>NW_004443997.1:12019667-12060305 GCF_000243295.1 Trichechus manatus latirostris
CAACAGCAAAAACAGCTGTCAAGACTCTTTTTTTCTAAGAATGGGAAAAAAAAAGCCAACAATTTATTAAGTCATCAATACAGAACCCTGCCAATCTGTCCATCACCTGAGCTCCCGTCAATAACTCCATCTCAGGGCTGACAAGGCGGGAGAGAAGAGGGAAAATGAAATATCTATCATTTCTTAAGGGACGAGGTCCTTCCCCAAGGTGATGTTTTCAGGTTCAAGCACATTAAGGTTTTCATCACAGCACAGTCTCCCCCACCTCCTGCCACCGTCTTGGTAGGACAGATATCCAACAGAGGGGGAAATCCAAAAAGATATCTGGGAACAAAATTTTTTGATTTTGGACCTAGACTTTGGAGTCAGACTCATAGATTTCCATGACTCACTAGCTGTGTGGCCAAGGGCAAGTTACTTAACCTCTCTGAGCCTCAATTTCACATCTACAAAATGCGGAAAGAAATAGCACCTATCTCATGAGGTTCTAGAGTTCCAGGGTGGTGCAAATGGTTAACACACTTGGCTGCTAACCAAAAGGTTGGAGGTTTGAGTCCACTTAGAGGTGCCTCAGAAGAAGGGCCTGGCAATCTACTTCTGAAAAGTCAGCCATTGGAAACCCTGTGGAGCATAGTTCTACTCTGACACACATGGGGTCACCATGAGTTGGAATCCACGTGACTACAACTGGTTAAATAATGAACAGTTTGCCTTGGTTTGCCAACATAAACAATGCTTTGATAAACACCTTGTAGATATTTCCTTATATATCTGCATGAGGGTTTCTTTGGGATTTATACACAAGAACTGGACTTCCAGGGCATGAGCTATGCAAATATTTAACTTCCTAAAGTACTGACAAACTGCTCTGCAGTTGCCCCAGCTTGTCCTCCCACCAGCATGCATAAGGGCTTCCATTTCTCCACGTCCTCACCAGCTCTTGATGTTCCCCAGTGTTCTGATTTATACCCATTAAACAGGAACAAAATAGTCAATCATTTTTGTTTTAGTATGCATTTCTGTGATTACTAGTACAATTTTCTTTTTTATTGTGATAAATATATACTGTATGTAACAAAACATTTGCCGTTTCAACATTTTTTATGTGTACACTTCAGTGACATTAATTATGTTCATAATGTTGTTCACATTTTTCTTGTACTCTCTCATCCAGATTTGGTGTCAAGGTTGTGAATTGGGCAGTTTTCCTTTTTCTTTTTTTCTGAAACAACTAGTATAATACAAAAATTATCTGTTTCTTGACATAGGTAGAACTCACCTGTGAGACCATCTGGGCCTTGTGCTTTTTTTTGTTTGTTTGTCTGTTTGTTTCGAAAGCAGAGCGAGGCATTAACACCCTGGAGTCCCCTACTTTGTTTGTTCTTTCTGGGGAGGCTTGGCTCTCCTGGGGCTACTTCCCAGATACGCATGGGCCAGAGAAGATACTGCTACAGACAGGTAGGGGAGGAAGAAAGAAAGGAAGAGGAAAACCAGCAATGGGGGCAGTCACTAAGCCTGGGAACCAGGACCTGGCAGGGATGCACAATATGGAAAGCTGGCTTCTTTCAGATTGGAAGTAACAGGGAGAGAGAAAAGGGATGGGACTATGAAAGTGTGTGCTGAATGCTGTATGCCTATGTGTGTGCATTGAATTGAGCTTTCTGATGCTTTGTCTATATTGAGTATATGCCCATGTATATTACCCACAGTGTCTATTTACATCGGTGTCATACATCTTGCATGTGTATGTTTCTGTGTGTGCACATACGCACACTCCCACCTGTCATTTCCACTAGTGCCTGTTTTTAAAAGCTCTTTGATGTGTGTCTCTGTGTGTTTTACAGCTGATTATTTATCATTTACATAATCTGAATAGCACACTGTGTCCAGTGCATTTGTATCTATTGTGTTATTAGTAGACTCCACACCAGGGTGTGTGTGCATGTGTGTGTGATGCACATTTGTGTAGGTGTGATGGGGGGTGTTACATAGAGTTTATATTATAACACGGACTATCTCATTATGTGGGTTTGTTAAGCAAAATCCATGCACCAATTATTTGTATGCACACACAACGGCATGCATATGTGCATGTGTGCATGTGTGTGTGTGTGCATGTAGGGGCGTTACCCTATGCATCTATTTCCACACAGCCTCCCCCAGCCCCCGCCCCCAGCCTGTTTGTAAAGACACCAGCATAATGTGGAAGTGTGTGTGAATGTGTGTGTGTGTTTGCCTTTTATTTTGCTCACTGTTCTGTGACAACAGAATGCTTTCCCCCTGCTTACCTCCTCTTCCACATTGCAATCCTTTGGGGATATCAAGGGCAAGCCAGAGAAGGGTTACCTGGAGAAAAGGGTTGCTAAGCAACCGAACACCCACCACCCCCAAGCACCACCAACCCAAAACTCCGTTCCAGGCCTGCAACCAGATTAGCATATTAATGAGGCTGTAATTTCCCCAGAATTGTCTGCTGGTACACACTCAACTCACAGCACACTGGCCCAGGAGTTTGCTATGCAAATAAACTGGTTTTACAGACTGCGACTTAATTAACTCATCAAGTTCATCCTCCTAACAGAAAAGGCAGACGAACTACAGATTAATGAACCTGTGTTTGCTCGCCCCCCTCTTTCTCTCCCCTGCCACAGCAAGCCGCCTTTCTCTTTTTGTGGCCCGTTTGTCTGCCTTCTCCTCCCAAAACTGGTAGCCCCTGAAACCTACTGTGGCGCTGCTCCCCCTTCCTCTGACGTTTCCGGTCAGAGCCTGGCTGCCCCCACCCCCTAAATGCCTCTCCTCTACCATCCCAGGCAAGATTCCCAATCCCCACCCCAGCCCCAGGGAGCTGAGTGGCGTTGGTACCCAAGCCTGTTCCTACAGGCTGTTGGAGACGCAGAGGATTGGAAATAGGGATGCTGTTCCTTTAACAAGAGGAGAGTGCAGGCTTTATTTTTGACACACGATTCATAGTTGAGCCCCAGCCCTGATATTCCATCAGCTGAATACAGACTCTAGAAGAAGAGGCATTCTCACCGCCTGCGTGTTAATTAGAAACTCCAGTCCTGGCTGCCACCCACACTAATCAACTTTCTCCACGTCTTGAAGGAAGACACACACCCCAGAGGGGGTCTCTGGAACTCTTGATGGAGAAGTTGGGGATGCCCTGGACGTAGGAAGCCCCTTAGAACGGAGCAGCTTTGAACACTGGACAATTTCTCCTTAAATCCCATTTATTTTCTCCCTAGGTTCGCCCCTCACTGAGGGCTGGGGGGGTGGTGTCACCTCCTCCAGGAAGCCTTCTCTGATTTGGTGAAATTAAAACCAAAACCAGTTGCCGTGGAGTCAGTTCTAACTCATGGCGACCCCATGTGTGTCACAGTAGAACTGTGCGCCATAGGGTTTTCAATGGTGCCTTTTCGGAGGCACTTCTGGGTAGACTCAAACCACCAACCTTTGTACTAGTAGTGGAGTGCTTAACCATTTGCACCACCCAGGCAGCCTTTGATGAAATTTGTTGTCGTGTGCTGTCAAGTGGATTCTGACTCATAGCAACCCTACATGACAGAGTAGAATTGCCCCACAGGGTTTCCTAGGCTATAATCTTTACTGGAACAGATCACCTGGTCTTTCTCCCACGGAGCCCCTGGTGGGTTCCAACCACTGCCCTTTTGGTTAGCAGCCAAGTGCTTAACCATTGCACCACAAGGGCTCCTTCCTGTAAAGACTGCAGCCTAGGAAACCCTATGGGGCAGTTCTATTCTGTCAGACAGCATCACTGTGTGTCGAAATCAGCTGGATGGCACAGAATAACAACAGCTACAGCAAGAGCTACTAACTGCCGCCACTGGTTGAGGTTGAATTCGACTCTGACTCACAGACCCCATGTGTATCAGAGTAGAACTGTGCTCCACAGAGTTTTCAATGGCTGTGATCTTTGCTTTGCTTCCGAAGTGCCTCTGGGTGAACCCAAATCACCAACATTTCAGGTTGTAGCAAAGCACTTAACCATTTCCGCCACCCAGGCGGAAGTTAGATAAGTATAACCCGGAAGACAGCCCTACATTGAAAGGTCAACATATTTGCTCCCATCCCTGGCCTCTATATAAGGAAGGATGTACCACAACTTCTCCAGTGTGACAAATGAGCTGCTTAATGCCTTTCTGGCCCCTCCCCAGGCCTCCCTGCCCAAGTCCAGGCCCTACTACTCTCACCTGGATTATCACACCCATGTCCTATATCATCTTTCCCTGCCTCCTGTCTTATTTCCTTCCACCAGCCTTCACAGTGCCACCAGAGAAACCCTTCCCCTGCTCAAACACCTTCCATGGCTCCCTATGGCCCTTAGAACGAAGTCCAAATGTAGCACAACATTCAAGGCCATTCATGACCTGGCACAACCTAATCTCCTCCAGGTTCCCCTTAGCACCCCTAGAATCTGTAGTTCTGAAATATAAGTGAGCGTAAGAATCACCTGAAGCCTTGGTTTAAATGCAGGTTCCTAGGCCTCTCCTCGAGCCCTGGTGGTTCCACGGTTAAGCGCTTGGCTGCTAAAGGAAATATCGGCGGTTCAAACCCACCAGCCGCTCCACGGGAGAAACATATGACCGTCTGCTTCAGTAAAGATCACAGCCTTGGAAACTCCATGGCATTCTGATCTGTCCTATAGGGTCACTATAAGTTGGAATAGACTCGATGACAATGGGTTTTACGGGTAGGCCTCTCCTCCAGAGAGTCTGCTACTGCAGATCTGGGGTGGGGCCCAGACATCTGCATCTTTTACCAGAGGACCCTGATGCGGTGATGTTCAGATTGCACTGAGGGGGACAAGACCCTTTGCTCAGGTGGTTCTATGAGCCGAAATTCCCTTCTGCCTCTATGTGACTGAACCCACCTGTCCTAAGCATTTGACCAGGACTGGTCCACTTTCTCGGGAGCGCCACCTTCTCAGGAGGGCCACCTGGCACTCCTAGCAGAGTCACCGGCTGGGGTGCTGCCTGGGCGTGCTAAGCGGGGTCCTTCCCCACTCTCCCCAGCCCTACGGTCCTGTCCTTCCTCCCGTCTGCCAGCAGAAGTTGTGTGCAACTCTGTGGGTTGCTTTAAGGGTGGGTTTGAGTTTTTTTCCCTGTCCTTTAAAGTCAAGAGATGTTTAGAAATTTAGGGGAAAAAATTAAATTCTTGCAAATGATTGTTTAATCAATAAAAACCTTGAGTACAAACGAAATAGAATGTTCTAGAGTTTACCTTCCTGGGTTTGACCAACCCTCCATTTTACCATGGGCTTGCTGTGTGACCTTGGGCAAGCGACTTCCCCTCTCTGTGCCTCAGCTTCCCTGTTTGCAAAGTGGGAATAATAATGAGAGTGACCACCTCATAGGAGTGGAAATGAGATCTTACAAACGACCACGTAAACTCCTTGAGGCCAGTTAGCGGTTGGTTGCTGTGGGCCATTGTTACTGATAACGCGCCATTTACCTGCTCATCGGACCGAGGGGCTCACAGCTTCTTCCTGACAGACCAGGTGTTCTGTTCTTGTTTTTCATCTCAGGTCACGCCCTGCACTGAGGACAGTGGCTGGCGCATAGTAGGTGCCCAGCCAGTGAGTGTGTAATTGGTTGAAATTAAAATGAAAAGTCAGCAGCTTGGGGTGCAAAGAGGTGTCCTTCATGCATGCAGGCAACCCTTACGCTCACTCACACACAGACCGACCCAGGTAGACAGACACACTCAGACACACACACACACCCACTCAGACACACACACTCAAAGACAGACAGGCTCAGATAGACACACTCAGACACACAAATACACACAGACACAAATAGACATACACACTCAGACACATACTAATACACACAGATGGACACATATTAATACAAGCAGACTCACAGACAAGACAGACACACAGACACAGATAGATAGGCACACTCAGTCACACACAAATACAGATACTCTCATACACACAAATGCACACACACACAAATACACACACATATAGACGGACTTACATACACAAGGTAGACACACACACACAAAGACAGACACATTCAGACACACACAAAGACACACAGACACACCAACACAGAATGACACACACAGACAAACATTCATCCATATCCACACACACACCACCACACACACACACAAAGAAGACCAACAACATGGCACACATAGGTACACAGACAGACTCACAGACAACAGAGACTCTCCCATGCACGCAGACTCACATGTACACACACACACACACACACACACACACACTGCCAGTCCATTTTGTTCTCTGGGACCAGAGTCAGAGGCCACAGCGGAGGAGGCAGAGGCGGTAGCTGCCTCCCCATCTCCATAACAAGTCGCATCTATTTGAAGAGTGTCAGGAGGTCATTCCTCAGCTAAATAGTGTCATTCCTGTCCCTTCCCTCTCCTCCAGGATCTGTTCCAGCGTCCATTCATCACGGCAGGATCTCCAGCCGCAGCCGCCTCCCACACACTGACGGCCCCCCGTCCCTCCTGCGCAGGGGGCATGAAAGCCACCCCCGGCTGGCCTGCCAGCTTCCCCAGGGCCTTCATCAGCAGCTGTTGCCCCCATCTTACTGACGAGAAGACAGAGACCCAGAGAGGAGAAAGGCATTCACTCATTCCTTCACTCATTCAAGGTTGGATTGAGCAAGTTGAAACTGCCATTTTTAAAATGGTCAAATATTAGCAAGGTCATCCTTGTGTTGAATGATCGGGCACCTTGTGTCAGATACAGGGCTAGGCTTGGAGACCCAGGGGTTCCCTGAAACTGACAATCTAGTGGGCAAGACAGATGAGACACAGAAACGAATATACAAACTACTTGCTTTGCATGATAGAAAGTACTATAGAGTGCCTGGGTTAACGCCCTTGTCTTCATAGCACTTACAACCTAAACCAGTTGCCGTCAAGCTGGCTCTGACTCATGCTGACCGCATGTGTATCAGATTAGCACTGTGCTCAATAGGGTTTTCAATGGCTGATTTTTCAGAAGTGGATCACCAGGACTTTCTTCTGAGGCATCTCTGGTTGGACTCAAACCTTCAATCTTTCCGTTAGTGGCAGAGTGCCTTAACCGTTTGCACCACCCAGAGACTCCAAAAAGTAGTTACACGTGATGAAATCAGTTGGCCTCAAGTAAAGCAGATTACCCTCCATAATGTGGGTGGGCCTTGTCCAATCAGTTGAAGGTCTTAAGAGCAAAAAGGGAGTTTCCCTAAGTTGTGTTCTGCCTTCAGACTATAAATAGACATGTTGCCAAAAAACTTTTACTCTTCACTCTTTCTGTCACCTAACCTACAGATATGGGGAGTCTGCAGCCTGTCACCTGACCTGCAGATCTCGGACTTGTCAGTCCCCTACAATCACATGAGCCAATTCCTTGAAGTAACTCTTTCTACAGAGATATAGAAAAATGATATATACAAGTGCCCCATATAAGGCAGGTTATATCAGTGATATACATCTCACTGGTTCTCTTTCTCTAGAGAACCCTAACTTAAGATGTGACAGTCACAGAAATCACAGTAATGAAGAGATCTTTCTCCAAGACACTTACAACCTGGTCTCAAATTAGAAGAGCAAATATGTCCCCACATTCACTAGGTCCACCTGGGGAGTCACAGGCCTCGTGGGACCATCTTTATGACAAACCTCAGACCACCGCATCCAATGGAGCTCATGGTTCCGTAAAAGGTGCAATGACAGCCTGTTGCTTTCAGTTCAGGATTTTTTGCACCAAGAAGTAGCTGTGGTGTTGGGGGCGGCATACTGATCAGAACAGGACTGGAAATAAATTCAAAAGTCTCTTTCTGACCATTTGGAAGTTCTTCTTGGAGGTAAGGGCTAGGACTTCATTTCCCAGAAGCCCTGGAGACTTATTTCCTTTATGGAAGGACATTGGGGTGAGTTAGGGCTGGAGGTTACACAACGATCTTCCAGGGAGGCCAGGAGTCTTGGGCTGGCATCAGGGACACTCCCAGCTACTCTGACACAATGCCACTCTTGGATGCTAACAGGAGAGGGCTCCAGAATAACCCTGTCCCCTCCCCAGGACATTGTCTGCGGGCTCTCACCAAGCCCTCCAGAGGAGAGCCTCAGCTTTGCTCAACCTGCTGGGAGAAGCAGCTAGAATGGTGATGTGTCAGTCTGTAGAGAGGGTTGCTCAACAGGAGCTGTGGCTCCAGGGAGGGGGCCAAGGAATAAGTGCCTGGACCTCGCTCTCCTCTCATCTTCTGACCTCCTACCAGGGATCCCCATTGGTCAAGCCCAACCAGAAGACGGAGGGAAGGGAGTCCATCGATGCAGTCCATATAGGTCAGCCTCCTGGGGCACAGAACAGGGTGGAGAAGGGTAGAGAGCAGACCTGGAGGGGCAAACAGAAGACCCCAGCACACCATTCTAGCCTTGTCCTTAGCTCAGTGCCTGGCTCAGAGTTGGAGCTCAATAAGTATTGAGTGTTAAATAAATGAATGAATGGCCCGTGATCATTCTGATCTACTTATCTTGCATTTGTCTGCTTATGAATTTGTTCACACTAGTATCATCTCCTTAGAACGCCCTCCTCTTCTTTCCTAAGTCACACCCCCATCCTTCCTTGCACAGCTCAAACCCAATTCTCCCTACATGCTAACTGAAAGAAGCCAGACACAAAGAATTCATACTGTATGATTCCATTTATATTAAATTTTAGAAAATACACACGAACCTACAGTGCCGGAAACTACATCAGTGGTTGCCTGGGGATGGTGACAAGGAAGAAGAGGGAAGGAGAGGTTACAGAGGTGACTTTTGGCGGTGATGGATATGTTCATTGTCTTGATGTGGTCATGGTTTCACGGGTGTATAGTGATGTCAAAATTCATCTTATTGTACACTTTAACTATGTGCAGCTTATCGTATATCTGTTACACAGCAATAAAGCTGCACACCAAAAAATTCTCTCTAAGCAGCTGCTACAAAAACTTCACCTCACCTCCTAAAAATATTGAGATCACTGTTTGTTGGCACTCACTCATTCATTCATTCAGGAACTATTTATTGAGCATCTACTATAAGCCAGACACTAAACTAGAAGTTGCAGGGAGCATAGAGACAAGCTCGAGCCCTCAATGAGCTCAGAGTCGTGTGGGAAAATAGCCTTGTGTAAGCACGAACGGGTTCCTAAAGGAAGTATATCTAAGAAAAGACCAAAAAGACAAGGCAGGCAAGAGGAAGTGGGGAAGGAAGAAAAGTCAAGATTAAAGGAACAATTCAGAAGGAAGGGAATGTATTGGAGAATCCAGTCAACGCTTAGGATAGCTGGACAGTAGGAAGAGGGGAGAGGGCAGCGGTGGTTCAGTGGTAGAATGCTCGCCTTCCATGCCAGAGACCAGGGTTCGATTCCCAACCAAAGCACCTCATGCACTACTCATCTGTCAGCGGATGCTTGTGTATTGCTGTGATGCTGAACAGGTTTCAACGGAGCTTCCAGACTAGGACAGACTAGGAAGAAAGGCCTGGTGATCTTCTCTGGAAAATCAGCCAATGAATCCTATGGATCACAATGGTCCTATCCGCAGCCAGTCATAGGGATAGAGCAGATCCAGACAGTATTTCGTTCCACAGTGCGTAGGGTCCCCATGAGTTGGGGGGCTGACTCAACATTAGCTAACAACAACAGGGAGAGAGAAGCAAGAGAGGAAGTGAAAGAGAGGACAGGGGCTCAGAAACCAACTAAGGGGTTGGGATTTTGTCCTGGCTGCAAAGGGGAGTGCCTGGAGGGTTTAAGCATGGGAGTAATCTAGTCAGTTTTGTTCTACAATAAAATCACTCTATCTGGGGCATGGAGAGTGGATTGGAAGAGAAAAGAAAGGAACAGAGTGTTCTGGCAAGAGATGGCTTTGGCTTGAAATGAGGCATGGTCATGAGTAGGTGAGGGAGAATTGACAGGGTTTAGAGGTGGATTAGAGGTGGAGGGAGACAGAGGAGCTGAGTGTGGTTTGGGGCTTGGGAAGCTGGGTGGTTGGTGATGCCAAGAGAGGTAGCAGGTGTGGGGAGGGAAAAAATAATGATTCAGTATCGATCACTTCAAATTTGAGGGGCTGTGGGCCCCCTGGGGATCTGTTCAGTGGGCACTTGGGTAGACGGAGCTGACATTGAGGAGCCAGGTCTGAGAAATCCTCTCCTTAAGCCAGGAGATCCTTGACAACAAGGATCCTCAGCATCTTTGAATCCTCAGCAAGGCTTGACACATATTTTTCTCTGAATAGATGTTTGTTGATTGACCCATCTCTGAATTCTCTCTCTATACTGTGTGCATGTAAGCCCAGGCTTAGGGGACATTTATTTATTTGTTGGTGAGGTTTCCATCTCTCCTTGGTCCATGCCCCAAGTGAGGATAGTGATAAAGAACAACCCTCATTGCCCATGGGCCAACCCTGCCAAGCCCTCGCCACGGCTCCCATCTTGGTTCCCCATTCCTGGGACAGTAGCTGTCTTAATGACCTTCCCTCTTAATGATCAATTTGCTGTCAGAAGGAAGCAGAAGTCTAGGGCTGCCAAGGATTAATCAGTCCATCTTGGAGAGGCTTTACAAAGGAAGGACCTGACCCCCTAACAGATCAGCAGCAGTATCCCTGGGTATTTGGTCCAGGGATCTCCTTTCCTACACCACCCCTTTCTATTTTTCCTAGTAAGGAAATGACTGTATTCTATAACATTTATTGATTGCTTTTTGTAGATAAGTTATTTCCATAAATTCACTCCAAAGAATTATTCAACAAATCTGCAAAGTTATTATTTTGCAATAATATTACTAAAAATTACTTAATATTACTATTATTATTACTTAACATCACTAAGAATTAACAGGAGCCCTCATAAATTAATCACTCACCTTGTGCCAGATTCTGTGCTGAGCGCTTTAAGGCATCATCTCATTTCATCCTCATAACAACTCCACGAGGTTGTTAATTTGTCTTATTATTATTATTCCCGGTTTGCAGATGAGGAAACTGGGCCTCAGAGAGATTAAATAACTAACCCAAAAGCACCCGGGTTGGTACGTTTTTTTGTTGAATGAATGAATGAACAGCACAGTAGTTCATAGCTTTCCCTCTTCCAAGATCTATAGAAAAGTTGTACGAGAATTCAAGTGAATGGGGTGGGTCTCCCCTCAGTAAGCTGTAGCAGCTTGGGGGCAGGGGATCCTTCACAGTGACATCTTCAGCCGCTGGCACAGTGCTTGGCACAAAGTAGGTGTCCAATACATGCTTACTGAATGAGCCAATGAAGGAGGGGGCTTTGCATATGTCAAACCCAGCACAGGCTCTGTCCCGTAGCAGGAACTCAGGGCTGTTGTGTGTTAAGGAGTAGAGGACAGGTTCTGGAATAAGACTACCCAGCCTTGAGGACTGGCCCTAGATATATAACCGGGGGTGATGATGCACACCAGGGGACGTTTGGCAATGCCTAGAGATATTTTGGGTTGTCACAATGCGGGGAGGGTGCTATTGGTATCCAGTGAGCAGAAGCCAGCAATGCTGCTAAACATCCTACAATGCACAGTCAACCCCCCCACAAAGAATGATCCAGCCCCAATGTCAAGAGTGCTAAGGTGGAGACACCCTCCTCTAGACGGACATGTCAGCAGATGAATTACAATCAAGGGCGCCGAGGGTTGTTACAGATATTTGGGGACAAAATGCTATGCGGTACCTGGCTGTTCATTCACTCACTCAGAACTTCTGTGTCAAAACCTTCTGATATTAGACAACTGTGATAAGGGAGAGACAGGAGCCCTGGTGGCACAGTGGTTAAGTGCTTGGCTGCTAACTAAAAGGTCAGCAGTTCGAAACCACCAGCCGCTCCATGGGAGAAAGTTGTGGCAGTCTGCTTCCATAAAGATTTCAGCTTTGGAAACCCTATGGGGCAGTTTTATTCTGTCCTACAGGGTCAGTATGGGTCAGAATCAACTCAGTGGCAATGGGTTTGGTTTTGGGTTTAGGGAAGAGAGAAATAAACACAGTTCAGCCCCACCCTGCCAAGCTTACCAGCTCCTGGGGACTCTGGCAGGGACAGGAAACAATGCTGGCTTCCCCCCTCCCCCTCTGACCCACCCCTGGTGACCACTGATAAACTTTGGTCTTTATGCATTTGCCTATTCTAGATATTTCATATGAGTGAGATCCTCCAATATTTGTCCTTTTGTGTCTGACTTATTTCATTTGGCATAATCCATAACTTTTTTAGTGCACACAGATTAGAGAGTGATCATTAATTTGACCAAAGGATTTGCCATGGATATCTCTTAATGTCATATACCAGTAGTACATGTAACACTTGGTGATATCAGCCAACATGGAATGCAGACACGTCTTTGTAGAACTCTTCTGTTATGTAAAGGAAGGTCCCCCCCAGGGTGACAGTGACCATAGTGGCCCAGATAAAGCCCTCTAGGAACCAGCTCTGAAGCTGGGCCAGCTCAGCGCTGAGACCGATGACTACAAGCAGATGGTTAGCTACCCCTCTCTCCAAGAAGATCATTCTCCCCTTCCTTCTCTGTCTACTTCAGGATCCAACAAAATGGACTCACTCACTTTCACCTGCTCAAGGAGACCCCTCTCTTTGTAAAGAGTAAAGAAATTAGCCTCCAAACAAGGCCCAGTCACAGCAGCTAACACATAAGATGTTTCCCACTTCCCCAAACACTGTCTTCCCAAATGTTCCCAGCAACCCCATAGGGTGGACACAATTACTACCCCATTTTACAGATGAGAAGGCTGAGGCTCAGGGAGATGAGCAGTCCTGCCTGCGATGGCCAAACTGGTCAGGACTGGAGATAGGACACCAAGCTAGAATTCTGTGAGACAGGCATACCACTCTTACCCCCATTTCATGGATGAAGACACAGGTACAGAGAGGCTAAATGACTTGCCCTCTATATCACACAGGTGGTAAGCAATAGAGCTAGATTCCAACTCAGGGGACTAGGACCTCAGAGTCTAGACTCAACACTACACTGTATTACCTACCCTGTAAGTGGGACTGACTGAATTTTTCAACAAAGGTTTTGTAATCTAGATGTCTTCCTTGTTTGCTGTGTTTTCCATTATCACCCTTTTGTTTGTAACCCAGTGAAAGTTTCAGACCCAACAAGAGCTAATAAGGATTGCTCTCCAAGGCCATAGAGTTTTTTCTCCATCCCAATCTGATGCTGTATCTAGTCTGCGGAATCCACCCAAAGGCTGAATTCTCTTGGAGTCCTTGGGCAAATTTTTCTTTCTTCTTCTTTCCAAACTGGGAACTCCCCCACATAGCTGCTTCATTTATAGAGCCTGGAGGATGGGCAAATAAAGCTCAGTCCCTTCTCAGCAGCTCGTCCCTCTCCATCCACTTCTGCAATTGGTTCGTCTTATATGTATCATTCATTTCTCATGCAGTCCTAAATATGTATCGAGCAGCTACTGTGTACCAGGTACTGAGCTCCACACTTGGGATTCAACAGTGAACAAGACAGACATGGTCTTTCTGCCCTCATGGAGCCAACATTCTGTTAAGGAAGACCGACAGTGCCAGCTAAACTCATGTAGAATAATTCTAGACATCAATGATGGCTGCAAAGAAAACAGAGAGGCGGGCTAGAGAGTGACCAAGGGTTGGGTGCTTTTAGAGAAGATGGTCAGAGAAGAACTTCTTTGAGGAGCTGACATCTGAGCTGAGACTTAAGGGACAGGAGGGAGCCAACCTTGTAAGGATCTGGGAGCAGAGGAAACAGCCAGGCGCAAAGGTAGGTGTGTGAGAGGCACAGCAAGGGGGCCTGTGTGGCTGGTGCAGAGCTGTCAAAGGGGAAAGCGTTAGGAGAGACAGGCAGGGGTCAGTCACCCAGGACCTTGCAGACCAGGGTGAAGAATGTGGATTTTATTCTAAGTGTAATGGGGAATAGTCAGAGGGTTAAAAGCATGAGAATGACAAAATCTGATTTATGATTTTAAAATATAACTTTAGATACAGTGCAGAGAATGGGTTGCAGAGGGGCGCAAGGAGAGAAGAATGGGGGAGGCCGATCAGGGGGCTGCTGCTGTAAAACAGATGAGATGATGGTGGCTTGCACCAGGGTGATAATGGAGGAGAAAATGAGCAGTAGATGTGGGTTTGGAATATATTTTGGAGGCACAGTGAACTGAATTTTCTGATGGATTGGATGTGGAGCAGCAGAGAAACGGGGAATCAGGCATGACTCCTGGGTATGGGGATTGGGGGTGACCCAGGGTTCTTTCACATTAGACTGATTCTATTGCGTGAAACACCCCCAAACCTGCAAAAAGGGAAGAATCCTCGGTCCTGTCCATTCTTATTTCTAGCTTTCCTGGTTAGGGCTTAAATGCAACTTCCAAGCCCAGATCACAAGCCATGATGGTCTGGGGATCCAAAGGGTCTGTGCTAAAAGAAGTTAGCAGTGTAATCACTGGTGTATCCCCAGCATAACCACCAGTGTGACCCCTAAAAAGCATGGGGTATTAGAGCAAGCGTAGGCTCCAAAGATAACGAGGCCTGGGTTAGAATCACAGTCCTTCACTGGGTAACCATAAGCAAGTTAATGAACTTCTCTGAGCCTCAATTTCCTCATCTGTAGAATGGGGCATGATAAATATCTACTACTTTTTAGGGTTGCAATGAAGATCAAGGAATCAAATGCACATAATGATTACCCAATGAATGGCATTTTTCACTTCTCCTTCACCCACCCAAGGTCGGGGCTTCTCTCCTGGCACCTGCATGAGGTTCTGTATTCTGAAAGGTTAGAAGGTGCATAGTCCAAGGTGATGACCATGTTGGCCTTAATGAAAGATCTAAGGGTGTTTTGATGAGGAGATGACAGAATCTGGAGGAACTTCGATGCCATTACCCCAATCCAAAGATGCAACCCCTTATTAAACCCATGTTTGAGAATTCTGGTTCCTCTGACTTTATGGGCAAATTAGCTCTAGGTGGGGGGCTAATGTGGGGAGCTCTAGGTGGGGAACTAAATAGCCAGGTGGGGAGCTGGAATGATTCTGTTCAATTGAATTCACAGAGTCCCCTCCCTTCAAGTATTGGCAATGCTAATAACTGGTTTTAGTTGATACCCTTCAGGGTGGGTAGACTTGTGGGGGGGTGGGGGGAGAAGACCAAATGAAGAGGTGGTTCCAGTACATCTAGGCTCCATGGGAGGTTGGATATCTATGAGGTGCCAGAGGGAGTGTGTTCAGGTCTGTGTGCATAAGAACGGCTACTCCCCCGCCCTTTTCCGGGTAGGCGTATTTTTGTGATTTGTTTTTCCCTCCCCTTCATGAACTTATTTTGACAAGTGCTGCATACAGATTTGAGCAAAAGAGTCCATGCTTGGTTCTACTCTGTGCCAGGCATCAAGATAGCACCACACTGATTTAGAAAATGAAGCAGCAGATTAACACTTTTGTGCCCAAACTTGTAAAAAGGAATCATTTTCCCCCGTAATAATCCTAAAGAATGTTATCCTCGTAGATTTCACTTTTTCCTCAAGGGTTAAGCCAACTGAATGTCCATCTCTTTGACCCTTGAAAGCCATCTGTCTCCACGCAGGCAGGTACCTTAGTCTGCTCAATTTCATGTTTAACCACCAAACCTCCAGGCATTTATATTTTTCTCCCCAAGAAGTTATATGATACGATAATCCTGAAACTAAAATTTCTAACCCCCTGGCTTTTTATTCAGAATAAATCAAAGGGCAGATTCATGGCATTCGTTACTATTTAGTTCTATTATTTTAAACACGAATTTCCACTTCTTTTGGGGGTGAAAACAGCTATTTGTATCTATTTTAGAGTACGTGTAAAATAAACTTTTCTAAAGTCATCCATTTAGGAAGAAAGAAGACACCATTTTTAATCAATCATTTTGTTCTTTGATAGAAAATATATGCCTATACCTGTCTGTGTACAGGACGCGGGTCCTAAGGAGCGGCAAAAATGGGGAAATAAACTCAGGAGAAGGGAAGACACGGGGGTGGGGGGTAAAGAGGGAGGGGCAGATTACAGGAGCCACTTGCCCCTGCGGCGGCGCGACGGGATCAGCACCGCGGACAGCTCCGTCTTTGTCTCGGTCCAAAGCCCGGCGCCTCCACTGGCTCAGCCACCGCCTTCTCTCGCAAACCTGCTTCGGGAAGAAAGAGAAAAGGATATCAGAGAAGTAGAGGTTTTTCCACCCTTTCCCCGCATCCTCTGAACTCGGCCCTGACCCCATCCCATCGCCGCCGCTGATTTTAACTTGGTTTCCGGCTGAACCTCGGATTTGTTTATGCTGTGCCAGGGGGGTGGCTGTTGGAGGTGAGGAGGGTCGTGGTGGCAAGTTCAGTTTGGGTTTAGAATTCGTTTCGCTCTCGCTGCCCGAGGCCCCAGTCGCCCACGATCTTTCCCCAGGCAACACCTCGCCTTGTACTCAAAAAAGAAAAAGGAAATCAAAGCAAAACAACGACCGAAAAAAGGCGATGTCAGACTCTTCTCCTGTGCGTGTCCCCTGGGCTGCGGCAAGGACGCCCAGGCCAGCTGAGCTTCGCCCCAAGGCCCTCGGCATCAAATCCAGAGGAGAGAAACCCGAAAGTCATAGAAGGAATCCGGAAAGCTGAGGAAGCGTTTCTTCCGATGCAGCCGCGGACCGCGCGAAGAGCAATGAATTGTTACCATCCGAGACTAGGCAATTTCCGCGCACGAGTTTGCCAGCGATTTTTTTCTGTTTCGCCAGGAAAATGGTCTGGCTCTGAGTTCAACAAGCCTCTCCCTCAGAGGCTGCTCAAAAACTTTTTTTTTTTTTTCCTGGACCCTTTCGTAGGATCCAAGATAAAGGGGATTTCTTCTCATGTTCTCCTCTGCCTGAAACCTCGCTTCCCCCGGATGAAAAATACCTCCCGGAACGCCCACTCTCTGAATCCCACACACACGTAAACACACACACACACACACAAACGCACACCCTCCAGCCCAGGGTCAAAAAAAGCAGGCCTCCCTGCCAAGCTTTAGAGAAGTGAACCAGCCAAGCTGTGGTTTTCTCCTCGCCGAGTTCGTTCCGAGCCGAGCCCTGGGGTAGGGGTAAACGGGAAAAGTAAGTTCAAAAAGAATGAACTTCCTAGGAAGGAAGGCTTCCCTCTTCCTCTGGCCGCCTGCAAATGTGTGGCGAGGAAAGAAAAAGGACTCTTCGCTGACCTCCTAAAGCTTGGGGTCCCCACACCTATGTCCCGGAGCCGAGAAATTGCCACACGCTAACCAGTCAGAAGATCCCAAGCCACTGTGGACCG
Organism: Trichechus manatus latirostris; assembly: GCF_000243295.1. Lineage (NCBI taxonomy): Eukaryota > Metazoa > Chordata > Mammalia > Sirenia > Trichechidae > Trichechus > Trichechus manatus. The sequence goes on from NW_004443997.1 coordinate 12,036,970, forward strand.
ACTTGTATTCTCTAAAATAAGATACTTCACCCCTCCCCTCACACACACACCCTAAAAAAAAAATCCTTGAAATTTTTCGAAACAGTACCCTGCCCTCCCCCGCCCCCGCCTCCTCCCCAAAACACCTGGGCGAGAGCGGCGGCGCGCACTGCTGGGCAGCGCAGAGTTCCTGAGATAGCGCCATCCCGGCTGTGGTCCCCGCGGAGGAGAAGGGCGCGCAGCGGGGTGAACATACTCGCCTTGGGAGGAAGAAGCTGGGGGTCGCCTTCCCTGGGCCCCTCCCCCCTCCCGGGGTCCACCGCGGTCGGCGCCTGGGGGTGTGGGCGCGGGGGGGCCCCCCAGTCGGCTCCAGCGCAGGGTGATCAGTCGGGCTGCGGTGTAAACCGCCGCTTTCCGATGCAGATCTTCCTTTTAACACCTTCTAAACAAAGGCTAATGAGGCCACTGCATTACTCTATCAACACACAATCATTAGCGGCGAGAAATACACACAAGCGCGCGCGCGCGCACACACACACACACACACACACACACACACACACAGCGCGAGCTGCCAAAGTCGGGCGAATTCTATAGGAACCCATATTAGGCTAACAACAAAAAGGAGGTGGGAAGTGGAGGGGCGGGGAGAGGGGGCGAGAGAAAATGGGAGAGAGAGAGCCCTCGAGACGAGAAAAAGACCAAGAGCAAAGAAAGGAGGAAGCACGAGGCGGACCTAACGCAGGCTAGCTGGTCCGAGGGGGGATAATTAGAAAGTGTGGGGGACCCTCAATTTGGGGCTTTAGGGGTCCCTGAAAAGCTCTCTCCCTTCGGGCTCCAGAGACGGAGCCGGGCTGCAGGCATCTTCTTAGATACAATTCCGCTGCTTGCGGGTCGCCTCCACCGTCGGATACGCTCAATGGGGTCACCCCGGCGGCGACCACAGCTCGGAGCGCCCCAGCGCTGCCTGCCCTCGGACGCCGAAGGGCGCGACCTAAGGGGCGAGGATGAGGAGGATCTGAGCGGTGCTCAGCTCCGACCCGCGCGCAGGGCAGCTAGTCGCCGCCTATCCGCGTTTCACCGATCAGTTGGCGGGGCAGCAGGCTACTCTGCGCGAAATAGGGGGCTTTCTTCCTCTGAACAAAGGGTCAGCCTTTCCCTCATAAGCTGGAGGGGTGGGGGGGCTGGCTTGCACCTTTCTCTCTGTGCCCCCTCAGGCTTCCCTCTGGCCCCCTGGGATTAGCCCCAGTCTGCTTCCTCCCTGCCACCGGCACCGCAGTTCGGCACTGGGGAGCACAGCCCAACAGCGAACGCAGCCTGCGGGAGCTGGTCGGGCAGCCTAACGGGTGCGGCCTCTGGGGTGCATTCCAGAAGGCGTCGTGGAGGCAGGAAAGAGGCGACCCCGCGCCTCATCCTGCTGGAGCTCCAGCGGACGGATCCCTCAACTGGCGAGGGCGCTCACCTTCACTTCCGGGCTGGATGTTTCGGAACCCCCAAGCGCCGCTAGGCCACGGCCCTCCCCGCCTCCTCCTTCCCAGAGACGGGGGCCTAACCCTGGCGGGTGGTAGGGCTGCCGGGCTGACTTCCTCCAGGCGGGCCCCCGACTCCCTGGCTCGAAAAGCTGACCCCGGCCTTCAGGTCCGGCCAGTCCCAAAGCCGCACGACTCAGGCTCCTGCCCCGCAGGCCCTTTAAAGTTTCAGCCCAAATACAGAATTGAGGTTGAGTTCACTCTAAAAGCCGCCGTTTCCCGCATTTAGGGAGGTGAGTTGGGGAGGGGCGCCGTTGATGATTTAATTCCCGTCCCCAACAGTTCTCCCTGGGAGAGAAGGAAGGAAGAGAGGAAGGAAGGAATGGAATGAACGATGGATGGATTCCCTGCCTTTTTGATTAAATGTCCCGGGTCGGGACTGCCCAGTTAACAAGACCGTTAATTAAGCCGTGTGCGATTCAACTGACAGGCAGGCCCCGCGCCCCGCAGAGATGTTCTGGAAACCAAGCAGCCCATAGCCGAGCAGCGGGGCGCACCGGCCGCATCGCCCCCGCCTCCCAGGGTTCTCCCCAGGCCCATCCTCCTGGGGACGCCAAGGTACCGACACCCTCCCGCCTGGGCTCGAGGCTGCCCCCAGCCGGCAGCCCCCGCCTGGACCCGCTGACGCTGACCCAAACCACCGCCACTGCCCACCCCGCCGTCGCTCCGGTTTCCCAGCGCGGACACCTAGGCTGGCGCTCTCACCCCACCCATAACACACGCCCGGTCCACCCCGGCCAGCCTGGGCGCACAACGTCCGAGGGTCCCCGGGCAAATCCGAGTTCCCGAGGGCCGGGGCCGAGGATCGGGCCTGCGGGCTGGGCTCGCTGGGTCTTGCCGGAGCTCCAAATCAGCCGCTTTCCTCTGGCCTCCAGGCGGCGGGGCCCAACCTCCACGGCCGCTCCTACTCGGGGGCCGATTTCTGTCGGCGGCGGGCCGTGCGCGGCGGCGCGACGGGACGCTGAGTGTGTGTGCACGGCGCGGCCTATATTTACACCCCAAACAAAATAATTACACTTTTGTCGGAGGGAGAAAGCCAGTGATTAGGCGCGGGCTCTTTGCGGCAAAACAGTTTCTCAGTGGTACACCAGTATAATTTTTCACGGCTGGCTGAAATCAAAGAGGGGAGGTAATGAATCCGGCGAGCAATTTAAATTTACAATTTGTAACGCCGCCGCCGCCGCGCAGACCCGGCCGAGAGCGCAACTCCAAGGCGCTCGCTGCGTTTGTTTAATGTTAAAGCCGCGCTGGCTCGCAGGGGGTGGAGGGGCTCTTGGGATGCAGAATGTGTATGGGGGGGGCGGTAATGATAGAAGTTGGCAGAGGACCTCTGCGTTGCCCAAGAGGCAACGAGGAGAAAAGGACGAGGGGCGCGCCTCCCGGGTCCCCCCACCACCGCGGCCCCCAGCACGCGCGTTCGCCCAAGAAAGCAGGCCACAAGTGGAAATTCAAAGGCAGGGGGCCTTCGTAGGGACGAGGAGAGGCGAGAGATGTATTTCGGCCGCCAGAGGAGTCCCCCAGGCCTGCTTGGCTGGGGAATCTCCGCAGGCAGGAGCGTTTCTGGCGAGAAACGAGGAGGTGCATCTGAAAAGTCTTCTTCAACCTGCGGGAAGATCAGCTGCAAACGCCCCTAGAGCTCCCATTCGGGGTCGCTACCCCGTGCCCGGGACTGAAGAAGTGGAGACCGGCGCCTCCCGCGCCCCGGCTCCACGCGCCTCGAAACTCCCCACCCGGGCGGATGTGCGTCTCCTCGCCGGTAATTAATTACCGAACTCAAGGGGGAATATGCAAACCGCATATTACTAACTCTACAGGGCTTAAGTGATTGGAAACAGATTATTATCTTGTTTGTCTTTTGTCTGTTTTACTTATCCCGCCGCCGTCTGTCGAGTTGTAATGTTGATACTCTTTACTCTAGGAGGAAGATTTTTATATAGTAAATTCCATCAACATCTCGTATAAGTGACATTGCGTCTCCATGCATTACCCTGTTAAGACACAAGCGGTTTATTAGTTACATATAGGAGGGATTTCGCTGCCTGATCGCCATCTGTTAGCGCTGTTAGGGCGGGATAATGCGTCTAATAGGAGGTCCGCTGGTGTTCGCTGGATGCAGTGCACCCGGGAAGGTGGAGGACTTGTGGAGGGCGAGCATGGTTCTTGGAGGCAGGCCGAGATGAGGAGGTGCTTGCGCTGTGGCTGGGCTGAGGATGAGGCCCCTTCTCCCCACCCGCCCCGGGCGGCTCCAGGGGCTGCTCCTGGTGCCGTGGGTAAGTTCGGTTTACAAGAGGCGGAGGCAGGCGGAGGGCATTTGGAAGCTGAGCCATCACCTCTTGCAATGGGGATTCAGCCCCAGTGACCACCCCCCCCACACACTAGCAGGCTTGGGGAGACTCAGGCTGCTCTCTAAGATCACTCTCTGTACCCCAAAACCTCCCTTGCCTGGCGCCATGACTACTGGGACCCAGCTGTGCTACCGCATTTAAGTGCATCCAGGAGTCAGAGCCAAACACACAGACACCCTGCTGCTATCGGGTGGGCAAGGCCCGAGCTGGGAAGAGGGCCCAGAGCTGACCCCTTGGTACGGGGTGGGGGGGCGGGAAGGGAGAAGGGAGGTGGCCCAGTGTGCCTGGTCTTGAGCAGGCAGGGAGGCCAGAGGATGGGGTTTTGTAATGATTGTGTCTTGTGTGGATAGGATGGGTGAGTCTCCACCAACACCCCAAAACCTGTGCAGAGCATGATTAGCATCATTAACTTCAGCACTGAGCCAGTTGCTGGATTCAGACACCGGATTGGAAAGTCCAGCAGAGAAGCAGAGGGAGGAAACCAAAAAAAGAGCTAGAAATAAAGACAGAAAGTGACAGAGGAATAGGGGAATCCGAAGGAGGACAGAGACTGAGCAGAAGAGAGAAACTGAGGCAGAAAGGAAGACCGAGATCTGGAGCGATAACGGGGAGAAACCCCAGTGAGACAAAGACCAGAAAGGGTTCTGAATTCACCTCACCCCTAGCCTGAATGCCTCGCTTCTCCAGGCTCTCGTTTCTCTCTGTTCCCGCCCAGCTGGAGTGCCAAAAACACAGGCAGGCAAGGCCAGGCTTTGCCAGAAACTTCGGTTTCGTTTGGGGCTCCGGGAGCCTCTCAGCTCTGCCTGCGCTCAGCTGCTAAGCAAGGCCGGGAGGCCAGGCGAGAGCCATCCTGCATGCTCCTGGCCAAGCTGGCTCCAGCTGGCCTCACCGCTCTGCTGTGTGGACACACATCCCCCTCAAGCTGGAGGATCAGGTACCAGCCCCGACAGACAGAAGCCCTTTTTCCAGAGACCCAGCTTGTGGGTCCATGCCACAGCAGTGACCAGCACCCATCAATTCCCTGTCCGCAGCCAGGCCACCTCCCCCAGAGACTGTGGGGAACCGTGCTAAACCTGGAGAGAAAGGGAGGAGGGATTGAGCCTCCACCAAATGCCCCACCACTGGCTTCCACAAATCCACCCCCCTCCACCCAGACCCACAAAAGTAAGTGCTGCCAGGAGCAGACACACACAAACCGAAATAATGCTAGCCACACAAATAAAGCGACACATGGCGACCATCACACAACACAGCTCCACAAAATCCTACCCTCGCAAACACACCCGACTTGGTTCAGCCACCTGGACACAGGGTCTCAGGCAGGCATGTACCCACCTTCATACAAGTATGCCATTCAGATTGTTTTACGTACACCTTCAGTCAACACTAACACACACACGTACACAATTGCCCACTCACACAGACACCCTCACACTCACACGATCTCAAGCATACACTCACACACAGAACAACAAAAACAAAAGTGCACACACAAATACACAAACATTAGCAGAAGCATCCACAGACATAAACACCCACAAACGCACAAACAAAAAACACACAGACCTAAATGCATTCATACAAATCGTTCCTGACACATCACAAATACGTAAATGAGCCAACACAAATATGCACAACCTATCAGCAGGTGCAAAACAGATGCAAACACGTACAGTCTATTCTCAAACATCACATACACACTAACAAACTCAGTAAATACACCCAAACAAACGTTCACAGCCAAGTCCTGGCACAAACACACACTCCTCTCGTTCCAGCCCTTGGGTCCAGGCCCGTCAGCTCTCAGACTGAAAATCCAGGCAGAGCCATTGCTCCCTCCTCAGTTTAGAAGGCCGGGTCACCAAGTTGGTTTCTTAGAAAAGGCGGCCTGGCCCCCTCCCCTCTGTCTCCTACCCATGGCCCCACCCCACACACATTCAAGCTCCCCATACCTCCCACACGAGGCCCAGCACACCTCCACCCTATGAGAAGCCAAACTTGCACACACAGCCCGCTCCCCACGTGTGTGCAAACTGCTTCCACGCAGACGCTTGTGTCCCCGCCTCGGCGTGCGCTCCAGTCACCACGGAGCCGGGACTGGCTGACCCGGAACCTGGAAGGTCCATCAAGGAAAGAAGAGGCATGGTGAGCGCCGAGTTTTCCCAGCCGCCACCTGCGAGCTGGCTGCGGGAAAGCCCTCCGCCCTGGCCTTCCCTCAAGCCTCTCCAGAGCCCCGTGAGCAGCGGGTTCAGGCCTGAAATCCCGGAGTCCAGGCCCAAGCGAGATGACAACCCCTTCTCCAACCTGGGCCTGGGCCCTGCAAACCTGCAAGAAAGATACCGAAGCCGCGCGGCCTCCGCGCTCTCTCTCCATGAGAAAGGGGCGCCTGGCCCCCAGCCCCGGGTATGACAAAAGAAACCCGCCCGGCTCCGGGAGGATTGCGCGGCCGCAGCTCCGAGGGCGCAGACCGCGGGGCGCGGGGGTGGGAAAGTCTAATCTGGGCCGGCTAAGCCGGGGAGGGGCAGGCGCACACAGAGCGCGCTCCAGGCTTCGGGCAACTTCTGCAAGTTCCAGGAATAGAGAGCGGGTGGGAGTCCCTCCCCACTAGGCCTTGGAACCGGGGCCCCAAAATACTAGTGAGGCGAGAGAGAAGAGAGACGCCGTTTGCGGATCGCGCAGCCCCCGCCCCCCAGCCCCAAACTGGAAAGGTAAATACTTACTTAGCGTCCGCACCAGGTACAAGCTAATACTCAACAATACTGATGCCTTGTTTTTTTTGCTCTGTCCGGACCGCAACGTTGTAGCCAATTTAGATATGCTATAAATTTAAGAGGTTGCCATGGCCACGGTGCGCCCATTGGCCGCTGGGCCCCCTACGTGCCGCGCCACGTCACCAAATCTGAATAAGGATGCGCGAATTAGGCGGCGGCCAGACAAAGATGAGGATCGGGACCGCTTGAAAGTGGGGGAAAGTGCCGGCGCCTCAGCTACCGGGGAAAGCCGCTCGACAGCGCCGAAGCCAGCAGCCGCCCGAGACACCTTGGGGAGCCCGGAATCAGCGCCGGGGCGCGCGGCCCGGGCATGAGGGTGTGAACGCCATCCCTCCCCACCCGCCCACCCCCAGGCAGCCCAGCGCCGGGCCGGCGATCACATCGAGACTTGACCGGCTCAGTCTTGGTCCAGAGCGGACTCGCCCGCCGGCGGCCGAGGCCCAAGGCGGAGCGCAGCGGCGGGGCCGGGGGGCCCGAGGGCCGGCGGCCCAAAGGGAGGGCAAGGCGGCCCGAGGTGCCGGGGCGCGGGGCTATGATGGTGCACTGTGCCGGGTGCGAGCGGCCCATCCTCGACCGCTTTCTGCTGAACGTGCTGGACCGCGCGTGGCACATCAAATGCGTTCAGTGCTGCGAGTGCAAGACCAACCTCTCGGAGAAGTGCTTCTCGCGCGAGGGCAAGCTCTACTGCAAAAATGACTTCTTCAGGTAAGAGGCCACCCGCCCTGCTGCCTGCGCACCCGCCCCATGCGCGCTCCTCGGGGGCGCCAGGGAAGGGAGACAAGGAAACCCAGCCTAGCTCCCGGGCTCGCCAGCTTAGCAGGGGAGAGGGGCAGAGCGCTACACTCCTCCTGGCCTTCAGTGGAGCCCGGGTGGAGGAAGAAGTACGCTGCCTTCGCTGCCTCTCCCTGGGTCCTCCAGCCCCGGCTCCCAGCAATGGTTGCGCAGCGGGAGGACGCCCTGACAAACTTACTCTCCAGCAGTCTCTGCGACCCCATGACAGAAGCTTCCAGCCCCGTCCCTGGGAGGGGAAGGATTTTTGCTGGAGTTGGGGGCAGCTGGAGGCTTCTCCACCTGGCAGAGCGCTGCGAGCTCAGAGGCCGCCCTTCCAGCAGGCCCCGGCCCCAGAACCCCCCTGGACAAACAGAAACTTCCCAAGCCCAGAGGGGCCCCAGCCAGGAAGGGCTCCCTTGGTGATGGGGGGGGGGAATCTTTTCCATCTCCCACTCCCACCCCATTCAACGTTTTCCCCCATGTTGCAAAATACCAATGAAATTGGGGTGGAGAATCAGGACTTCAGGTCCTGGGCTATGTCACCTACTCCTCCTATCCCTTCCAGCTTTTGGGTAAGCCAGGGCAGATTGCCTCTCTGAACCTCAGTTTCCCCAGCTGGGAAATGCCAAGGCAAATCCTAGAAGGTTGTGGGGTTTCAGCAGCTCAGCCCTGCCTGCCCCAGCCAGCGCCCAGTGCGGGCTTTGTGAGTGCAAATTCCGGGCAGGGAGGGAAGGGGGGGGGGCGTGATTAACACTGGGGAGAAAGGTGGCCTCGGCGGCTCTGCGCTGGGGAATTTGAATAGGAGAAAATGTCAGCCTTGCCTTTACATGTGTAAACTCCCTGGCCCCAGAGGCCCGCCGCCCCTAATGTGGCCGTGCTTGCAAAGAGTCTAATGATTTTTGATAAGGTGCATATGGCCAATTACGCTGCCGGATAAGGCCAAAAGTGACTTATGGCTTCTAATGCCCTCACTACATCAACGTCACCCAAATTCACCCTGTTTGGAGACATGGTTGGGAGTAGATGTGGGTCCCTGAGTCCTGCGCCCTCCAAATTCCCCCCAACCAGTACCTCATGCCATCTGCACCACTCATTCTGGGAGAAGCTGGCTTTCCGCAGGCACTCAAGAGGAAAGAAGAGAAATTAGACCAGGAAGACGGGAAATGGGGAGGGGGTGCGGGATCCTGTGTCCTAGCCATACTGGGTTGAGAACTGCCTTCTGTTCACATCCCTTCCCCCACTGCCTTCCAGGGCCAGAGGCTTTGGGGGTAGGGACTCAGTCCCTGCTTTCCAGAATCTGCCCCCCCACCCCAGCCCTGCTGTCCACAGGTCCCAGAGTGGGATTGGAAGCCTCCCTCTGGGCACCGGGAATCAGTGGAAGATTCTGTCTTCCCAGTCAAGCCCAGCTCAGCAGACCCCTCCCCACCTGACTGAGAGGTCGGCCCAGTCAGGCAGATTGGCCCTACCTGGGCCAGGGCAGGCTGGAGAAGGTCCCCCTGGTTCCGGGTAAAGCCAGATGACAGATTTCTGAACCTGGCCTGCCTAGCTTAAAATCCTTCCTGATCTCCAGAGCCAATGCTGCTGCACCGGGCTGGCAGAAAGTGGGGGGCAGGAGCATCTTGGGGTGCTGTGTGCCCTCTGCCTGGCTAAAGGCTTCACCCACTGCTCTCCCCTTTTGAGCCCCGGTGGAGAACGAACAACCCCCAGGGATGTGTGCCAGTCCCAAGAGCAGCCCGGGACATTTGTCCCGCCCCACGGACTCTGGCCAGGGAGGCAAGATTGGGGTCCCACTGGACAGATGTGGAAATGGAGGCTTCTTGGGAGCCACAGCGTGTGGGAAGGGGTCAGGGGTTCAGAGAACAGGACACGGGCACCTGCGCAGCAGTGACGGCATCGTTGTGTCCGCAGGCGCTTTGGCACCAAGTGCGCGGGCTGCGCGCAAGGCATCTCGCCGAGCGACCTGGTGAGGAAGGCCCGCAGCAAAGTCTTCCACCTCAACTGCTTCACCTGCATGGTGTGCAACAAGCAGCTGTCCACGGGCGAGGAGCTCTATGTCATCGACGAGAACAAGTTCGTGTGCAAGGACGACTACCTGAGCTCGTCCAGCCTCAAGGAGGGCAGCCTCAACTCAGGTACGGGGGCCTGCGCCTCTCCGGACCCAGCCGCCGGCTCTAGCGCGCTCCTGCCCTTGATCGCCTTCCGTGCCCTGAGTGCGCCCCTGGGGCTCCCCGCCAGGCAGTTCTAGGACTACGGCGAGGCTGGAGAGGAAGCAGCGTTTGGAGGTGGCCCTACAAGGGAACCGGGAACCGCTAGCTCTTCCCTGCCCCGCTCTAATTCAGGAGCCTTTTCCAACTTGCTCCCGCCTCCCTCAGTTTGGATTTCCGGGGTCCCTCAATTCCCCTTTCCGCAGTCATTTGAGCTCCTGGTAATTTTTAGCTGCTCTGGGAAGGCCCGAATTGGGGTCTGGAGGAAGGAGAGGAGGGTGGGGAGGATTTGAGGCCCCGGGGCATCTGTCCCCTCCTCCCCTCGACCAGAAGGCGGGGTTCTCCAGAGGGCGTGACTCCCCCCCAACCCAGGAAATCGCCGGGAGGTGTGCAGGGGGCTCGAGAAGGGGTTCCACCGGCCCAGCCCGGCCTGCAGGGGAGGGGAGTGCGGGGCCCCCGGGCGAGGGGCTGCCGCCGGGTTTGAGAGGGAACTGGCCCGGGTGGCGGTGGCCTGGGCCGGTCGGACTGGTGGCTGGCTTGGAGAGGCCTCGGGCCGCCACTGATGCCATTGTCACCTTCCCGCTCCGTCCGCCCGTAGTGTCATCCTGTACGGACCGCAGTTTGTCCCCGGACCTCCAGGACCCACTCCAGGACGACCCCAAGGAGACGGACAACTCGACTTCGTCCGACAAGGAGACGGCCAATAACGAGAACGAGGAGCAGAACTCCGGCACCAAGCGGCGCGGCCCACGCACCACTATCAAAGCCAAGCAGCTGGAGACGCTCAAGGCCGCCTTCGCCGCCACTCCCAAGCCCACGCGCCACATCCGCGAGCAGCTGGCTCAGGAGACCGGCCTCAACATGCGTGTCATCCAGGTGCGGCCCGGTCCGGCCATCGTCCCCTGCCCCGCACATCCGGGAGCCGGGAGGCGGGGAGCAGCCTCCCACCAGTCTTCTTGGCTAAGAGCTCTCCTGGCTTAGGTCTCCGCCAGACCGTGTGCCCGAGGTTAGGGACAGCTGAGCAAACTGGCCCAAAGGAAGGGGCCTAGCCCTACCGTCCTCCTGGCGCGTGATCTTGGGCCTGTCCTCTCGCCTTTCTAAATTCCCTCCCCTCTTCCGTTCAAGGAGAGTTTTAAGCCTCTTTGGAGTCCAGAACCCCTCTCTTCTTCCCCATCTTCCGAGCAGGAAAGAGGCAATGTTCTTCACAGGCCCCGGCCCTGCGCGGGATTTGCGGGCAGACGGACAGACGGCCGGAGCCTGTTTCAGGAGCCAAGGGGCCGAGACAGAGTTCGGCCCGGGCGGGAGGCCTTTATAAAGCCGTCAGGCCGCGGGCAGGCGGAGGACCAGGAAGCCCAAGTCTTTATGAGTCGCCCCACGGGTCCGCGAAATCCTTCACCCTTGGCTGGTTCGCGGAGGCCCCTCCCCAGCCCTCCTGGCCTAATCCGGCCCGGCCCCCGCCTCGGGGGAATCCTCGTGCGCGGGAGGCGCTAGGACCCAGAGGCAGCGGCTCGGGTAGGGAGGGGAGGGGAGGTCACCCCTGCCCCGGGAGTTTACAGCCCCCTCCTCTGTTGCAGGTGTGGTTCCAGAATCGAAGGTCCAAAGAACGCCGGATGAAACAGCTGAGCGCGCTGGGCGCTCGGAGACACGCCTTCTTCCGGAGTCCGCGGCGCATGCGTCCGCTGGGCGGCCGCTTGGACGAGTCTGAGATGTTGGGGTCCACTCCGTACACCTACTACGGAGGTAAGGAGTCCCCCGGATCTCGCTGCCCCACACCTTGGCCGGCGCGTTCTAGAGACTGAGGACGCAGAGCCGGTATCTGCGCGCTCTCAGCCGTCCGGAGATCCATCCCACCCGCCGCAGACACAAGAAGACACGCACCGCGCAGGACACACACTATAATGAACACATCTTAACAGACACACGGGCACACACTTGCCTGCAGACGCCCCCTGGACACAAAATGAGACACGTGGACTCACCCATACAGCGACATGCACAGGTGAACACACAGTGATGCACACACCCACGCACACACATGCAGAGACACACAATCACACTCTACCCAGGTACACTCGCTGATAGACACAGAGACCCACATAGTCCCACGCGCCACACGGAGACAGGCCAGCGCGCACCCACCAGACTGACACGCAGCGGGTCCTGCTGCCGCAACTGTCTTTACTGTTGCGCCAGGTGTCCTTGGCACAGCCGGGCGGATCGCACTGGAGAGCGGCTCTGGGGCGCGGATGGGGGTCTGGGGTCACCCGGGCTGCCTGCTCACTAGCTTCAAGGGCAGCCACTCCAGTCCCGCGGCGGGGACGCTGCGCACAGCTCAGGCCCTATCAGCCCAGGTGCGAGCAGTTGCTCAGGGCTGGACTCCCGCCGGCTTTCCAGCCCCAAGCACTAGGGGTCAGCGGGGCAAGGGGCACAGGGGCTGAGGCAACACTAGATGTAGGGCTGGGGAGGGCGAGGAGTTGAGTCTGCAAAGGGGAACCCCGCGGTGGTGGTACCTGGCTGAGGCCTAGAGTGAGATTTCGGCTAAGTCACCCCTCTTCTCCCTTCTCTCTCATTTCCCTCACGTTCTCTAGGCAACCTGTCCCAACTCCTCTTACCGGGCTGTTGGAGGCCCATTGCTCCCCCCACCCCGCTCCTGCACTAGCTCACCATCGACCCAGAGCCGTGGACCCAAGGAAGGACCCTTCTGAATTTGGGGAGCCCCCAGAGGTGCCTATGCCTAAGACGGGTCTGCTTCTGAGTGGCCTTGCCCGGTCCCCTGGCACAGGCCTGCGCAGGGCTTAGTCTCCCAGTTTGGGGAGAGGTGATTTCTCTTGGAAACTGGATTTGGTGGCAGTGGAGGTGGGGGGATGGAGCAAGGCGCCAAGGCAGCCCAGGAGGGACCGTTAGAGAGCTCTGAGGCCTGAGATTCAGGGCTTCAGACCCTGCCAGGCCGCTAGACATTGTGGGCAAGATGTGCGTCTGTTTTTTCTGGGGAGAAGCCTTGCGGATGGCAGGACCTGAGTTTGGGGGGCTGCAGCCGCCTAGCCCAGGACTGCAGGGATGGTGGGTGTGCCCTCCGGGGTCTCTACTCACCCGTTCTCTCCAGGAAGCTTTGCTTCCTTCCGCCTAAATAGCGGCCCGCACCGGGAAGCGGGTGGGGCTGTCCCGGCCCCGGAATGTTTCCCCGCCTGGGTAATTAACCAAGGTCTCCCCGAGGGCCAGCGTGCCCCCCACCAGTCACGCTTCCTCTCCGTGTGCCCCTGCTGGATGGGTTGGGGGGCTGAACCGTTCCTGCCACGCGGGCCCCCCTTTCCCTTGAATGGGGGGGCAGGATCCCTCCCCCCAATCCCCCCCAACCCTGGTCCCCAGCGAGGCAGCCCCACCTAATCCGCGCTGGGAGATCCCGGCGGCGGCGGCCGGCAGCGGGCGAAAAAGGGGCCGGGCGGCGGTGCCGGCGGCTCCCCGTGGGAGCGCGGACAAAGCCCCAGCTGCGGCTTTTGTGCCCTTTTCAGACGGCGTTTGTTCCAATTACCTCCGGCCCGTCCGCCATATGGGCGGAGGCGGCGCGCCCGGCGCGGGGGCCGCGGCCCCGGCGGGCTGGACGGTTCGCTGCGGGCGCGGGCGTCGCCAACCTCGTCCCTTTGGGGCCCCAAATTCGCCGCTCCTGGCCCTCTCCTTCCCTTTCGGGGAGAATGGAATCCGCGATGTTTAAAAAGTCGTCGGAGAGCGTTTTAGCTGGTGCCTGAACTGTCCGCAAACCGCGCCTCCAGGCCCCCCTCCCCGTTTGGACTGATTTCAGGGTTTGGAGGGTGATGGGGGTGGTAGGTGACATCTGGAACTCCCCTGGGTGACTGAGACCCCAGGACAGAGCAGGGGCCGCGGGAGTACAGAGGAGAGATCTTGGCTTCCGCGTGCGCTGGTTTTCCCGCCGTACCAAGCGGGTTGTTATCACCGGAGCCAGCTGTAAGGTGCTCCTCTCCTGGGGTCCCCCGCCCCAATTCTTCAGGGGGAGCAAGCTGTCCGGAAGGAGCTGAAGGAGGGGGCTGGGGGAGAAGGGCAGGGAGTTGAGCCATTTACTGAGGCTGGGCGGGCGTGTAACTAGGCATCTCCTGCGCCTCTGAATTTGTGGGCAAAAACGCGCACCTGTACACATTTCCATGGAGAGAGCACGTAGCTGTCACCAGATTCTCAAAGGGGTTCAGTGTCCTTAAATGGGTCAGAACCAGGGTGTCCTCGCAAACCCAACCGGGTGAGACTAAAGGCCGTCCTCCTCCTCTCTCCCAAGTCGCTGAGGCTCAGCTTTCTCGGTTCCAGGCCCCGCGAAGCGGGTGCAAACGGACGGACCGGCGTTCACCCGGCTCGGCGAGGTCGTTGGCTGGGCGGGGCGGGGCACCGGGTCGGTGGGGTGCAGGGGACGGAGAAGAGCGCGCGCGGAGGCCGCCTGGAGTCCTTGGCATCCCGGTTCCATTCCCTTATCCCCTCGGACCCGCCCGCCAGCGGCTCTGCTCTCCGGCGCCGCCACCATCCCTGCTTCTCCCTCCCCTGTCTGTCGCTGCCCCAGTCTCGGGCCATCTTGCGCTCTGGTGTCTGTTTCCCCCTCCTTATCCGCCCCGCGCCTCTCCTGGCCTCTCGGCCTCCGCATCGCTGGCCGGCTGCCTTGCCGGTCTCGCTGGTCCACTCTCTCTGGTCTAATCTCTCGTGGTCTCTGGGCGCGTCTATCTGGACCTTCCTTCTCCCCCCTGAGTTCTCACCGTCCACCCTGGGTTTTTCACCGTGTCTCTCACCGCGACTCCCTCCTCTGTCTCTCTCATCTCCTCGACTGTCTCCGTCTCTCTCAGACTCCCAGTCTCTCTGTGTCTCCCATCTCTGCCCTATCTCTGATCTCTCCTGTCTCCTGGCCTCCCGCCCCTTGGCATCTGGGGGCTCCTCCCTGCCTGTCCCCTTGGCTTCCCCTGGCTGCTCTGCGTGCGGCCGGTCTCTCATTGTCTCTGTCTCTTATCCGCTTTGTATCTCTCGCTCTGAGCCTAGGAAACTGGACACCCTCACTCTCTGTGCCTCCGACCGTCTCTGTCTCTCGGTGGCTGGCCGTGTGTCTCCCTGTCTCTGAATCTCTCCTGTCCCTGTGTCTCACAGTCTGTGAGTCTCTCGCCGTCCTGTTGTCTCTCACTGTCTCTCTCCTCAGCATTACCCCTCGCTCTGCGTCCTCCGCCGTCTCGAGGGGCTCAGGTCTCCATCTCCCTTGGTCTCAGCACTAACCTCGAGAGCCCATTAACACCCTGCCCTCTGCGCCCCTGACCTCCGCTGCGTGTCTCTGGCGCCCAGGTCCCGTCGCCCGTTCCGCGGGTCCCTGCTGAGCCGGCCGGCTCTGATCTCTCGCTGTCCCTCCTCCCTCCCTTCCCGCAGACTACCAAGGCGACTACTACGGGCCGGGGAGCAACTATGACTTCTTCGCGCACGGCCCGCCGTCGCAGGCGCAGTCCCCGGCCGACCCGAACTTCCTGGCTGCCTCGGGGCCCGGCTCGACGCCGCTGGGCGCGCTGGAGCCGCCGCTCGCGGGCCCGCACGCCGCCGACAACCCCAGGTTCACCGACATGATCTCGCACCCGGACACGCCGAGCCCGGAGCCGGGCCTGCCGGGCGCGCTGCACTCCATGCCTGGCGAAGTCTTCAGCGGCGGGCCCAGCCCGCCCTTCCCCATGGGCGGCACAAGCGGCTACAGCGGACCCCTGTCACACCCCAACCCCGAGCTCAACGAGGCCGCCGTGTGGTAAGGCCGCTGGACCGGCCCCCAGGACGCAGCCGCCCGAAACCAAAACGCCCGACGCAGCGGTTCTCTCTCGGGTCCGCACTCAACCGGCAGCTGCTCCTCGGCTGGGCACAGAGAAGAGGGGGACCCACCCGGCAGCTGCCGGCAATTTCTTGGCACCAAAGTCGACACTCCAGAGGGTCAAGAGATTTCCAGCACGCTCTAGACTTCCCCGGACCCCTCCACCCACCACCACGTCTTTGGACTAAGAGAGGTCAAGGCCAAGGGGCCGAGACGCTGTTTTTCCCTCTCTGCAATCCCGAGCTGCATTTGGTAATCATATTTCTCAGTCTGCTTTCTCCGTCTTTAAAGAATCGATGATAAGAAAAGAGAGATTGAAAGGGGGAGGGAGAGGAAAGAGAGCCAGATGAGAGAGAGATGGGGAGAGCGCCAGCGGCAGCGAGAGAAGACGAAAAGAGCGAAAAATATGCAAGTTGGCGCCCCCTGGTGGCCAATCTTGAGGATAACGGTCAGCTCTTCGAGGAAGGCGGGGAGCTGTTAGGGCACCCAGCCTGGGGACCAACCCCTCACTCTTCCTTACTTTGACATTTCTTTGGAGTCCGGGTGTCCGGGCCGGACTCGAACACTCGTCCACCCTGCTGTCCCCCTGGGGGAGGCGCCCCGGTTGCTGGGCTCTGGCCCGCAAACCGCCCACCCTGCCTGGGGCCTGGAGGCTGGGCCGTCAGGATGTACACTATTATACTTTTTTGGGAGTCGAACGCTTCTAGTTTCCTTATTTTGTATAAAGAAGAAACAAATAAAGTATGTTTTTGTGTTTACCGTTTATTTATTGTACTCTGGTTATCCGGGGCTGGACATTTTTATATTTTTAAGAGGAGGGTGGGCAGAGTGAGGGAGGGGAGGCAGAAAGAGGTTTACCTAAAAAAAAAAAAATTGACTTTTTTAAAAAGATTAATAAAAAAAAAATCTTTTTTTCCCTCAGTGCCGTGTGGTTTTCTTTTCTGTCCCTGCCTTAATAGAGTAGAACTGTCCCATAGGGTTTCCAAGGAGCGGCTGGTGGATTTAAACTGCCCACCTTTTGCTTAGCAGCCAAATGCTTAACCACTGTGCCACCAGGGCCTCGCCTTGATAGTCAATGGGGGGGAATGGAATTTTCCTTTTCTCTGGCTCTTGTCCGTGGCATCAGATAGACCTGACGGGTGCAAATACCTCCCTTCACCTACAGGGGGCATTCTTTTGGTGACTTCCAGGTAATAAAAACGGCGGCCATTTTTGGACAGCTACTCTGTGCCAAGGATCCCCGGGTGGTGTGAATGGCTAAGCACTTGACTACTAGCCAAAAGGGTGGCATTTCAAACCCACCCAGAGGCACCTCCGAAGAAAGGCCTGGAAATCTGCTTTTAAAAGGTCACAGCCTTGAAAACTCTATGGAGCAGTTCTACTCTGCACACATGCGGTCACCATGAGTTGGAATCGACTTGACAGCAACTAACAACAAGACAGATATATTCCAGGCACAGTATTTCCCCGTGCTTTATAGACCCTTCTCTAACAGAAGCCTGCCTGGCACATAGTAAACCCACTGCCGTGCAGTCAATCCCAACTCATGGCAACCCCATGTGTTACAAAGCAGAACTGCTCCATGGGGTTTTCTTGGCTGTAATCTTTACGGGAGCAAATCGCCAGGCCTTTCTTCTGTGATGCCACTGGGTGGCTTCAAACCGCCAACCTTTGGGTTAGTGGTCTAGTGCAAACTGCACCACCCGGGGACCTAGTCGGCCTTCAAAATGCTTGATGAATGACTGAATGTGTAATTTGCTTGTCCCCAGTATATCAAAAGATTCCTAGCTTCACTCCTAACTATGTCCCATCTAATTCCATGTCAGGGGGCAGTGGTGGTTCAGTGGTAAAATTCTCGCCTTCCATGTGGGAGGCCTGGGTTCGATTCTGGGTCAGCCACCACCCATCCGTCAGTGGAGGCTTGCATGTTGTTATGATGCTGAATAGGTTTCAGCCGAGTTTCCAGACTAATAAAGACAAGGAAGAAAGGCCTGGTGATTTCCTTTGGAAAAATCAGTCAATGAAAACTCTACGGATCACTATGGTCTGATCCTGTTGTGCATAGGTCGCACAAAAGCAGCTAACAGAAACAATTCCAGGTGGCAAAAAAAAAAAAAAAAGAGTGGCCTGGCAAGCCGGGGCTACGTATCTGGAAGACTACATTAGAACAGAAGTGCCCCATGGAGAGCAGGGTTCTTCTGCTCGCACATTCTTCTGTAGCTTGTGCTGTGTCATTAGGTAAGCCAGCATGATGACGAGTGCTGGATGAGCTTTAGGAGGCCCGAGGGACCGGAAGACCAATCCCTCCCCCGCTTTGCCTCAGCTTCCCTCCTTGCAAAAGTGAGGGTTAGAGGGAGTGCTTCCTACATTCCCTTCCAACTCAGACACTGTAGGGTTGAAAAAGCAGATGAGGGAGATAAAACGAAATGGCATTTCGTTGGGATCCTTTTTCTTCCAAGTTTGAGGCGAGGGGCTTTCCCATTTTGGCAGCAGCAGGGACAGGTGGGGACAGGGAGATGAGCAGACGTGAACCACCACGGATGGGTGTGCGCTAAGCCCTCTCACCTGTCCGTCTTCTTTTATGTGGACCTCCCAAGAGTAACGCAAGGGGGCTTGGCTTTTTCTTTTCTGTCCTTAGAGCACATTTGTCTTCATCAGACAAACTTGCCCACTGCGGAAAATTTAGAAATTTCAGACACACAAAAGGAAGAAAACGCCATCCCCCAGACTCTCCAGTGCCATTGCTAGCACAGTGGATGCTTTTTCTTCCAGATTTGTTTTTTCTTCTGTTTTTAAAATAGGGATCATGCTATGTTCTCACCATGGGTGAGCCGTCGCTTTGCGTTTTATTTTCTTTTTAACCAATTCAATTGTTGAACATATGGGTTCGTTCCCAATGTTTGTTGTTGTTGTGAATATACACAGCAGAACACACACCAATTCAACAGTTTCTACGTGTACGATTTGCTGACAATGATTACATTCTTCATGTTGTGCAACCATTCTCACCCTATCTGCAAATTGTTCTTCCCCCGCTAGCATAAACGTACTGCCCCCTGGGTTTCCTAGCTCATTCCCAATTTTTCATCACTTTAAACCACGCTGGAATAATATCCTTGTTGCTAAGTTTTTGGACTTGTATCAAAAGGTAGGTGTTATTTGCTCCATTAGGATGCTCAGAGAGGTCAAGGGACTTGCCCAAAGTCACACAGTTGGGGAGTGGCAGAGCCGGGATTCAAGCCCACTGTGTTGAGTGGTGTTTCTAATCCACTTTGATGTCCTGATTAAAATGGATTAATGGGGCCAAGAGAGAGTCTGCAAGGTGGGTCCCCATCTCTGCCGGCCCCCAAATGCTTCCTGGGCACTTGTGAGTTTTGCAGAAGGGCCAGAGTGAGACATGGGGAAGTCGAGCTGGAAACAGGCCAGCCACAGGGTCAAAGGGGCAGAGGAGGAGGAGGAAGGAGAAGAGAAGAGAAGCGGAAGGAAGCAGGAGGAGTGGAATGGGAAGAGGGAGGAGCAGAGAAAGGAGAGAAGGAGGGGAAAAGGAAAAAAGGAAGGAGGAGGGGGAGGAGAAAGAGGAAAGGGATGGGATGGGCACTTCCCCCATACTGGCGGGCCAGATCCCCTACTGCTCTGGCCCCACGGTGTCCGGGGACCCCCAGCTGAAGCCACCTGCCCAGACGAGACACTGAGGCATGCACACATGGGCACACATGCATGTACACACGTGCACATCATCACACCTACACCCTCACGAGCATCTACACATACATACACCCCTACAGTGTGTCCTTGCACACACATGCATGGGCACATATGCAGTCACATGCGTTTCTGCACATACCTGTACACACATATGCTTGTGAGCCCATATGTCCTACCCCTGTGGACACACAAAGTCAACCCCATATCCTTGTGCATGGGCACACACATATACACAGAGCCACTGTCATGCCAACTACTTCAGCCTGGGAGAACCAGGAGTGGGAGACACCCACCCCTGCATCAGGAGAGAGCTGAATACCCTGGGGTGGCTCTGTCAAGATCCAAGAGAGATGCTGAGTTCTGGGGAGTCTGATCTGAATGTGGGACTAATCCCCCATGGTGTTTGTGAGTGAGGGGGCACAGAGCAATGGGAATGGAATGGGGACAGGACAAAGCAGGTTCCCCTGGCTGGGGAACTGTGGGCGAGTCACGGTGTCACCTTTCTGAGCCTCAGTTTGCTCCTCTGTGAAATGGACTCACAATAGCATTCTACCCACAGGGTGGTGAGGATGGAGGAGCAGATGTTCATTAGCCTGTGACCAAGGTTCAGGAAATCTAGGTCATGGGTTCAATCCACATCCCCAACCTCCCTATACATGCACGCAGGCACACACACACACACACACACACACACACACACGCACACACACACACATGCACACACCAGCTCCTTGCAGGGTGACTAGGGGAGAGTGTGGAATTGACTCAGCCCAAACGTGAATTATTTTAATTCCCTAGGTGCCTACTGAAGCCCTGGTGATGTAGTGGTTAAGAGCGCGGCTGCTAACCAAAAGGTGGGCAGTTTGAATCCACCAGGGGCTCCTTGGAAACTCTGTGGGGCAGTTCTACTCTGCCCTGTAGGGTCACTGTGAGTCGGAACCGACTCGATGGCACCAGACAACAACAATAACAGGCGCCTACCGGGCTTCAGGGGCTGTGGGAGGAGAAATCCCCCCCTCCACCTCACCTGTGCCATGCCCTGCAGGCGAGGCATCCTCGGTATTGGGTGGACTTGATCGTGAGGCAGCTCCTAACAAAGGCCAGGTGGGGAAAGGAGAGGGGAGGGAGGGGGTGCTCATGCCTCCTCAGCACCCACAACCATTTTCTCCAGGTGTGGTCAGAGAAGGGTGCTTGTTAAAAACGCATATTCCTGGGCCCCACTATCCATCACCCTGATGGGGCCCAAGACACGTCACATGTATCAAGTTCCCCAAAAGATCTCAATGCCCCCCAACTTGCAGAACCACCACCCGGCAAGATTCTGTGGGTCACTGGCCCCCTTGTCAGCTTCTCATGCAACTCTCACAATGCTCCTTCAAGATAAGTACAGTTATACCCACACTGCAGATGAGGAGACTGAGGCCCAAGAGGTGATGTGAGCGACCCAGAGTCACACCGCCGTGGCGCAGCAGAGTCAGGTTTTCAGTTCAGAACTTCTGCTTTCAGAGCCCACGTTGCCCCTGGGCCCAGGACAGAGTCCGGCATAAACCAGGCCTCATGCTGTGCTAGCAACTGCATGAGTGAAGGAATGCGCCCCTGCTGCCGTAAAAAAAAAAAAAAATACGTCCGTCAAGTCGACTCCTGACGACCCCATGTGTGTCAGAGTAGAACTGTGCTCCACAGGGTTTTCAATGGCTGATTTTTCAGAAGTAGATCTCCAGGCGTTTCTTCTGAGGCACCTCTGGGTGAACTCAAACCTCTAAACCTTTGGTTAGCAGCCGAGTGCACTAACCATTGGCACCACCCAAGGATTCCTAAGAACGGGGCTAATGAATGCTAATTCTTATTAGTAGCAACCTCACTGGATTTTGTTTAAACTCCCCTCCTGGGTTAAACAAAGCTAAGCAGAAGGGCAATAAAGGCTTAATAAAAATCGTCAAGGTCAAAAACACAAGGACTTCCGGCTTCTCTGTGTCTGCCCTTGTTTCTTTCTCTCTCCCGTCCTCCCTCCCTCGTTTTTCCTCCTCCATTCGTGTATCTGTTCTTCTCCTTCTATCTCTTAGTCGCCTGTATTTTATTATCATTTTAAAACAAAAGATATCCGAGAAGGAAAAATACTCCAGGGCGAGCAGGTAAAGAGGTCAGCGGGTTTCAGCTGCGCCCTCCAGCGCGAGCAATAAAGTGGCTTCACCTCCGCCCACTGCCTCAGGCTGCGGTTCCGGTCAGCACTGGACAGTTCGTCCACGTGCGTCCCAGCCCAGCCCCATCACCCACTCTTCCCCAGGCCCGGTCCCAGCCTCCTGCCCCACACTCCACCGAGCTTGAGGGCTGACCCACTATGCTCAGGACTAATATTTAAAATGCAGAATGGCTGTGGAGGGTCCCTGCTCCCTAGCCCTGTCGTGCAGTAAAAAGATATAAACAGAATAAATTACCTCTCCAGCTCGGATTATGAGAATACCCACCTCCTGACTGGAATTTTAAGTCCTGCCTCCCTCGTAGTGCCGCACACGGCTGATTTATGGAAACCCGAGCACTCCTCTGCATATTTCTTCTGTTCAGCCAAGTGACCGAGTTTACCCTTCCTATGCCATTAGCGTTATTAACACCTGGGCAACCGATCATTGCAAATGGCCCATTTCCGTGATGGACGCAAACCCCTCCAGCCGCTGCGCCAGGGCTGCGCCACTTCTGGCCTCCTCTTTCTTAATTTTTGGGACAGGGTTCAGGACCCCCAACCTCCCCGCCCCAGCACCTACTGAAGGGTTCGTGGGGGTGTTGGAAGGAAACTGCTGGCCTCAGCAACTCCTCGTGGCTTTCTGGCAAGCGCCAAAAGTTGACAGCACGGCTCTTATTTTTTATTCTTCAGAGAATGTTAGGGGTATGGGACAATGCCCTCATCGACCAGGGAAAGAATCTGAGACTCAGGAAGGGCAAAAAAACAAACCTATAGCAGAGTTGGGATCAGAATGCAGATCTTCTAGCCCCTTGCTAAAGAGCCTAGCGGTGCAGTTGTTAAGCACTCGGCTGCTAACTGAAAGGTCAGCGTTTCAAACCCACCAGCCGCTCCACAGGAGAAAGATGTGGCGGTCTGCTTCCATAAAGAATATAGCCTTGGAAACCCGAAGAGGTTCTTCTATTCTGTCCTATAGGGTTGCTATGAGTCAGAATCAACTTGACAGCAACGAGTTTGGTTTTTGGTTTTAGCCACTTGCTACTCAAATTGTGGTCCATGGACCGGCAGCATCAGCATCATTTGGGAGCTGGTTAGAGCACAGACTCTCAGGCCCTGCCCCCGAACTTCAGATTCAGAATCTGCGTAATCCCCAGGGCACTTGGGTGTACATCAAAGTTTTTGAAGCATTGCCTTAGATATCACCCTCAAATCCTCAATGATCTCTTTTTTACTGGAGGACAAGCTTATGGTATAAATTTTCTTGGCTCAGATATAGTTGAGACTGCAACTCTATGGTCAAACGAGCTAAGTGAAGAAGAAGCAGCAAGCCAAGCAGTGATGTCTTCCTGGGTGACTGCAGGACTCGGTCCATGTCTTCCTCTGTTATAATGCTTCATCCCACGTAAGGAAGCAAGCTGTGTCTAGTAACTGCATGAATGAATGCATGCACCCCAGCTGCCATAAAAAATGACTCTTTAAGAAAGGGCCTAAACCAGTTGCGTTGAGGCCAAGTCAACTCATCTCAACCCCATGTGTGTCAGAGTAGAACTCTGCTCCAAAGGGTTTTCATTGACTGATTTTTTGGAAGTAGATTGCCAGGCCTTTCTTCCAAGGCACCTCTGGGTGGATTCGAACTGCCAGGCGGTGAGTAACTTGAGACCAGGGGCTGTGCAGCCTGAGGTTGGGCACTCAACCTCTCTGAACCTCAGCTTTGGCATCTAGAAGAAGGGCACACTAACATCTATCTTCAAGGGTCATGTTAAAGGTTAAATGAGGCCAGTGCCTGGCATAGAGCAGGCCACTGAGTAATAAACACAGAGTGAAACCATACTTGTTATTAGTTGCCATCGAGTCAGTTTCAACTCACGGCAACCCTGTGTACAACAGAAACGCTGCCCAGTCCTGCGCCATCTTCACTATTGTTGCTATGCCTGAGCCCATCGTTTCAGCCACTGTGTCAATCCATCTCATTGAGGGTCTTCCTCTTTTTCACTGACCCTCTACTTTACCAAGCATGATGTCCTTCTCCAGG
>NW_004443997.1:12061220-12076157 GCF_000243295.1 Trichechus manatus latirostris
ACTTGTGTGTGGTATTAATGATATTGTTTGACAATTTCCACATTCTGTTGGATCACCTTTCTTTGGAATGGGCACAAATACGGATCTCTTCCTGTCAGTTGGCCAGGTAGCTGTTTTCCAAATGTCTTGGCGTAGATGAGCAAGCACTTCCAACATTGCACCAGTTATTGAAACGTCTCAGTTGGTATCCTGTCAACTCCTGGAGCCTTGTTTTTTGCCAAGGCCTTCAGTGCAGGTTGGACTCCTTCCTTCCATACCTTCAAAACCGTTGTTCTTGCTCATACACTACCTCTTGAAATGGTTGAACATCAACCAATTCCTTTTCGTACAGTGATGAAAAAAATACCTTTTTTTCAACAACATAAATGGTGGCTATACATGTGGACCTAGCTGAATGGAATACGCAGGAATCAAATCGGTCACATCTGTGGGAAGAGATGATGGAGAAGCTCAATATCATCAGTCAGAACAAGGCCAGGGGCTGACTGCAGAACAGACCATCAACTGCTCATATGAAAGTTCAAGTTGAAGCTGAAGAAAATTAAAACAAGTCCATGAGAGCCAAAGTATAACCTTGAGTATACCCCACCTGAATTTAGAGACCATCTCAAGAATAGATTTGATGCATTGAACGCTAATGACCAAAGACCAGACGAGTTGTGGACATCATACAATGAAGAAAGCAAAAGGTCATTGAAAAGACAGGAAAGAAAGAAAAGTCCAAAATGGATGTCAGAAGAGACTCTGAAACTTACTCTTGAATGTAGAGTAGCTAAAGTGAATGGAAGACATAGTACTAATATAGAAATAATAAACAACCAACCAGTTGCTGTCGAGTTGACTCCAACTCATGGTGACCCCATGTGTGTCAAATAGGGTTTTCAATGATTGATCTTTTGAAAGTAGATTGCCAGGCCTTTCTTCCAAGGTGCCTCAGGGTGGACTCAAACTGCCAGCCTTTCAGTTAGCAGCCACTTGCATTAACCATTTGCGTCACCCAGAAACTCCATAAATAATAACAACGGCCATTATTGGCTCCTATAGTTATTGTTATCATCCTGTTTTCTTCTTTAAGGAAGTGCTTAAGATGAAGTTTTTTTTAAACAAGGACTTCATAGCCTATTTGGACAGAAACGCAGTTTATTACTTTTCAGAATATACTTTAAGATATCCATGCAGCCTAATGGAAAATTATAAGGGCCTGTGCAGATAAAAATGAGTCTGTCGCATAGTAAGAGATCAAGGACTAATGAAGATAACTTGACAGTCTGTTTAAAAATAAATGCATTCCCAATGGATGACTGGATAAACAAAATGCAGTCTATCTGTACAATGGAATATTACTCAGCCGTAAAAAAGAAAGAAATACTGATACAACATAGATGAACCTTGAAAACATTATGCTGAATGAAAGAAGCCAGTTACAAAAAAAAAAAAAACCTTATATTGTATGATTCCATTTATATGAAATGTCCAGAATAGGTGAATCCATAGAGATAGAAAGCAGATTGGTGGTGGCCTGGGGCTGGGGAGGGAGGAATGAGGAATGAATGCTTACTGGGTATGGAGTTTTCTTTTGGGGTGATGAAACTATTTTGGAACTAGGCTAATTGTATGTTATGTGAATTTCACCTTACTAAAAAAAACCTGGAAAATACATAAAAGAACTGCAATTTCTAATCAGGGACGTACAGAATACCCAAGCCCAGCGGAAATAGAAATTGCCGCTGCCTCCCACGGTCTTGGGAGCCTCCAGCTGTGATGCTCTGGCCTCGGCTCCTGCCTAGTAGATATTGCTGCAGAAAGAGTTTGCCTGGGACGCTTTTTTAGGGTCCCTGCAATCAACAACAGCACCATTAAGTGGGGCTGCCACACTGTTGTTTAACCAAGGCAGGCTCCCCAAAGCGGGGGACAGGCACCCCTGGAGGAACCTGGAGCATTTCAGAGGCACAGCCACCTGGCACCTTGTAATCACGTGAGGGAGTCACTCTCATCAATTCTCTTCCAGCCCTTTTGACTGCTTCAAGGGGAGTCTCTGCTTGGTGCTAGCCCGGTTTAAACATCCCTCTGTTGCCATTGCTGTTAGCTGCCCCTGAGTCTCCTCTGACTCATGGTGACTTCATGTACAACAGAAGGAAATGTTGCTCGATCCTGCATCATTGATGCCCGGCATGTTCAAGTCCATTGCTGAGGCTGTTGTGCCAATCCATACCACAAGGGTCTCCCTCGCCCTCATTGACCCTCTGCTTCACCAAAGATAATGTCCTCCTCTAACGACTGATCCCTCCTGATGGCATGTTGATTGAAAGCAAGCTAGTCACACAATGTTCTGTTGTGATCCATAGGGTTTTCACTGGTTGATTTTTGTAAGTAGACCGCCAGGCCTTTCTTCCTAGTCTGTCTTAGTCTGGAAGCTCTGCTGAAACCTGTGACCCTGCTGGTATTTGCAATCCCAGTGGCAAAGCTTCTAGCATCACAGCAACATTGAAAGCCACCACAGTCAGGCGAACTGACGTGGTAAGACAAAGGCACCTCTGACGCTTGGTTATACAGGAGAACGGCAGGCGCTGGCTTGGAGACTTGGCACAGCAGAAGCTAGCTACAATGTAATGACACTGTTCTGATATTCATTGTACGGATTTCCACAAGTATTTTCTAATTCTGGGAAGTGATACTGTCTTTTTTCCATTTATAGTGGTGATCACATTTTCTTTCTAAATAACATTTAAGGTTTAAGGGAAAATATGAATTAACCTCATTACTGTCATCGATTTTGACTCTTAGCAACCTTATAAGACAAAATAGAACTGCCCCATAGAGTTTCCTAGGCTGTAATCTGTACGGAAGCAGATTGCCATGTCTTTTCTCCCGAGGAGTGGCTGGTGGGTTTGAACCACTGACCTTTTGGTTAGCAGCTGAGCACTTTCAGCCCTGTGCCACCAGGGCTCCTTAAATATGAATCAGATAAGAGTAAAGATAGTGGACTGATCTGGCAAAAACCCTTGGCAATATGGGAATGATGACATTTTGGGAGTACAAGCATTCAGAGAGTGCTGCCTCCTACTTGGCCCACTCCAGGTCACTGGAAACCTCATGGGATTTTCTGTTTTGGACTGGCGTGGCCATGGTTTCTGCTGTGTGGCTGTGGCTAGGTTATTCACCCTCTCTGGGCTTCAACTTCCTCACCTGAAAAGTGGAGGTGAGAGGTAGACCAAGGACCCTGTAACCAAGTTGCGCAGACCTCTACCTAACTTTCTGAATCCTACTCTTTATTCGTCCGTTCAGTCAGTTACTCAGGAAATAGTTCTTGAAGAGGTACAATGCGCTGGGCACTGTTCCAGGCTCTGGGGTTACAGATGCCAATGGGGTAGACTCGGTCCCAGCCCTCTTGAAGTTGAGATTCTACTGGGGAAGCCAGATAATAAACAACAGAGAAAGTGAGCAAGTAGCTCCAAATCATGGTTAAAAAAAAAAAAAAAGAAGAAGAAGGGGTTGAGATTGAGAGAACTGGGTGTTGGGAGAGGCGTTAGCAGGGCTAGGCTAGGGTGAGGCAAGTGAGGCACTCACCTTAAGTGCAAAATTTAAGGGGGTGTGTTAAAAAACTCAGTACTCAAAATAAATAATATTGTAATGCCATATTTTTAAAATTAAAATTAATGCAAAAAAATTCCATGATGAACAGAACACCAACATTTTAAACAAAAACAGGATTGGACCCTGCACTTCCACGACCCTGCCTCACTCGCCTCATCCTACTCTCAGACCTGCTCCTGCTGGAGTCTCTCTTTATTTACAATGTTGCTGTTTTGCTCATCATGGAAATTTTTTGTATTAATTTTTATTTTAAATATTTATCTATTTATCTTGATTAGTGAATATTACTTACCTTGATTGGAGCCCTGGTGGCACAGTGGTTAAGAGCTTGGCTGCTAACCAAAAGCCTGCAGTGCGAATCCACCCGCCACTCCTTGAAAACTATGGGGCAGGTCTACTCTGTCCTATAGGGTTGCTATGGGTCGGAACCGACTCAACAGCACATAACAAGAAGAAGATTTATCTTGATTACTGAATTTTTTGGTATCCCCTGATATGGATTAAACTGTGTTCCCCAAAAACGTGTTGTAAATCCTAACCCCTACACCTGTGGTTATAATCCCATTTGGGAATGGGTTGTCTTTGTTATGTTAATGAGACAGGATTAGTGTAGGGGGTATCTTGAGTCAATCTCTTTGGAGATATAAAAGAGATTAAACAAGTAGGTTAGCAAGCAGAGATGGGGGAAGAGCAATGCCAAGCCCCATGAAGATCACCCGGGAGCAGAAGCTCAAAGAGACAAGGACCTTCCTCCAGAGCCGACAGAGAGAGAAAGCCTGTCCCTAGAGCCAGCACCCTGAACCGGGACTTCTAGCCTCCTAAACTGTGAGAAACTACATTTCTGTCTGTTAAAGCCACCCACTTGTGGTATTTCTGTTACAGCAGCACTAGGTAACCGGGACATTCCCTTACATTTGCATCCGGGACTAGTGCCTCACTTGCCTCACCCTACTCATGGCCCTGAGAGGCAGGCTGCGGGTGGGCCAAGAGGTTCCCTCTAAGGAAGTGACATTTGACGGCCATGGCCTAAATGAGGAGAAGTTGCAGACTCTGCTGAGATATGGGGAAAGGGTGTGCCAGGCAAAGGGAACAGTACAGGCAACGGCCCTGCGGCAGGAACAAGCTTGACGAGTTCCAGGAGGAGTAAGCACCCGGCCTGGTTGTAACTCAGTGAGCCTGGCAGAGGGGCAGGAGCTGAGGCCAGGTGGTGCTGGACCTGTAGGCAAAGGTGAGGGGCTGGCCCTTTATCCTAAATGCAGCAGGCGCCGGGGGAGGGTTTAAGCAGGGGGGTACAAAGATCTTCCTCAGGTTTGTTTAAGACTGCTCTGGCTTCTGGGTAGCAAATTAATCGGGGGGCTGGGGGGACATCCTCAAGACTGGCAGCAGGGAGACCAGCAGGGAGACTGCTGCAGTCGCCCAGGTGAGGGACATCGCTGACTTGTGTCCTTGCTGTCATTAGAGCGGATCTTCTCCCTGGAAGCCTTTGAGAAATGTTTCCATTCTCCCATTTTGCAGAAGAGGAAATTGAGGCTCAGAGAGGTTAATTCACCTGCTTGGGGTCTTAGCCAGAACCAGCAGAGATGGGATTTGAACCCAGATCTTTCTGCCTACCTCACCATCCCAGAGAAGTCTCTGGGTGGTGCAAATGGTTAATGCACTTGGCTGCTAACCAAAAGTTGGAGGTTCTAGTCCACCTAGAGGTACTTCAGAAGAAAGGCCCTGGCAATCTACTTCTGAAAAATCAGCCACTGAAAACCCTGTGGAGCACAGTTCTACTCTGACACACATGGGGTCACCATGAATCAGAGCCATCTGCATGGTAACTGGTTCACCATCTCAGAAGGGCAGACCATATAACTTTAGATGAGCCTCAGTTTCCCTCATCTGTAGTATGGGTTGAACTACAGCACCTCCTTCCAAGGGCTGAGGAATCAAGCAAAGACACCAAGGATTCAATCACTTTTATCTTAAAAGGAAGAAGGAAAAAAGCCATTTCCCACTCTCTGCTTGTTCTCCCCTAAAAGGAAAAACTTTGCTATTTGTTCTTCAAATATTTATTTTATTCTTTAGGGTTTTTTTTTGAAAGGGGAAGGATTGGTGAAGGTAATCAGTTTTCGGACTTAAGGTAAAAAATCGCAGGAAAGGGTTGACTTGACTCTTTATAATTAATGGGGCGGCTTGTAATAGGATTCTCCTGCCTATGGCGCTCCCAGGAAACACCTTTTTACATAAGCTATTGCCCACGCCGGAGTGGCAGCAGGGTGATTTATGGGGTTCCTTGCTCCAGAAAACCTCTCCTGGGGTTGCCCAGCCAGTGGAATTTATCAGGGAGTTTGGAAGCAAGGCAAGAAACCTGCCGGTGACATTTTTGGGGGAGTTTAAAAAGCACAAACACTGGGGAAGGGAGAGGCCAGTGGGACCAGGGGAGAGAGGGTCCAGGTGCGCTGAGTTTTCTGCAAGCAGAACCGGTGATGGGGATTCTCCGCACATGATTTATGGAAGGAGGGCTCGCAGGAGACGGGGAGTGAGAGGCGTTGAACAGAAGAAGGAGGTATGCTGGGCACAGATGCAGTTTTGGGAGGAGTCTGGCCCCAGTCTGACCCTATAGGTGGGAAGACGGGGAGCTTTGGAGCGGGAATAGCACCCCGGAAGTTTCCTGCCCTAAGGCAAGGAGACCAGCTTTTTGTATCCCTGTATCAGTCAGTCCCTGGGTGATGCAAATGGTTAACATGCATGGCTAGTAACCGAAAGGTTGGAGGATCAAGTCCACCCAGAAGCACCTCAGAAGAAAGGCCTGGTGATCTTCCAGAAACTCAGCCATTGAAAACCCTATGGAGTACAGTTCTACTCTGACACACATGGAGCCACCATGAGTCAGAGTTGACTCGACGGCAGCTGGCTTATCCCTTATAAACACATGAGCATGCATGCACTCTCCCCCACGCACATGCGTGGAACACACACGCACAAAGGCACACAAGTAAACAGGCACACACACAACCACACACACACGACTTGGAACACCAAGTCAGCCTGAGCCGTCACTTCCCCAATATGAAGGTCAGCCCCTGCTCTGCAGGCTGTGGGGCGGGTGCCCGGCCATGTGCTGGGCACCTGCTCAGGCTGTGGAGGGGGAGCAGCAGTGGCCTGACCTTGGGCCCCTCTCCCGTGCCCCTGCCCCACCTGGGGCCAGCTCTGGGGTGAGAACTGCCAGCCAACAGCTGGATCCCACACCTCCTGGTTACCTCGGTTCTATGGCTGGGATGAAAGGTTGGGTGAGGCGAGGCTAGAACCCACAGGGACCCAGAGAGGGGCCCCAGCTGGGATGGGGAAGCTTGCGTATCTCTGGCAGGTACACACACCTGGCAGCCAGGTTTGCAGGTGCTCTCCATGCAGCCTTAGACAAACACGGAGCAGCCCCTGCTTCCCGGAGCCTCATCCTACGCTCCCCAATTCCCCAGCCAAGAGCTCCCAGGAGACCAAGGCAGTGCCCTACGATTCCCTCTGTCCCCGTGCCCATCCCTGCCACATCGACTCATAACATCCATGGCCCGTTTCTTTGCTCTTTCTCCGTGCCTCCTGCCCTGGTCTCCACGTGCCTTGGGTGCCAACCAGGAAAGCCTATGTTAGGCTAATTGACATTCGTTATCTAGACAGAGTCAACAGACACCTCAGCTTCTTATCTCCCACTCACCGAGACCAGGAGAGGGACAAACAGCAGCTGAAGAGTCTCTCAGGAGGTCAGGCAACAGGGTGCAGCCGTGGGCAGAGGCCCGACTGGGAGGCAGAGCACCTGGGACCAAAGCAGGCTCTGCTACTCACCTGGGCTGGGGACAAGAGCATCGCTGGCTGAAGTAATTCAGGAAGGCTTCCTGGAGGAGGTTGCCCTCCTACTGGGCTTTGAAGAGTGTGTAGGGTTTAGAAGCATACAGAGCATGGTAGGCAGGGACAGGGCTTAAGCAAAGGAAAGGCAGCATGAGAGTAGCAGAACATAGTGGTCACACACGCACACTTTAGATTTTTACATACCTGGGCTCCAGTCTTGCTGCGTGGCCTGGAATAAGTGACTCAACCTCACTTTCTTCATTCACAAAACGGGGACAATAATAGTTTCTCCCACATAAGTTATTGTGGGGATTGAATGAAATGGCTGGTCGAACCGATGGTACACAGTAGGTGCTCCATAAATTCTAGCTCCTTCCCACTCCCTGTTGTTGGGGGTGGAACGCTCAGGAAATAGTAAGAACTAAGATGGACTAGGAAAAAAGGCCTGGCAATCTACTTCCAAAAATCAGCCAGTGAAAACCCTATGGATCACAACAGTCTGATCTGCAACTAAGCATGGGGATGGCATAGGATTGGGCAGTGTTTCCTTCTTCTGCGTATGGGGTCGCCGTGAGTTGAGCGCCAACTTGATGGCAGCTAACAAAAACACTTACTGGAAGGCTTCATATGCCAGGTCCATAGTGATAACCTGTTTTACAGATATGAAGACTGAGGCGTTAAGAGGCAGCTTCATTTGCTCAAGGCAATGAGGCTCTTAATCTCTCCTTGATTCTGGGGAGCTGACACCGTCTGACTCCAGGGAAACCTAGCTGGGGAGCCCTGGTATTTGAGGGCTGTGTCTGGGGTCAGAGAGTGAGCTGAGACAGCCAGGGAAGCAGAAGGAGGTCACTGCCACATTCAAACACTCCTCTCCAGAAAACCTGTGTGAGGCGGTGCCCGGCGGAAGGAACAGCTTGGGCAAAGGACAGGACGTGGGAAGGGGCAAGGGGCCCTCCTACAGCACAGAGCACAGAGGTGCATCCTGAGGCCCAGAGAGGGGAGGGAACTTGCCTGGGGTCACACAGCATGCATTAGGCAGAAGAGAGGCCCAGGGTCAGCCGGGAGCTAGTTTCTGTGATGGGCTGCGTGGCCCTGGGTGGATCCCACACTCTCTGAGCCTCTCCATCCCAGGCCTGTGGATTGCAGCCGTTTAAGGGACCTAGGCCCTCTAGCCAGGGTTAGGAGCTCACAGGGGTAGAGAGTCAAGGAGGACCCAAGGGGAGGACCTTTCTGCTGGGAGCCAGCTTTCCCCATAAAAGACACTTTGCTGCCCCCTTGTGGCTCCAAAAGATTCTCACTTTTCATCTCTTTCCAAAGAGCTGCTTCCCAGCGGTGGGAGGTGCCTAATGCCAAGCCCAGGACCTGCCTCAATTTGCGACCCACAGGTGCATCCAGACTGACCTGGGGGTCCTACCTCCTCCCCAAATATCCCACCACCACCTAACCCCGCACAAAGAAAGCTGAGGTTCAAGCAACATAGAGTGATATTGAAGACGATAGAGTTTGAACCCTGGCTGGGCCATATTCCGGCTGTGTGACCTTGGGCAAGTTATGTAACATACTTGTGCCTCCGTTTCCCCATCAGTACGATGGACGATAATAATGGTTTCTACTTCAAGCGCCTTTGTGAATATTCAAGAAAGCAACAAGAAGAAAGCCCTAAGAGAGTTTCCGGCACATAACAAGCCCTCGATGAACACTGGTGATTACTGTCCTTGCCCGCCCAGGTCTGAAAAGTGACAGACCTGGTCTACCTGAGCAGGTACCCCAGGTAAGGGAAGCCCTTGTAGGTGTTCAGCATGGCTAGATCCCTTTGGCAAGCCTGAGTTTTCAAAACTTTGTGGCCAAGCTATGTCGCCTGGAGTCACTTCATCCCAGAGCCTGCCTCAGGTACCTTCTACAAGCTCATGGAGGTGGGAAGACCAGACCCATGGGAGTGACACACTCAACTCAGAAAGGGTTTATTGGCGGGAGCTGCAGCAGAGCCAAAGGGAGTGGTCAGGAGGGCTTCCTGCAGGAGGCAGCTGGCACAGAAGAACAGTAGCTTCCACTGCTGTCTGCTGGCACATATGTCCCTCTCAGCCAGCCACAAAGAGGTCCATGAGCCTCTTGGGGGTCTCTGGGTCCTGGCTGACCCTCTCAGGCCAGATCCCTTAGCTCTGGCCCACCTGGGCTTTCAGGGCCTGGAGCTCTTGGCTATCAATGCTGTTGCCTCCACACACAATGACCACAACTGAGGCCAGGGAGGGGCTGAGGCGGCCCTCGGACTGGAGCCGTCCCAGGAGGCCTGAGTAGATGACAGACAAGGCTGCCCCACAGGCAGGCTCCACCAACATACGCTCGTCATCTGCCCAAGAAGGGATGGGGGAGAGAAGGGGAGAGAAGGGGAGAGAAAGGGAGAATCAGTTAATGTTCAAAAGGCTCTGGACACCACAAATCCATGAAGTCATCCATCCATCCATCCATCCATCCATCCATCCATCCATCCATCCATCCATCCATCCACCTATCCATCCATCCATCATTCATCCATTCATCATCCAGCTATCCATCACCCATCTATCCGTCATCTATCCATCCGTCATCAATCCATCCATCCATCCATCCATCGTCCATCTATCCATCATCTATCCATCCATCATCAATCCATCTATCCATCCATCATCCATCTGTCTATCTAGCCATTCATCCATTCATCTCACTATCCATCATTTGTCTCTCTGCCCATCCATCAATCTGACCATATATCTATCTATCCATCCATCCCCCATCCATCATTAGACTGTCAGTCCATCCAGCAGTGTGTTCATCAATCAATGTTGTCCATCCATCCTTCCATCCATAATCCATCTTTCCATCCATCCATTCCCCTATCATTTGACTATTTGTCTGTCTGTCCATTCATCAATATGTCCATTAATCAACGTGCCCATCCATCTATCATTCACCAATCCATGACTCCATCAATTTACCCACCCATCCATCCACATCCATCTATCCATGATCCACTTTTCCACTCACTCATACGTTCATCCATTCATTCAACAAATATTTATTGAGCCCCACTACCTGCCAGGCCCTATACCAGGAAGGCCCAGGGGACACAGCAGTGAATAAGACACAGCAGCCCCCGCCTTCACGGAGCTCACAGTCTAGTGATGTAGAGACAGATAAAAACCAGGCAGTTATAAATAGATGGGTTGGCACTTAGGAGCCCTCAAATCCAGGCAGGGGAGGCTTCCTGGAGGAGGCAGAGTAGCCCTTAGTCTTGGGAAAGGGCCAATAGGGAGCAGGGCCAGGGATAGGCATGCCCAAGGGAGGAACAGCATGTACAATAGACTGGAGGCTGGAGACAGCAGGATACACTCCTTCCGCACCCCACCCACCCTTCCATTGATTCTGTGTGCACTTATTTTATAACCACTGCATACCCAACCCTGCACTAGGTGCTGAGGATACAGAGGAGTAAGAACATGCTCATGCTAGAGGGTCCACAGACTCTGAGGGTCTCCATCCCCGGGCAGGGGCCATGCTCACTCACCCAGGAACCGCTGCACAGCATTCACGGCCTCCACATCCTCCACCACCTCAGACAGGATCGTGCACTCCTGCGTGCACGCCAGGGCCCGCGCGGCCACTGTCTTGGCACCCAGGCTCTTGGCCACACTGCAGGGTGGGGGAAGGCGGGACAGGGAGTGCAGAGAAAAGCTGGAGAATCAGGTTCCTCCCCGCACAGCCTCAGTCCGCCAGCCCCAGGCCGCCCTCCCCGGTCCTGCAAAGGGCTACAGCTCAGCATCGTAAGACAGTGTGTGTTGGAAAAGAGCGGAGATGATTCCAGAAAGACAAGAAGGAGACACGTGGGTTGAGGTCTCATTCTGCTTGAAGCAAGGATAGAGTGTGGTTTTTCTAATTGACTATCTGGAAGCTTGTGCATAGTAAGTGCTGAATAAAAATGACTTTCCAGGCTGTCTTGAATTCAGACAGCTTGCTATATACACAGTTACAGCCTAAGTCCCAGCACCTGAGGATGTTGCATAAAGTGGGAGGTCATAGGGTCCATGAAGGCGTTGGTGGTAGTGACAAGGAAGTGTATAAGATGAGGCTGGGCCTGGAGGCCGGACCACGCTCTGTTTGTTTGTTGGTCAGAAATTGTCCACATTTGAATTAAAATCAGTGACAACATGCAATGGAAGAGATGGAAAAATTGGAGACTGAGACGGGTGATGGTTGAACAACATACTGAACAAAATGTAATGTCTCTAAACTGTACTTGTGAAGAACGTTGAAACGGCAGATGTTTTGTTACACGGTGTTTAGCACAATGAAAATAAATAACAACTTTCCTCCCAAAAGAATGTAACGGGGTTGGGGGGAAAGCTCTCTGATGACGCGGCCGAAAAAAATACAGAGAAACAAAACTGTGTTCACGATATGGGATACAACCTAGAAACATTCTAGTACCCAGCTGCTGTCAAGTGGGTTCCAGCTCATGGTGGCCCCATGTGTGTCAGAGTAGAACTGTGTTCCATAGGGTTTTCAATGGCTGTGACCTTTCAGAAATAGATTGCCAGGCCTCGCTTTTGAGGTGCCTCTGGGTGGACTTAAACCACCAACCTTTCGGTTAGCAGCTGAACACATTAACCGTTTCTACCACTCAGGGACTTCACTAGAAACATAGAAGTTATAAAACAATCACCAAAAAACCAAACCCACTGCTGTTAAGGCATTCCAACTCATAGCGACCCTATAGGACAGAGCAGAACTGCCCCATAGGGTTTCCAAGGCTGTAATCCTGATGGAAGCAGACTGCCACGTCTTTTCTCCCGAGGAGTGGCTGGTGGATTCCAACCTCTGACCTTTTGGTTAGCAGCCAAACACTTTAACCACTTCACCACTGGGGCTCCTCTATATAAAACAATATGAAGGATGTCATCTCAATTTTTTAAAATGTATCATCCATTCATTCATTTATTCCACAAACATGCGTTGTGCTCTTACTATGGGCCAGGCACATTTTTGCATGTATGTAAAATACATGTGCGTACGTACAAAGCCAAAAAAAGCCAAACCCGTTGCCACTGAGTTGATTCCAGCTCACAGCGACCTCTATAGGACAGAGTAGAATTACCCCACAGGGTTTCCAAGGCTGTAATCTTTATGGAAGAAGACTGCCACATCTTTCTCCTGCGGAGTGGCTGGTGGGTTCGAATCAGCGACATTTCGGTTAGCAGTGGAGCACTTAACCACTGCGCCACCGGGGCTCCTCATATATGCACAAGGGAGGTGGGAAAAAAAACCCAAAGACTGGACAAACACACAGCCGGTCTGAGCCATGTTTGTGTCTGGATGGTGGAGCAGAGGGTGATGTTTTGCTCTGGGTCACGCATTGCTGTCTAGATTTTCTCACTTATCTGCAACACGCTTCAAGTGCTTTTGCGATGATACAAACTCAGGAAACCGTGTTTAACTGATGAAATGGAGAGTCCTATGCCTTTGCCTAATTTGTCAGCACTGCCTTCTAACTTACCCACCCTGCTGTGGTTGGAGTCCCCGAGAAGGGAGACCCTCTTGGGCGCCCCCTACTGGCTGAGACTGGGAGGCTCTGAGGCAGTGACACCCCCCCCCACCCTCAGCCCCTCACAATTGCTGGTGCCCACCTGGTGATGTCTGGCAGAGTGACCAGCCTGCCGGCCTCAATGGCCGCATTGAAAGAGTGCGCCCCACGGGTCTCCACGGCGATGACAGGCACATGCCACCAGCCCACCTCCACCAGGCCAGCCACCACCCCGGCCAGCAGACCTCCGCCCCCTACTGCCAGCACCAGGGCACCTGGTGGGGCTCCCAGTGCTGCCTTCAGCTCCTGAACCAGGCTGGCATTGCCTTCCCTGGAGAGGAGGATGGGAGGAGGGAGAGGGTCAGGGAGCACCCCAGCCCCGAAGTTCCTCACCCCCACATGTATACAAACCCCCTTCATCACCATCCCCCTTCCCATCCACAGCAAGGGGAAAAGAG
This sequence comes from Trichechus manatus latirostris, assembly GCF_000243295.1. Classification (NCBI taxonomy): domain Eukaryota; kingdom Metazoa; phylum Chordata; class Mammalia; order Sirenia; family Trichechidae; genus Trichechus; species Trichechus manatus. Next base: position 12,074,652 of record NW_004443997.1, read on the forward strand.
ATCCTACCACACTTCGATCAATTGTCTTTCATGCTGTCGCTCGATTCATTTATTCATTCATTCTTTCCCCCCCCATCAACCTCCCAGGCACTTTCTCAGACATTAGCCCATTAAATCTTCCCAAAACTTTGGAAAGAAGCGACGTTAGCGTGTGGGGTTAAGAGGGGACCTTCACATCAGTTGGAGCCAGCTCGACTCAAGTTCTGGGTTTCAGACCCGGGGTCTCTGCCACTCGCTTGCGGTGTGAACTAGGGCTCTGTGGTCGCTATGAGTTGGGATCGACTCCAACAGCAACGGGTTTGTTTGTTTGTTCAGGGCTCTGGGGAGGATTGAAGCGTGAAGGGACAGTCCTTAGCCTGGTACCCGGTCCCAGAGGACACACTCAGTAAAGAGGACCTATTACTATCATTTCTGTTTTACACACGTGGAAACTTAGGCACGGGGCAGTGAGGTGCCTTGCACAAAGTCAAACAGCTTACAAGTGGCAAAGGCAGGGCCTGAACCCTGACTTCAAAGCCCCTTCTGTCTTCTGGGACTCAGTTTCCCCTTCTGTTCAATGGGAGGACCCTGTCTCAGTGAGGACCTCCCAGCTCTGAGGAGGGGCACTGAGCTTACCATATCAGGGGGTGGTCAAATGGTGACACGTTCACCCAGCCGTCTCTCTTGGCCAACTCTTGAGCCCGCACATTGGCCTCGTCCCAGACCTACAGAGAAACCAGCCAAGGGCACCCGAGAACCCAGGCTTCAGGATGGTGGTGGAGGCTGGAGCAGAGGCCTGGGGTCTCCTAGCTGGCCCCGGCTCCAGTTGTCTGGGAAGACCCCTGGGGTGAGACCAGAGCTGGCATGGACCCAGGAGTCTCCTAGGACAAGGGCAAAGACTTGCAGGCGGACGAATGGAATGTGGAAGAAGTGACAGTGTGACATTTTGAGTCAAGGCCTTAAGAGGCATTCTGCGTTTCCTCTAAGCCCTCTTGCCATTCCCCTTGAGAAAGACATGGTCCAGGTGGCCATTGGTCAAGGAAGATGAAGGGCACTTATGAAGACCTTAATCACGCCTACAGCCTGGAGCAGAACCATCCTAGCCGACCCGCAGACCCTCAAGCAAGAGAAATGAATGTTTCTGATAAGCCACTGATATTTGGGGGCAGTTTGTTATGCAGCATTCTCTAGCAGCAAAAGCTGATTAATAAAATCTACCTTGTCCGTTCTTCCTCAGTGCCCTGTGCCTTCCTATCACAGCACTCATCATGCTCTGTTGTAATCATCTAGTTGTCTGTGTGTCTCCCCACAAGACTCTGAGCTTCATAAGAATGAAGACCACATCTTATTACCTCTGTATCATTAGCACTGGATAATATTGTGCAGGCACATAGTATGTTTTCAGTGACTACCTGGATGGGTGGGTGAATGAATGCATGGGAGGAAAGAATGAAGGGAAGGGGAGGAGGGAGGGAGGGAGGAAAAGACTGATGGATGGATAGAAGGAAGGATGGATGGATGGATGGA
>NW_004443997.1:12076257-12084891 GCF_000243295.1 Trichechus manatus latirostris
GTGGGTGGATGGGCAGAGGGATGGGCAGAGGGATGGGCAGATGGATGAAAAGATGGAAGAATGGTTGGATAGATGAATAAATAGATGGTGGAAAGTAATAAAAGAAGGAGGAAGGGAGGGGAGGATGGAAGGAAGGGAGACTAGATTTTGGGTACTATGGTATGGTTTTTAGTTTTAGTTTTGAGGAGTTTTTCAAATCTGCTTTCCAAGAATGATTTTTCCTCCTTCCCAGGAGAGGAGAAGGATTCCGTGCCTGTGGCTGTCTCTTTGGTGACAAAGAGAACCAGTGATATCCTTATCAGTGGGTATCGTTCATGTTGGGGCGGTCTAGGAGTGAGAAATGATGCTGCCATCATCTGTCTTTATACTTTTTGTCTTATCAAATGGTAAAATTTTAAAAGCGGATAATACCAAGTGTTGATGAGGATGTGGGGAGACAGACAGGCTCCTGTTTGTCAACAGCTTTCTGTTTCTCCTGGGTTTGTGCATAGGAGTTCTCCTTGGGGTGAGAGAGGTCAGTCGTGTGTCCCAGCCGTCACTATACACTACACATCATTCCCTGCCTCAGCTCCATCATCCTAAGAGAAGACTGGGTCCCAGCCATAGCTCATCCAAGGGAAAAGGAGACAGAAACTCTTAGGAGTGGAGTGGGGGTGGAGCAACCCACTCCAGCCAGTTTCCCCCTCCCTGGGGTCCTTACCTTTCCAGCCAGCTGCACCTGGGCCCCCTCCCCCTGCAGCCTCCTCACCACTTTCAGGGAGGTGCTCTCAGGAAGCACAATGGTGACAGGGATGCCCAGCTTCCGAGCGGCGTAAGCGGCAGCAATGCCTGCATTACCCCCTAGGGAGGCAGTGGAGAGCAGTGGGCAGTGATGTGTCAGTCTGCTGACATGCTTCCCCCTCCCCCCATTTTCCTTCGGAAGTCACTCCTCCCCCATTCTCATATGTCTTGCCATTGACTCCTCGTCCTGGCTCCAGAGGTGGACACATGATCCAGATAGAGTCAATAGATAACTCAGTTTCCTGTCCTGTGATAGGTTCAGGAATGAGTACAGAACCCAAGCTGGACCAAAAAGACCAATTCTAGGATTAAGGGTAACCCTCAAGAAGGGGTGCTTTCTTCACTAAAGTTGGTAGGAGGGTAGGATGCAAGTCTGGAACTCCAGGTGGTCATCTTGTTACCATAAGGTCAGCATGAGAATGAAGCTAACATAGAGGAAAACAAAGCCAAGAGGAGAGATATAGAGTAGAGCCCCTGGATCCAGCCATGCCTGAAAGCCACTTATCCCAGAACTTTTCAGTTCTTAAAGCCTATTAATTCCTCTTTAGCTTAAGCCTGTATGAATTGGGTTTCTTTTGTTTGCTACCATGAGTGCTGAATAATGGAAAGGGAGAGGATATATGAGCGGCCCATCTCAAGTCATGAGCTTGATGAGGATGGACCCTTAAGAGAAGACCAAGCCCTGAATATCAACTGCTGCTCCAGCAAGATCCTCCTCCCCTATCTACAATCTTGAGGACCCCCATGAAGCAGAAAGGGGTAGGTCACCTGAGGAGCACACCAGGTGTCTGCATCCCTTCTTGGCAACCTGGGAAGAGAAAGGAGAGGGTTGGGGGCTGACCCAAGCAGGTGTCAGAAAGTCTGTGTGGACAGTTTATAAAGACAGTGTTCTACATTCTACCTTGGTGAGTAGTGTCTGGGGTCTTAAAAGCCTATGAGCAGCCATCTAAGATATTCCAGTGGTCTCATCCCTTCGGGAGCAAGGGAGAATGAAGAGAACAGGATACAAGGAAAAGATTAGTCCAAAGGACTAATGGACCACAGCTACCAAGGCCTCCACCAGACTGAGTCCAGTACAGCTAGATGGTGCCTGGCTACCACCACTGACTGCTCTGACCAGGATCACAACAGAGGGTTCTGGACAGAGCTGGAGAAGGATGTAGAACAAAATTCTAACTCACAAAAGAAAGACCAGATTTACTGGCCTAAAGGAGACTGGAGAAACCCCGAGAGTATGGCCCCCAGACACCCTTTTAGCTCAGTGGTGAAGTCATCTCTGAGGTTCACCATTCAGCCTGGGAGTGGACAGCCCCATAAAACCAAATGGGACTAATGAGGTACAGCAGTCCAGGGACAAGGGTCAGAAGGCAGAAGGGGACAGGGAAGCTGGTGATAGGGAACCCAAGGTTGAGTAAGGATAGTGTTGATGTGTTGTGAGGTTGTTAACCATTGTCATAGGGCAACATGTGTACCAACTGTTAAATGAGAAACTATTGTGTTCTGTAAGCCTTCATCTAAAGTGAGAATAGCAGCACAATTGGAAGAGCGTGGTCGATGTCACTGAACTGTGCATGTAGAAATTTTTGAAAAGGTGTATTTTGGCTATGTACATTTTCACCAAAAAAAAAAAAAGGTCGAGAAGGGAGAGGGTTGACATGTTGTGGGGTTGTTAACCAATGTCATAAAACAATATGTGTACTACTGTTTCATGAGAAACTATTTGTTCTGTAAGCCTTCACCTGAAGTACAATAAAAAAAAGAAAAAAAAAAAGTCTGTGTGGGATGGAGCCAGACCCCCAACAGCCCTCACCCCCACACTGCCCAAAGCCCTCCCTTCCCATCTGCACAAACTCCATTCTCCTCTCCTGCCTTCATCCCCATCCAGTTCACACCCTTCACCCCTCCCCTCCCACCAGTACAACCTCACCTCTTCCCTCCTGTCCCCACCCCCTCACCTCCTGGCAGAAATGCCCGATGCCCCGGATCTTGAAGGAGCCGGTCTGCTGCACGTTCTCACACTTGAGGAGGACGGTCATGCCCGCCACCTGGGACAGTGTCCAGCTCTCCAGCAGAGGCGTGACCCTGTGGAACCGCTCACCCATCAGGGAGCTCTCCATGACAGCAGCCACCCAGAGCACCTGCAGGAGGACACAGATGTCAAAGCCCAGGCGGCTCCAGCCAAGAGTCCCCTTACCCAGGACAGAGGACGGGGAGGTGGAGAAGCCCCCAGCTTAGGCTACCTCAGCCCTGCCCTGCTACCAGGCTGTGAGACTACAGGCAATTACCCACTCCCCCTGAGCCTCAGTTTCCCCATCTGGACAAGGGGCCCTTTCATTCTGTAACTGCAGCTGCCCATGTGCTAAGGATGTAGAATGTGGCCCACACATGGTGATGAATGAATGTACACCTACTATGTGCTAGGTGGTTCCGGATCTGGAGTCCCAGTGATGGACAAGCTTTGCCTGAGTTCACATTCTAGGTGGGGAGACAGGCCACAGAATTTCTGATGAGTGACTGGGTGTGAGGGTGTTATTTTAGTGAGGATGGTCAGGAAAACCTCACTCAGGAATAAAACTTTTAAAAATATTATGGACAAGGGGTAAACAAAGCCCTACTTTTCTCTCTGGGCCGAAAAACCATGGACCAGTCCCGCAGTTCCACTGATGGCCACGAGGGGGAGCGCTGCAGTATTCCTACCCACCTACCCACAAAACAAAACAAAACAAAACCCATTGCGGTGGAGTCGATTCTGACTCATAGTGACCCCAAAGGACAGAGTAGAACTGCCCCATAGGGTTTCCAAGCAGCAGCTGGTGAATTCGAACTGTTGATCCTCTGGTTAGCAGCTGTAGCTCTCAACCACTACACGACCAGGTTTCCAAGCTTTTTGTCGGCCCTCAGTCAAGGCTGGGGTCTCCCCATCAGAGTGGTCCAGTCCTCCCGCCCCTAGATCTGATCCCATTCCCTTGTCAGGGTAGCCTCAGGACTCCCCAGGTAGGGCAAAGCCTGAGCCACCTCCTCCCAGTTCCATCAATCGCACCTCCCGGTCTGGGCATTAGTGCGGGGGGCATGGGTCTTCACTCATTCCCAAAGGCAGCATACCATGGCCCAGGCCTCCCCTTGGCCCTGGAAACCAAGTGCATGGGCTTTGGGGACAAGCAGAGACCAAAGTTAGAGGCCAGCTCTGACTGTATGACCCAGACAAATATCTCAACCTCTCTGTGCCTCCATTTCCCCTTCTGTAAAATGGGAATAATAACAGTTCCTAATCACTCAGGCTGAGTGATATGGAGATGTTATCTCTAACGTCTGGGCTGAATAGTTTAGAGACGTTGTCTCTGTGGGACCTTCGTATGCCTCACTCTAGCATCTACAGAGGAGATCTATGCAGCTCAGGCTCTGTCCTAGGCACTGGGGTACTATGGTAAGCAAGACCAAGTTTTCTCTTAGAGCTGATTTATAGTCTGAGGGGGGAGATCAGCATTTAACCAATAACCATGTAGACAAACAAAATAATTAGAAATGGTGAAAACTGCTAAGAGGGAAACAAATATATAGGGATCTGTGAAGGGGAAGAACCAGGGGACCTAATTTGGGTAGGGAGGTCAGGAAAGGCCTGAGAATGAATTACCCATACAACAAACTGGAAGAAGGGCTTGTGCATCACAGGGTCGTTGGGAGGATTAAATGAGGCCATAAAAGCACCGACTCTGTGCCTGACATACAGGATGTGCTCGGTAAATGGTGGCCTTTGTCATCATTTCAAAGTCACAATGATTGCGATAACAGCTAATAGCAGTGTGCCACTTACCGTGAGCCAGACGCTGTGCCAAGCACCTTCTGTATTATCTCATTTAATCCCCACAACAACCCTATGAGGTAGGTTGTATTACTACCTCCATTATATAGACAGTGAAACTGAGGCCCAGAGAGGTGAAGTAACTTGTCCAAGGTCACAGAGCTAGAAACGGCACAGCCAGGATTCAAGCGCAGACAGTCTGGCTTTGGCATCTGTGCTTCTAACCACTATGCGTACTTCCCTTTATTATTATTATTATAGTTAGTAATTAGTTGCCAGTTGTCCTTGGAGCCAAATGCTCCTAGTTCAACACACAGCCCTCTTGGTAATACTGACCACCCACAAAAGGACAACAGGCATCAGTTAAATGAGCAACCCCAAGTTGCCAACAGCCTTGTCAAGCCCAGACCCCACCAGGGGCCCAGGCCCTCCAGACCTTGCTGGCCGAAGTCAGGGAATGCGTGCTTCCCAGGCTGAGGTCTCACCGTGTGAGATAGGCCCTGGGGCTGAGCTGGGAGCCCTGGGCACCCCTTGATGTGAAGTAAAGGGCTGGGAAGCACGGGCTCTGGGTGACCTCTCTGTGCCTCACTTGCCTCATCCGTGAAATGGGGAGAGGCCTCTTTTGTTTTCAGAGTGTTTGGGTGGCACAAAAGTTCCAAAAGACTAGCAGTTTGAATCCACCCAGAGGTGCCTTGGAAGACAGGCCTGGCAATCTGTTTCTGAAAGTTCACAGCCTTGAAAACCCTATGGAGCAGTTCTGCTCTGCACACGCAGGGTCTCCATGAGTCGGAATCGAATCGAGGGCAGCTGACAACAGCACCCTTTCCACCTACCTTGCCCCCCACCCTCACTCCCTTTCAGTCCCCGGGGCCTTTCCCCACAGGCCATCTGGGTGACACTCTGTGGCCAGATCCCTGGCACCAGGACTGGGAAATCCTGGGCTGGCCCTTGGCTGGCAGATTGCCTGGCCCCCACCCCTCTGGCCAGCAGGACCTGCTCCCCAACCCTCAGGGTCCCTGGTGCCCACATTCTCCAGAGCAGGCAGGGCACAGGGTACCCTGAGTTGTCCCAAGGTTCCTGGTGGGGAGCAGGCCGCTCTCACCCCCTCTCATTTCCCCGCACTCAGCCTGGAGCCACCGACACCCCTACACACCCCCTCTCCCACACACATGCAGAGCCCCAGAGGCCCCCTTACTTCCTGGCCCAGCAGTCCCCAGCTCCGCTCAGCCCTGGCCTGCTGCCCGCCTGCCTGCCTGGCTGGACACCAGCTCTACCCAGCTTCCTGCGGCCTGCGGTGGCCTCCTCCCCTCCTCCCGTGTTAAAGGGCCAGTCCCGGCCCCAAGGCTCAGGAAGGAAGAGGAAAGGAGACAAGGGCAACCCTCACTGCCCCCACCCCTGCACTGCCCACAGCACCTGCATTACCTGGTCCCGTCTGACAGATGAGGAAACTGACACTTAGAGAGTGGCCCACTTGGCTAAGGCCACTCAGCCAGTAAAGGGCAGAAACATCCTTTACCCCTACCCTGGACCATATCTTCCATGACATCTCCAAATCTTCCTCCAGTTCCAATGCTCATCCCCAATGCCAAGTCGTTTCCCCTGAACCATTGTTGGGGCCAGCTTAGGTGTGAGACTTATTGGGGAAAACAAGGATGAGGATCAGCGAGCAATTATTATCTATCATGTGACAAAGGCATATTGTTTTTCCAGAAGCACCTCTCTCTCTCTGTTATTTTACATTCAGCATAATAACCCAAACAAACATCTACTGTCCAAATGAACGACTCTGACCATTCATTCATTCATTCAACAAATCTTTATTGGACACCTGCTATGTGTCAAGTCCTGGGACTGCTAGCATCAAAGAAGACACCTTGTCCACTGCCCTCATGAAGCCTTAATGGGCCCATTGAAGTGCTATCAGAAAGGGGCAGCACCGAGGGAGTGACGGTGGGGGCCCAGAGCAGGTACCTTACCTGGCCCTGGGGGAACTGGGAAGGCTTCCTGGAGGAGGGGACGTCTGAATTGAGTCAGGTATCAGGAAACACGGAGTGCAAAGGTCTGGAATTGAAAGATATGATATATTTCTGGGACTAGAACAGAGAAGGCAGGGATGAGGCTGGAGAGCAGGACAGAGGCCAGAGTCCACAGCCCGCCTGGGCCAATGGAGAGTCGGGGCCTTACCTGGGGCACTAAGGAACCACGACCGGCTTTAAGCAGGGGGTGACATGATCAGATTCATGTCTTGTCTCTATCACCATCTCACCGGGTGGACCTGAGCCAGTCCTGCCCATCTCTGGGCCTCGGTTTCCCCATCTGTAAAGTGAGAGGACCAGCAAGGACTCGGCAGCCCAGCTGTTCTGTATCCTTCTTGGATTGTGTGTGACTGGCCCAGGTTTGATGATTAACTCCCAGTCCCTTGGGGTCAAGTCGAGCTGCTTGGCCAGAATCCTTGATGAGAACACTGGCAACTTCACCCTCTTCCTCAGCATTAAACATGCCCAACCCTCGTCCGGTGTCCTGTCCTGGACTGGGTGCTGGGGACATGGAGGGGGTGGGAAAGACCTAGTTCATGTCCTGAGGTGGCCCCCAGCCTGGAGCGGGGAGGAAGACACCCAGTCCAGTGACAACTCTAACACCCTCTTGGAGAACAGACGGCAGTGGGGGGGAGGGGAGATCAGGGAGGGCTTCCTGAAGGAGGCATGGCCTTAGCATAGAATTCAGGCTTGGGCAAGAAGCATGGAAGCTGCATTTATTGCATGTCTACTGTATGCCGGGCCCTTTCATGCTGACCAGCATATTCTAAAGGTTTAATTTTTATTTTAAATAATTGGGTATTTCTTTCTGTGTTGGCAATTTTATATGTATATATATATATGTATCTCTATATATCTGTGTATACGTATACGTAGTCCTGGATGGTGCAAATGGTTAACATACTCGGCTGCTAACTGAAAGGTTGAAGGTTTGCATCCACCCAGAGGTACCTGGCGATCTACTTCCAAAAACTCAGCCATTGAAAACCCTGTGGAGCACAGTTCTACTCTGACATACATGGGGTCACCATGAGTCGGAGTCAACTTGATGGAAACTGGGAGGTATATATATGTATATGTTGTTGTGTGCCGTAAATTCCAACTCACAGCAACCCTATATGACAGAGTAGAACTGCCCACCCACATGGTTCCCCAGGCTGTAATCTTTACAGAATTGGATCACCGGGTCTATTCTCCCGCGAAGCCACTGGTGGGTTCCAACCACCAGCCTTTCAGTTAGCAGCTGAGTGCTTAACCATTGTGCCACCAGGGCTCACTTGCTTGCTCCCTTTCCATCTTCCTCCCTCTCTCTCTCTATATTTATATGTATAAAATAATATCAAACCCATAATTTCATGGATATTATTGCTTAGGAAGAAGTGAAAGCAGGCATTAAAGTTTGAAAAGGGAGTCTGTTTAAACAAAAATAAAGTAAATTCTAACAGTTTCTAGCATGGTGAGGCAGTACTGCTTATTGGTTTGAACACAGACCCTGGTACAAATAGCAGTTCCGTCACCTACTAGCTGTGTGACCTTTGTTTCCTCAGTGGTCAGACGGAGATCAGATATTACTAGTGTTTAACTGATATGAGAGTTAAATGAGGTAATTCTACGTAGAACATTGAGAACAGTAGTGACTACGGCTACTCTTGGTATTATTACTATATAGAAGTTACTGTTGCTGTTGGGTGCCGTTGAGTCAGCTCCAACTCATAGCGACCCTATGGACAACAGAATGCAACGCTGACCAGACTTGAACCATCCTCACAGTCACTGCTATGGTTTGTTTGTTTTTTTATACTGTTGTATTTCAGATGCAGGTTTACAGAACAAATTAGCTTCTCGTTAAACAGTTAGTACACATATCGTTTTATGACATTGGTTAACAACCCCATGACATGTCAACACTCTTCCCTTGTCGACCTTGGGTTCCCTATTACCAGCTTTCCTGTCCCCTCCTGCCTTCTAGTCCTTGTCCCTGGACCGTTGTGCCCCATTAGTCTTGTTTTGTTTTATGGG
>NW_004443997.1:12084999-12115286 GCF_000243295.1 Trichechus manatus latirostris
GTTTTCTTCATTCTCCCTTGCTCCGGAAGGGGTGAAATCAGTGGAGTATCACATGGTCACTCACAGGCTTCTAAGACCCCAGATGCTACTCACCAAAGTAGAAGGTAGAACATTTTCTTTATAAACTATGTTATCCCAACTGAGCTAGATGTTCCCCGAGACCATGGTCCCTACAGCCCTCAGCCCAGCAATTCAGTTCCTTAGGGAGTTTGGATGTGTCTATGGAGCTTCCATGACCTTGCCTTGTACAAGCTGTGCCAGCTTCCCCAGTATTGTGTACTGTCTCACCCTTCACCAAACGTACCACTTATCTATTGGCTATTTAGTGATTCTCTACCCCCACCCCTCCCCTCCCTCATAGCCATCAAAGATTGTTTCTTTTTGTGTGTAAACCTTTTCATGAGTTTTTATACTAGTGGTCTCATACAATATTTGTCCTTTTGTGACTGACTTACTTCACTCAGCATAATGCCCTCCAGATTCATCCATGTTGGGAGATGCTTCTCAGATTCATCATTGTTTTTTATCATTTCATAGTACTCCACTGTGTGTATGTACCATAGTTTGTTTATCCATTCATCTGTTGATGGGCATCTACGTTGTTTCCATCGTTTTGCTATTGTGAACGATGCTGCCATGAACATGGGTGTGCATATGTCTATTTGTGTGACGGCTCTTATTTCTCTAGGATATATTCCTAGGAGTGGGATTGCTGGATCGAATGGTATTTCTATATCTAGCTTTCTAAGGAAGCGCCATACCGTTTTCCGAAACCGTTGTATCATTTTGCATTCCCACCAGCGGTGCATTAGAGTTCCAATCTCGCCGCAGCCTCTCCCACATTTGTTATTTTCTGTTTTTTCGATCCGCGCCAGTAATGCCAGGGTGAGACGGTATCTCATTGTGGTTTTGATTTGCATTTCTCTAATGGCTGGTGACGGAGAGCATTTCCTCATGGGTCTGTTGGCCACTTGAATGTCTTCTTTGGTGAAGTGTCTGTTCATTTCCTTTGCCCATTTATTAACTGGCTTATTTGTCTTTTTGTTGTAGAGGTGTTGCATTTTCCTGTAGATTTTAGAGATTAGACCTTTGTCAGATTTGTAATAGCTACAATTTTTTCCCCCAGTCTGTAGGTTCTCTTTTTACTCTTTTGGTGAAGTCTTTTGATAAGCATAAGTTTTTAATTTTTAGAAGATCCCAGTTATCTAGCTTATCTTCTGGAGTTTGTGTGTTGCTACTTATGATTTGTATCCTGTTAATGCCGTGCATTACGGCCTCTAGCATTGATCTTATTTTTTCTTCTGTGATCTTTATAGCTTTTGGTTTTATATTTAGGTTGTTGCTATGTTTTAGCCCATTGTTGTAGCCACTGTGTCAATCCCTCTTGTCGAGGGTCTTCCTCTTTTTTGCTGACCCTCTACCAAGCATGATGGCCTACGCCAGGGATTGGTCCCTACTGGTAACATGTCCAAAGTGCTTAAGACGAAGTCTCACTATCCTGGCTTCTGAGAAGCATTCTGGCTGTACTTCTTCCAGACAGATTTGGTCGTTCTTCCAGTAGTCCGTGGTATATTCAATATTCTTTACCAACACCATAATGATGCGTCAAATCTTATTCATTGTCCAGCTTTCGCATGCATATGAAGTGATTGAAAATACCATGGCTTGGGTCCGGTGCACCTTAGTCCTCAAAGTGACGTCTTTGCTTTAATGAATGTTTGCAGCTGTTTCTTCTCATTTTGAGTCTCTCCACATCAGCAAATGAAGGTCCTGGAAGCTTTGCTCCAACCATGTCATTGAGGTCGACTCTACTTTGAGGAGGCAGCTCTTCCCCAGTCGTATTTTGAGTGCCTTCCAACCTGAGGGGCTCATCTTCTGGCACTACATCAGACAGTGTTCCTCTGTTACTCGTAAGATTTTCACTGGCCATTCTTTTTTAGAAGTAGACTGCCGGGTCCTTCTTCCTAGTCTGTCTTAGTCTGGGAGCGCTGCTGAAACCTGTCCTCCAAAGGTGACCTTGTTGACATTGGAAATACTGGTGGCATATCTTCCAGCATCACAGCAACACACGAGACACCAGAGTATGACAAACTGACAGGTGAGTGGCAGTATACAGAAGAGGTGACACAAAATATGGCAAAAAATTGTGAAGGTGGCACATGAATGTCCAGAGTTTGGGAATATGACCTCATTACCTCACAGAATCCTTACAACAACCTGGAAAAGTGGGTATAGCAATGAATCCTACACTGTGGCAACAGACTCAGAGAGGCCAAGCAGCTTCCCCAAGGTCACACAGCAAAGGCAGAGCCAGGACTCAAGTCCAGACTTGGGCGCCAAAGCTCCTGGCCTGGGTGAGGGAGAGGGTGAGGGGAGGACAGGGTGGCTGCATCAGATGAGGCTGGAGAGGTGGGCCGGTCACTGACCTGTCCCCTCTTAGAGCCATGTTTGTCAGACGGCCCTGTCCCTGACACCTCAGGCAGTCAAACACCCACCCTGGCCCGTCCCTGGGGTTATTCATTAAGCTTCGTTTCACCATCCTCACCTCTAGCTGGCTTTCCTGTTCCCGAGGGTGAGGGAACCGCGTGGAGAGGCGGGACAGAGCCTCCAACACGGGGCACTGGCCCTCCCAGATTTGCAGGTTTAACCCTGGACACTGTCAAACATTTTCCAAGTCGTGAAAGATTAGTCCCATTAAATGGATGAGAGAACTGAGGCTCGGGCCATCAAGTAACCAGCCCAGCTAGTGAGTAGCCCAAATGGGATTTAGACCCAGGTTTTCTGACATCCAATACAACACAGAGTCTTACCCAAGTTCTCAGACTCTTCAGCCCTTGCCAGGAAGATAAACCATTCTAGAGCAGACAGGGTCTCAAACTGGGGTGCCACATTTCTGCTGGCTAGAGCTGAGTTACACTGGTGAGGGGCGTGGGTCTCCATTTGCTGCTGTCCCCGCTTCTCCCTATTGCATCTCCTACACCCAACATCGCTTGCCTGGTCCTGTAGGTATCTGAGTTTAAGACCCTTGTATACAGAAACACTTCCCCTTTCCTCTTGCCCCTGAAAGGGAAAGGAATCCAGTTACCCTGGGAAAAGCGAGGCACAGAAAGGTCAAGTATCTTGCTCTAAGTTGCCCAGCGAATAGGCCGTGGGACTAGCCTTCGAGGGACCCCAGATTCAACCTGGATAGTCTTGCGCCAAGAGACTTACAAATTCAAAGCCACAATATCTGGGCTCAAAGATTCCATGGGGCTATCTTATCCGTCGTTTTGGTAGCTGGAGAATCTGAGTCCCAGAGAAAAGAAGTGATGGGTTAATGTCTGTCCTCTGGGCCAAGAACAATTTTGGTCCACATGATCCAGACTTTCAGAATTAAGCCATTCATTTATGAATTCAGCAAATATCACCCAAACCTACTAGAATCCAGACTCTATGGAAGGAGATGAGGACAAATAAGACACATTCCACATTCTCAAGGAACTTATAGCTGAACATGTCAGGAAATCTTATAGGCAATAAAGGAGCAGCCGCAGCAAAATGCAAAGCGGAGCACAAATAAAATGCTATTTTTTAAACTATTAGATTGGTTAAAAAAAAACTTAAAGCAAAAAAGCAATAACAACCGGGGCTGGTGAGTATGAGGGAAAATAGGCATTCTCATACATTGCTGGTGTGATCAGGAATTGCCACAGCCTTTTGGAAAACAGGTCTGTCAATATCTATTATAATTAGATAAACACCCATACTAACCAAAATGTTGGCAGTTCGAATCCACCAGCTGCTCCTTGGAAATCCTATAGGGCAGTTCTACTCTGTCCTATAGGGTTGCTATGAGTTGGAATCTACTCGACAGCAATGGGTTTGGGTTTGGGTTTTGGTGCAGTGGTTAAGTGCCTGGCTGCTAACCAAAAGGTTGATGGTTCGAACCCAACGGCCACTCTGTGGGAGAAAGATGTGGCAGTCTACTCTTGTAAAGATTACCGCCTAGGAAACCATCTGTGGCAGTTCTACTCTGTCCCATAGAGTCGCTATGAGTCAGAATCAACTTGACGGCAACGGGTTTGGTTTTTTGTTTTTTTTTTTCTAAAAAAGAAAGGTTCCGGGGAATGGGGATTGGGTAGGAGGGTATTTATTAGAGCACTGTTTTGTTGTTGGGTGCCCTCGAGTCAGTCCTGGCTCATAGCGACCTTATGTACAATAGAACAAAACACCGCCCGGTCCTGCACCATCCTCACAATTGTCGCTGTTTGAGCCCATTGTTGCAGCCACTGTGTCAATCCATCTCATTGAAGGTCTTTCTCTCTTTTGCTGACCGTCTACTTTACCAAGTATGATGTCGTTGTCCAGGAACTGGTACCTCCTAATGACATGTCCAAAGTACGGGAGACGAAGTCTCACCGTCTCGCTTCTAAGGAACACTCTGGCTGTATGTCTTCCAAGACTGATTTGTTCATTCTTCTGGCAGTCTGTGGTATATTCAATATTCTTCACAAACACCATAATTCAAATTGCGTCAACTCTTCAGTCTTCCTTATTCATTGTTCAGCTTTTGCATGCATATGAGGTGACTGAAAATATCATGGCTTGGGTCAGGCGCACCTTAGTCCTCAAAGTGACATCTTTGCTTCTTCACACTTTAAAGAGTTTTTTTGCAGCAGATTTGCCCAGAGTGCTGTTTAGACGAGCCAAAAAAAAAAAAAAGAAACCAAAAACCTGGAAGCTTGGATGTCCTTGAATTGGGAAGTGGTTGAATATGTTACAATACACCCGCCACATAGAATTTCATGCAGCCATAATAAAGAATAAAGTAGATGTGAATCTATTGACCCAAAGAAATGTTCATGATGCACATTATGTGTGAGAAAAGGAAAAGAAACATCTAGAGCGTATAATGACATGGTTTTACAAAGAACAATGACCAAAAATGGCCAGTATGCCAGTCTATGATTGTGTGTATGTCTGTAGGCTCCCAGACAAGAATGCTGTAATATGGGTTATTCCAGGAGGGGACAGGGATGAGGAAGGAATGGGGGAAGAGATTTTTTTCCGTATCTTATTCTTCACTGGTTATAATGAAAAATGTGCTACTTGTGTAATTTTTGGAAGAGGAATTTAATTAAAAAATAAAAAGAGAAAATCAGACACTTCTCGTTCAGAGCAACGCTGCCTGATAGAACTTTCTAGAAATTTTCTATAACCTGCACTGCCCAATACAGTAGCCACTTGCCATTGAGCATTTGAAATGTAGGCAGTGAAACCGAGGAACTAAATTTTTAATTTTGTTTCGTTTTAACTAATTTGAATTTAAATAGCCACAGGCAGTGAGTGGCTTTGTTATTAAACCGCAAAGGTCTAGAGAATCTGTATAGGACACAGGGCAGACCCAGTGTTTAAGGCCTCATTGTCACCAGCGAGGGGACAAGTTTAGAAATACTTTGGTTTTATGTAATGATTTCCCTACTCTGATGCAGAGAGATCTGAGTGGCATGGCAAACAGAAAGACAATTATTAAACAAGGACAGTAAACACCCAAAATAAACACTTGATTGGTGTGGTGTAAGATGGGCGAAACTTTCAAAAATCCACACCCGGGAGAAAGGTTTTTCCAGTGGAAAAACGTGACAAACACGACCTGCCACCAAGTGATGAGTGAATATCAACCGGGATAAGTCGATTGTACGCACTTTGATAAAATGTGATGAGAATGGTTTTCCTATCAAAAACTCACAACCCAGTGCAATCATGAGAAAAACATCACACAAAGCCCAATGGAGGGGCGTCCTTCAAAAGTAGTTCGCAACACCGTCAAGGTTATCAAAAACAAGAAAGGTCTGAGAAACTGTCACAGCTAAGAGGAGCTTAAAGAGACGTGACAACTAAACGCCGTATGGGATCCTGGAGCAGAAAAAGGACCTTGGGTAAAACTAAGAAACTCTGAATAATGTATGGACTTTAGTTAATAAAAACGTACCAAAACTGGTTCAGTCTCTGTGACAAATGTACCGTATTAATGTAAGATGTTAATAATAGGGAAACTGGATGTGGGAAAGCTTCCTGTCAAACTAGAACTATTCTAAAATAAAAAGATTTTTATAAAAAAATCCCCAGACTCGAACTCGCAGAAGGAATGGGAATTCACGATTCCTCCCTCTTACAAGAGCATTCTTTGCTTTGCAGGAAGATTCTCCTCAGAGATTGGTTAAGTAATGAGGCTTGTTTCATTCTCGTTAAAATACGACTTGATTTGCAAAAGTTCTGTGTTTTAAAATGGAGGAGGAAGCAGGCTCACTTTTTGGATCTAGATGGTGGGAAGCTAGCAGACGACAGAGAACAGGATGGAAAAGAAATTGGCTGCAACCGTTAGATAAAGCAGGAGCGACAAGGGGGAGCCATCCCGGAATCACCAGGAAGTTTTTGTTCGTTTGTTTATTTTTGTTTTTCCTTTTGCTATAATCAGGTAAATGCATCGATAAGGCATTTGTGGTGGAACATTATTTGGAGGACATCCCTGGGTGGTGCGAAGGGTTAACACTGTCGGCTGGTAAGCTAGAAGTTGACAGATTGAGTCCGACAGATGCCTCAGAAGAAAGGCCTGGAGACCTACTTCCAAAATATCAGCCATTGAAAACCCTACGGAAGCATTATTCTCTTTTAAAGAACTATCTATATGGGATCAAACTGACAATAGCAACTTGAAGGGGTAGACAGGAAATTTAGGGGGTAGTGAGTTTATGTTAAAAGGGGAGGAACAATTTGGCAAAGGAGAGTTGCACAGCTCGAAGAATGTAATCAAGGGCACTGAATTGTGCGTGTAGAAATGGCTGAATTGTTGTATATTCTCTACAACAACAAAAAAAACAAATCATTAAAAAGAAAACCCTATGGAGTGCAGTTCTACTCTGACACACAGGGGGTCACTATGAGTCAATGGCAATGGCTTAACTGGTTGTCATTGTCTCTGTTTCTCTTGGGGCAGGAAACTGAGGCTAAAGGAAGTGAGATGACCAGCTCAAGGTCACGTAGCTGGGCAGCAGTTCCAACTCATGTCTCTGAGATTCAGGAACCCGAGACCTTAACCAGTCAGATTTGGGGGTTGGCTGTACCCACTAGGGAGGGCAAACAGAGGTGAGAGCTGCCTGTTCCTCCCCAAGTCGTGAAAACAACCATCAGAACCCCCACCTCCAGCAGCCAAGAACACGCTGACCTGGCCATCCTCCGGACGCCTCTAGCGGAGGGTGTGATGTAACAGGGCCAGGAATTGGAGGCCAGGGACAGGGCTGGCTTACCCAACAAATAAGATACACATGGACTTACTTGTACGTACTTACTAATCAAAGATGTGGTGAAACCCCTGCGAAATTGTTCACTACCGATTAGTCAGTAAACACAACTAAGCCTGTGCATACGTTGCTTAATGGAAGTCGGTGTGTACCTTGCTTACTGGTTAATCTGCCCCTGGCCAGGGAAGCAACAAGCCCAAGGCTCCCCAGCAAGGCTCCTGCCCTTCTTGGGACTGCGAGCTCTGCCCTCTCCTTCCTGCCTTGGATACAGCCTGGCCTCGGTTTGCCCATCTGTTAAATGGGGGGAGGTGACTCATCTTCCTCCCCTGCCTCCCAAGACCTTTCAAAGGAGAAGCAGGTAAAAGAGGAACCTCTTTGGGCTCCATTGCCCAAAGCTAGGGGCGCAAACGCCTTTTTGAGGGCCAGAAAATAAAAACAGTCATCCCTTTCTAAGTACCCAAAGGAGCCCCAGTGTCGCAACGGTTAAGCACTTGGCTGCTAACGAAAAGGTCGGTGATTTGAGCCCACCCAGCAACTCTGCAGGAGAAAGACCTGGCAATCTGCTTCCATAAAGATTACAGGGTAGGAAACCCTATGGGGTGGTTCTACTCTGTCACAGGGGGTCACCATGAGTCTGAATCGACTCAAGAACACCCAACAACAACAATGAGCTGGGCACTGTCCTTACAGCTGTACATTAATTAAGTCATTGAATCTCTTAACAAATCTAAGAGGTGGATACTACTATTAGTTGAAGAAATTGAGACACAGAGAGGTTAAGTGACTTGTCCAAAGTCACACAGCAAGTCAATGGCAAAAGTTGGTTTTGCACTTGGACCCACGCTTTCAACCACAAGGCTACATAGCCTCTCAGAAAAACGGGCTCACTTGCAGTCTGGAACCAGACATGCCTTGGATGCTAGCATCCCAGGCATGATCCTATCCCTCTGTGGTTCAGGCATGATGGCAGCCAGCCTTTGCCTGAGACCCTGCAGCAGCTAGCAGACTGGTCAGAACATCCCTATCACATCGCTATTCTTCCTGGTTCTGTTCCATTTGCTCCCCATGGTGATCTTGTCCTCTTCGGGTCTCTGTCTTCCCATCTGAGTGATGGAACCCAGAACCACAACTGCAGGGCCTCTATATTTAAAAATGAAGTTCTGCCCAGATAGCAAATGTCCATTAATTTATGCACGGGTGTCATAGATTGAATTGTGTTCCCCCAAAATACGTGTCTACTTGGTTAGGCCCTGATTCCCAGTATTGTGTGGTTGTCCTTCATTTTGTGGTTGTAATTTTATGTGAAAGAGGATTTGGGTGGGATCGTAACACCCTTACTAAGGTCCCATCCCTGATCCAGTGTAAAGGGAGTTTCCCTGGCATGTGGCCTGCATCACTTTTTATCTTACAAGAGATAAAAGGAAAGGGAAGTGAGCAGAGAAGGGGGTACCTCATACTGCCAAGAAAGCAGTGCCATTCCTGTGCAGAGAAGCTCCTAGTCCAGGGGAAGATTGATGACAAGGACCATCCTCCAGTGTCGACAGAGAGAGAAAGCCTTCCCCTGGAGCTGGCACCCTGAATTCACAGTCTCGTAGCCTCCTAGACTATGAGAGAATAAATTTCTCTTTGTTAAAGCCATCCACTTACGGCATTTCTGTTAGAGCAGCACTCGATAACTAAGACAATGGGTAAGTAAAATGTGGTCCATCCACACAATGGAATATTAACCCCAAACCAAACCCATTGCCGTTGAGTCAATTCTGACTCATTGGCAACCCCATGTGTTACGGAGTAGAACCGTTCTATAGGGTTTTCTTGGCCATAATCTTTACAGAAGCAGATCGCCAGGCCTTTTTTTCCGCTGCACTGCTGAGTGGGTTTGAATCACCAACGTTAGGTTAATTATGGGCGCAAAGCCAAAACAAAAAAAAAAGGAACGAAGCATTGGTACATGCTACAATATGGGTGAAACTTGAAAACATTATGCTGAGTGAAAGAAGCCAGACACAAAAGGCCACATATTATGATTGCATTTATATGAAATGTGCAGAAAAGGCAAATCCACAGAGATAGAAAGTAGATTAGTGGTTGCCTAGGGCTTGGGGTGGAGAGTTAAGTGGAATGAGAAGTCAGAGGTGTACTGAGGGAGGGCAGAGGGGGCACTTGCTCCTGGGTGCAAGTCCAAGGGGGCACCAGAGTGACATTCCAAGGCACCACAAATGTGAAAGGCACCCCACTGGGGCGACCAGACAAGAGAGGGGAAGGCGTTTCTGCTGATGGGTCGCCGCTCTCGACATCTATTCATCCTGAAATTCGGGGCGGGGGGCGCAACTTAGAGATTGCCCCTGGGTGCTTGTTACCCTCGCTACTCCCCTGTGGGAAGTGACTGCTAATGAGTATGGAGTTTCTTTGGCGCGGGGGGGGGGGGGACAAATATGTTCAAAAATAGATACACTTAAAATAGGTGAATTATATGGTATATGAATTATATCTCACTGAAGTTGTTATTTAAGGAGCCCTGGTAGCAATGGTTAAGCTCTCGGCTTCTAACGAAAAGATCGATGGTTTGAACCCACTCAGCGGCTCCAAGGGAGAAAGACTTGGCAATTTGCTTCCGTAAAGGTTACAACCAAGAAAACCCTATGGAGGAGTCCTACTCTGTCATACGGGGTCGCCATGAGTCAGAAACAACTCGACAGCACCCAAAAACAACAGAGTTGTTATTAAAAAGATACACCCAGACAGGATGTCAAAACAGTGATATGTATTTTATTATTTTCCCCTTTTGGACCACAAAGTACTTGGAATTCCTTTGTATTTTCCTTCCACCACTGCCCCTTACCACTGGGCAATTTTTCTCAGCCCTGAGAGACTTTCTGCACCTGTAACACGGACTTCAAATGCCCACTCACCTGGTTGTTTGAGGGTTAAGTGAGTCTCCACATGGGAAACACCTGGCCTGGGGCTGGGCGCCAGCAGGTGCTCAGGCAATGTGCCTGTCGGCTGTATACACTCAAATACACAGGAGGGGGTCTGTGTCTACGTGTGAACACCTTGATGCCCACATCACCCCGGCTCTGCCACCCCGTGTCCCCAATACACACCGTGGACGTCCTACTGGGGAGGAGACTTGGGAGTCCCTGGTGAAGGTCACAGGGGGCCAGCAAGAGGGGCCAGCACGTCCCACAGGGAGGGACGGCTGCCCAGGCTGTTTGTCCCTGGCTGCCTGCCGTCTCATCGAAATTCTTGTCCCGGCCAGCCCGACAAGAGAGCTTTGTTGAGGGGGCCTGGGAGAGGGCGCGCGCGTGCGTGCGTGCGTGCGTGCGTGCGTGCGTGCGTGCGTGCGTGCGTGTGTGTGTGTGTGTGTGTGTGCGCGCGTGCGCGCGTGTGTGCGTGCGCGCGCGCGCGCGCGCGCGCCCTGCCGCTGTGGACTGGCAGACCCCTGTACCCAGTCTGGAACAGGCAGACACGGAGGCGGAGAGGGGCGGCATGGGGCGGAGCGATTTCAGATGCAAGACCCTCTCTTCCTGGGATGCTGACGAAGAGGATGAGGGTAACCGTACCAGCTGACACTGTTGGACACTCACTCTATCCCAGACCCCTTACATACTTACACTGTCATGTTATGTAATCCTCTGAGGGAGGTACCATTATCATCCCTGTTTTACAGCCAAGAAAAGCGGTTTGAACCCACCAATGCCTCGCGGGAGGCTCCGCGGTAGAAAAGACCTGGGATCTGCTCTCCTAAAGATTACAGTCTAGGAAACCCTATGGGGTAGTTCTATTCTGTCCTATAGGGTCGTTGTAGGCTGGAATTGACTCAATGTCAAACAACAACAACAAGGGCTCAGTGACTGTTAGATGTTCTGGCTTTATTATTGTTGTTGTTTCTTGGGCACCTACCATGTGCCAAGCACGTGGTAGGGACTTTCAGTGCAGGATCTCGCATCTTATTCCTAATAGTCCTTGTGCAGTAAGTATCGCCGCCATTTGCGCGTGAGGAAATTGAGGATGGGGAAGGGGAGGCAGAGAGAGGAGAGAGAAGACCCAGGAGAAGCCCTGGTGGCCTCAGGCCAGGAGGCGGGTCCGCTGGGGGTGTGGCCGGCCTTGGGGCCCCATTGGCTGCTCGGAGGAGACAGGGGAATAAAGCCCCGGACTTAGTAGAGCCTGGGACAATTCAGAGGACAGTCTGCCTGTATAGTCTTTCTCTCCAGCCTTCCGTGGACAGTCTACCGCCAGTCACTGCCTCCCTCCCTCCAGCTGCTGGCTCCACTGCCTTTGCCTGGTAAGCAGCCCCCATCCTCTGCCCCTCCCCAGGATTAGAATCTTTGGGGCCAGCCCGGAGGCTTGAAGGTGGGGGGAAGAGGCGGCAGACTGGTCGAGTATAAAAACCCAAGCTTTGGAGTCAGACTTGCCTGGGTTCGAATCCAGCTCTGTGCCTCGGTTTTTCTCATCTCTAAAATGGAGACAATAATAGAACCTTCCTCACAGACTTGTTGTGAAGGTGAAATGAGATCATGCACTTAAAGTGCCCAGCCAAGGCAAAATAATAGTATGTGTTGAGGGCTTACTATGAGGCAAGTGAGAAGGTGAGAAGGGGGGAGCAACTTCTGACCCCCGGGGGGTCACACAGGCAGTGGCTTCCTGCGCCCCCTCTCTCCTCCGTGTCTGCCATCACCTCCCTTTCAGAAGTCTTGCCTTCTTCAGGGCAGGGTGGGCATGGCAGGCCGGTGCGCTTTATGGATGCCCCCGTAGTCAGTGTGCCTGGACAGAGGGAAAATGCCTGGACATGGTATGGGAGGGGATTCCCAAGATCCTCCTCAAAAGGGGTCTTGGTGGTCTGCTTCTCCCTACCCCACCCATGAGACCTCCCTGAGGCCAGGGGCTTAGGGATCTAAACTAGGCTTTAACGTTTAACTGGGATATCATTGTTTGGGGGGTGGGGTATGCCCAGGAGCTGGATATTAATTCAAACAGATTTGGGGATTCCTCTGTTTTGGGGTGACTTTTATTCAAGAGATCTAGGGAAGAGGTGGTATCTGTTTGGGTCCCACCTCCTAGGCCCTGTGAATTTAGACAGACACGAGGGCACTCACATTTGGGGGTGCTAAGATTGGTGAGGTGGTCAGGAACCCCACCCCCATTTTCCTTCTGATCCAAGGGTATCTGGCCCAGTCTAGGAGGGGTGATGCCTGAGCCAGGAGTCCCAGGGTGCGGGGACTAGACCAGATGATGCTTTTGGGAATGGAAAGGGGAGTAGCTATCCTTGCCTGGCCTTCTGGGTGACGTGAGTGGGGAGTCAGAAAAAACCCTCACCCAACGACCCCCGATCTTTCCCAGCTCAGCCCAAGCTGGGGAAAATCAAGGGAACGATGGAAGGGCCAAGTATGTATGAGTGCATGTGGCCAGACTCCAGGCCACCTCAACTTCCGAATCACTCAGAACCTTCACACTAATGTGTCCTGGACAGAGCCTGGGCTCTGGAGCCAGGGGCAGATTAACCAGTAAGCAAGGTACGCACAGGCTTACTTGTGTTTACTTATTAATCTGCAGTGCCCAATTTCACATGGGTTTCACCACAAAAACAGGCCAAATTGTGTTCTGTAGATTAGTAAGTAAGCACAAGTAAGCCCATGCATACCTTGCTTATTGGGTAATTCATCCCTGTCTGGAGCCGATGACTTCAGTTCAAATCCTGCCTCCCCTACTTGCGAGCTGTGTGACCTTGGACAAGTCATTTTAATATTCTATTTCCTTTTGCTGTGTAACAAACCACCACAAAACTTAGTGGCTTAAACCAACAGCAATCATTTTATTATTATGTGTCACGGTTCTGGGGCTTGGCTGGGCTCAGCAAGAAAGTTCTCACTTGGTGGAGATGGAGTCATTTCAAACATTTCCTCGCTTACATGTCTGGCAGTTGACGTGGGCTGTCTGCTGGGATCTCAGTTGGAATACCTACATGTGGACTCTGCATATGGCTTGGGCTTCCTCACAATATGGTGGCTGGGTTCTGAGTGGAAGCTTCCCAAGAAACAAAGGGGAGCAGGGCTTTCATCATCTAGGCTTGTCCTGCAGCCAGCTCACACAGGCTCTCTGGAGCTGATTGTATGCATATCTCCCCAGCTCCATGTTCAGGGATATGACACAATGTAGCTTGAAATTGGCCACTGTGGGAGTATGTACAAGAAACACTACAAAACAGAACTTTTTTTTTTTTCCTTCAGAGATTCAATTGTTAAACATTTACCAGCACATCACTACTTGGAAGTCACAAAGTGTCACTTCCTCCATAGTCACAGACCCCCCCCCCCCCGAGGATTCAAGGGGAAGAAACAGAGCCCCCACCCTTACCAGTTTCTTGTGTATGTTTCCTGAAATGTTCTGTGTGCATGGAAGCTTCTGGATTGTCTACATGTATGTATACGGAGTATATATGTGTGTCCCTATATTTTTTGCATGAGTAGACAATGGCTGATATCCTGCCCTTGCTTTATTCATTTAACCATCATGCAGCTCGTTCCATATCCGCACACAGAAATCCATCTCCACCTCATGTTTTTCAAAAGCTGCAAAGGTCTTATGAATATAGATGCAAAAATCCTCAACAAAATACTAGCAAATAGAATCCTAGAGCATATTAAGAGTCATACACCATGATCAAGTGGGATTTATTTCAGGAATGCAGGGATGGTTCAGCATTAGAAAATCAATCAACGTAATACACCATATCAATAGAACAAAGGAAAAGAACCACAACGTTGTCTCCATGGATGCAGAAAAAGCATTTGGTAAAATCCAACACCCTTTCTTGATGAAAACCCTGAAGAAAATTGGACTAGAAGGGAAATTCCTCAATACGATTCAGGGCATATATGAAAAGCCAACAGCCAACATTATACTTAATGCATGAAGACTGAGAGCTTTCTCCCTTGAAATCAGGAGCAAGACAAGTCTGCCTGCTCTCACCACTTCTATTCAGTATTGCATTAGCAGTCCTAGCCAGAGCAATAAGACAAGAAAAAGAAATAAAAGGAATCCAGATCGGAAAATATTAAGTAAAATTATCTCTATTTGCAGATGATATGATCCTCTTGTATAGAAAATCCCAAAGAGTTCACAAGGAAACTTCTAGAGCTAATAGAGGAATTTAGCGAAGTTGCAGGGTACAAGGTCAACAAACAAAAATCAGCTGGATTCCTATACACCAGCAATGAAAAATCTGAAAGGAAAATTAAGGAAATAATTCCATCTACAGTAGAACCTAAGAGAATAAAATACCTAGGAATAAATCTAACCAGGGACAGGAAAGACTTATACAATAAAAACTATAAAACACTGCTGAAAGAGATTAAAGAAAACTTAAATAAATGGAAAGATGTTCCATATTCATGGATTGGAAGACCTAATATTGTTAAGATGTAAATACTACCCAAAGCGATCTATAGATACAACGCAATCTTAGTTAAAATTTCAATGCCCTTTTTACAGAAATAGAAAAATAAATCATCAACTTTATATGGAATGACAAGAGGCCCCAAATAGCTAAAACAATGTTCAAAGAGCACAAAGTAGGGGGATTCACACTTCCTGATTTTAAACATACTATATAGCTACAGTAATCAAAACAGCCTGATACTAGTATAATAATAGACACATAGACCAATGGAATAGAATTGAGAGTCCAGAAGTAAACCCACAATATATCCAAAAAGAATCTAATAACCAAAATATACACAAAACGTCGACAACTTACCAACAAAAGATGAACAACCCAATCATAAAATGGGCAAAGAACTTCAACAGACATTTCACCAGAGAGGACATTCAAATAGCCACCAAACACAGCACCATTAGTCATCAAAGAGATGCAAATCAAAACCGCAATGAGATGCCATTTCACTCCCACTAGGAGCCCCTAGTGGTGCAGTTGTTAAGCATTCACTGCTAACCAAAGGTTGGTAGTTTGAATCCACCAGCTGCTCCTTGGAAACCTTATGGGACAGTTCTACTCTGTCCTGTAGGGTCACTATGAGTCAAAATCAACTTGATGGCAAAGTTTTGTTTTGTTTTGTTTTTTTAGGATGGCTAAGCTAAAATCCAGAAAATAACAAACGTTGACGAGGAGGTGGGAAATTGGAACCCATATCCGTTGCTGGTGGGAATGTAAAATGGTACAGCCATTGTGGTAAACAGTGTGGCGGGTCCTCAAAAAACCAAAAATAAAACTACTATATGACCCGGCAATCCCACTCCTAGGTATATACCCAAAAGACTTGAAAGCAAAGACTCAAAAAGAGACTTGTACACCAATGTTCATTGCAGCACTATTCACAATGGCCAAAAGGTGGGAACAATCTAAATGTCCATCAACAGATGAATGGATAAACAAAATGTGGTACATACATACAGTGGGGATGGAGCTTGAAGACATTATGCTGAGTGAAATAAGCATGATGCTATCATCTGGGCTCTTCCCTTGGTCTGCCTGAGAGTGAGGGAAGGGGTCGCCCGGAGCCATGCTGTCTACTGTGGGGTGGCTGCTGACCCCAGGGCCAGCTCTGCTGACCCTCTGGGTCTCCTTCCTTTCCCCAGCAATGACATCTGAAGAGGTTCTGCATGTGAAGACCCCCATCCGGGACAGCATGTCCATGTCCAAGGTGGCGGGCACCAGTGTCTACCTCAAGATGGACAGTGCCCAGCCCTCTGGCTCCTTCAAGATCCGGGGCATTGGGCACCTCTGCAAGACGGTACAGGATGGGTTTCCATATTAGCTGGGCGGGGGGCAAATCCTCCTTCCTGGACAGGGCAGGGCCAGTGCTGCGTGTGGTCTAAGGAGCCCCAGGGTGGGCCACTGCTCCCCACAATGAGTGCCCACCATTAGAGCTTCCTCTGGTTAAGGGGTGCCCATCCATGAGGGTCCCCTCATGGACTGATCCCTAGGCCATCAGTTGCCTCTCTCTCCTTCACCCTCCCATGAGCCAGATGTAGTCTTGGGGGACTAGGACAGTACAGGATGGGCTACTGTAAGTTGGAATCTTCTGGAAAACATTCTAGGTGGGAGGGAAGAGCCCAGGCCCAGACTGGGAGATAGGCTCACCGTCTCCCACCTTGTCTTCCACAGTGGGCTGAGCAAGGCTGTGAACATTTCGTCTGCTCCTCAGGTAAGCGACCTGCAGCCTATGTGCCTCTGCCTGCCCTGGGCTGTGTGTCCCAGGGCCAGGCTCTCCACCTCTCTGGGCCCTGATTTCCCCAGCTATGAGAGGTGGCAAACATTTGCAGCGTTCCCAGTTTGGAATTTTGAGGGCAGCCAGTGGTTACCCAGAGCCCCAAGCGGGGGGTGAGCAGTCCCAGGCTGGGCTCCCAGGCCCTCCCATGCTGACAAGACCTCCCCCACGCACCCCTGGCAGCGGGCAATGCGGGCATGGCCGCTGCCTATGCTGCCAGGAAGCTGGGCGTCCCCGCCACGATTGTCGTGCCGAGTACCACACCTGCTCTCACCATCGAGCAGCTCAAGAATGAGGGCGCCATCGTCAAGGTGGTGGGCGAGGTGAGTGCCAACCCAGGGCAAGAGCCACGGGGGCACCTGGTGGCAGGGCAGGCTCCCCTCAATGCCTCACCCCCTCCCACCTCCCCTGTGGTCTTACAGACACTGGACGAGGCATTCGAGCTTGCCAAGGCCCTGGTGAGGAACAACCCAGGCTGGGTCTACATCCCCCCCTTTGACGACCCCCTCATCTGGTACGTGGAGCCCAGGGACACCTGGCGTGATGGCGGCCACCTCCCATGCCACTGCACAGGCGCCTGCACAATGCACGCCATCACCCTGTCGTGCGCAGCAATTGTACACGTGTGTACACAGACCCTGTCCCCTCCCTGTGCGCATACCTTTGTGCAGAAGCACATGCCCACGAGCACGGCCGTCGGGTGCACACACACATGTACACAGATGCTCACTCTCAGGGGCTGCACGCAGCACACCCAGCAGGTGGACACACAGGTGCACCCAGATATGCAGGTGAGGTTGGGTTCCCCCAGAAACAGACCCTGAGACAAGGATTCCAGGGAAAGCAGCTTATTTGGGAGGGGTCTTGGTTTCCTAGTGCTGCCATTTAACAGAAATCCCACAAGGGGGTGGCTTTAAAGAACAGACATTTATTTTCTCACAGTTCTGGAGGCTGCAAGTCCCAGTCAGGGTCTTGGCAGTGTCGATTCCTTCTGTGAGCCTCTCTTCTAGTTTCTGGTGAGCCTTGGCATTTCTTTGCTTGTAGACGCTCCTCACATGGCACCTGTGTGTGCCTCTGTGTCTAATCTGCTTTTTTTGTAATGCAGGAGTGATTAGATCTAGACCCTGCCTTTCTCAGGTGTGATCTGTTTCCAAACAGGATTCCATCCACAGGTATAGGGTTTAGGATTCCAACACATATTTTGGGAAGACACAATTTAATCCATAACAGGAGGTGATTGCAGGAAATAGGAGTTGGGAGTGGGGAAAGGAAGGAAGCCGATAAAGGGTGCTTTCATGATCAGGAGACTGCTGGGGCCACCTGGAGCTTAATTGCTTTGGAGAACCTTGGAAGCTAGTGTAGAACCCGTACCTCAGTTATTCCACCCAGGGGAGAGTGGGCTGTGGCATTTATACACCAACTCCCATAGTCAGCGGTGGAAGACTGCTCTCAGGGGATGTTAATGTCCTGGCACTTCCAGTTGACACCTGTGTGGGCAGCCCCAGTGGCCAGGGAAAGTCCTCAGCAGAGGGATGCAGATGCTGGCAGGGAATCCAGGTGGAGTAGGGGTGGGGAAGACTAGTCC
Organism: Trichechus manatus latirostris; assembly: GCF_000243295.1. Classification (NCBI taxonomy): domain Eukaryota; kingdom Metazoa; phylum Chordata; class Mammalia; order Sirenia; family Trichechidae; genus Trichechus; species Trichechus manatus. Next base: position 12,103,092 of record NW_004443997.1, read on the forward strand.
GAGGCCCCTCAGATGCCTGGAATGAGGGCAAAGGCAGACCCTCAGCTGGTGTCTGCAGGAAGCCCGGCCTTGACCAGCCATGCTTCCTTCCCCCACCCTGCAGGGAAGGCCACACTTCCATCGTGAAAGAGCTGAAGGAGACACTGAGCACAAAGCCGGGGGCCATCGTGCTGTCGGTGGGCGGAGGGGGCCTGTTGTGCGGAGTGGTCCAGGGGCTGCAGGAAGTGGGCTGGGGAGACGTGCCCATCATTGCCATGGAGACCATTGGCGCCCACAGCTTCCACGCTGCCACCACTGCCGGCAAGCTGGTCTCCCTGCCCAAGATTACCAGGTGAGTAGCTGGGTGTGCAATAACACCCCGCTTGGAGCCCCCACCCCCACCCCCACCACCCAGTGCTGGCTTCGAGGTGGGTCCTGATGTCAGTCAGCCCATTTCACAAGTGAGGACACTGAGGCTTTGGTTACTTGCCCAGAGTCATGTAGCTGAAACTCAAATTCAAGTCTGTCTGACTCTACTATTGTCACACTTCCTTATGCTATCGCGATAATCGTTTATTGAGTTATACAAACCTCATTTCATTAATTCTCCAGCCATTGACTGAGCCCCTAATATGTGTATGATGCAGGTTGATCTTGGGGAGAGAGTGGTGAAGAAACACAGCCCCTACTCTCAAGAAAGTTCATACCCTGCCCTCAGACCTTTGATATATGGTATATAGTTAGGATTAGGTTAGGATGCATTACCCAGAAACCCGAAATAACAATGGCTTAAACAAGACTGAACTTTCTTATGTTTAAAAAAAAGGCCCAGAGGTGGGCAGTCCAGGAGTGGAATGGTGGCTCCACAAAGCTCCATTTAGTTGGCCCACCATCCTTAGTATGTAGCCTTATGATCCAGAATGGCTGCTTGAGCACCAGCTATCACATCCACACTCCATCAGGCAGGATGTCCCTTTAAGGACAGACACAATACTTCCACTTGCATCTTATTGGGCAGAACTTAAGTTACATGGCCGCACCTAGCTGCAAGGGAGTCTGGGAAATGTCTTTATACCAGGCATCCATGTGTGCAGCTAAAACAGATACTGGGGGTAGACAACAGTCTCTGCCACAGATAGGGAAGACTGAGTACTGAGTTCAGGTAAGAACTTCCTCTGGCTGCCTGAGTCTGGCACCTGGAGCTTGTGCCTCCCAGGTTGCTGTGGGGCCTCTCTGCTGGCACACTGTTGGGAATGAAGAAATAATTGAGTGACTACTCTAAGCCCCATGCAGGGCTAACAGCTAAGGTGGTCCAGGCCCTGGAGATGCTCATGGGTGAGAGGAGGAGATGAGGTGGGGAGAGGAGCTGGGAATAGAACTAGTAGTCACCCCAGGGAGGCTGGGAAAGCTTGAACACAGTGATTACACGTGCAAGTTCTCAAGTTACACGAATCCTGCCTGCAGTCTCAGCACCACCATTCCACGGTGACAAGTGACTGCACCCTTCTCTGCCTCAGTCTCCTCATCTATAAATTTGAACGGATAATAGCAACCACATCAAGAATTGTTTCGAGAACTATGTAATGCTTGTGAAATTCTTGGCACCTAATGCTTTCTCAAGAAGTTGTCACTATGCGTATTACTATGGGGAGTGGTGGAGGGGAAGACCCATTTGAAAATTCCACACAGGACCAGGGGACAGAGTATGCCCCTGGAGGGCTCCCTGGAGGGCTCCCTGGAGGAGGTGGCCTTCACCTTGAGGACAGGGCAGGACTTGGGCAGGCAGAGCAGTGCTAGCTCAGTGAGGGCATCCAGATGGAGGGTACAACCTGGAGCAAAGAAAGGCAGGGGATCCTCTCTGGGAGTTTCTCAGGCATTTGCACCTGAATCGATGTTGAACAGAATGCGATGCTATTTATCCAGATTCAAACCATCCATGCCTTATTAACAGCCTCGCACTGTTTGGAGGAGCCCCTGGGACTTTTCAGTGCCTTACAGCTGCAGGGGGTACGCCCCATCCCCCTGCCCAATGACCCATTGCTTCCTCCCTCTCACTAACCATCTTTTGGTCTCTTTCTCTCCTCTCTTCCATCTCCCTGATTCTCCCATTCCTGTCCTCTTCCCCTGTCCCAGTGTTGCCAAGGCCCTGGGCGTGAAGACCGTGGCAACTCAGACCCTGAAGCTGTTTCGAGAACACCCCATTTTCTCTGAAGTGATCTCAGACCAGGAGGCCGTGGCTGCCATTGAGAAGTTTGTGGGTACATGCCAGTCCTTCCTGCTGACTCAGCTAAGTGGCTGTCAACTTTGTGTGCCAAGGGATCCCATTCATCTCACATTTTCCTCACAGTTCTGTCTCCCATGCCTGCCTAGACCTTCCCCATTAAGGAAAGATAATACAACATAGTAACAAAATAGAAAGATCAAAGCCACAAATGAAGTCTGATGACCATGACATCATAATCTATTCAACATCAATGACAACATCATGACTACCAGGTTATTAATGTTGATTCTGAGCTTCCTGGCAGCCAGGGTAATAAAGGAAAGCATAGGGCTCAGAGTTAGACTCAGAAATGGGTCTATAGCTAGGTTGAAACTTAGATTTGGCATCAGGTTATGACAGGGTAATAAAAAGAAAGCCTTTATGCAGTCACTTAACCCTCTTGTACCCACAGCCAACCTGGCTAATCTATTATGGCAGTCTTATTCAAACGATGCCTCAGAACCCTTCTTTTTTAATTTTATATTTTGAAATAATTATAAACTCATAGGAAGTTGCAAAAATAGTACAGAGTCCCCATGTACCCTTCCTCCAGCTTCCCCCAGTGGTGGCATCTTATATCATGACCAGGAGATTGACACTGATACAGTAATATTAAGTAGACTACAGACCTTACTCAGTTTTCATTTTTTATGTACACTCATTTATGTGCGTTAGAGTTCCTGGGTGGCACAAATGGTTAAGTGCCCGGGGCTACTAACTGAAAGGTTGGCGATTCAAGTCCACCCAGAGGCACCTCAGAAGAGAAGCCTGTGATCTCCTTCCAAAAAATCAGCCACTGAAAACCCTAGGGAGCACAGTAGTACTCGGACACACATGGGGTCACCCTGAGTCGGGATCAACTTGATGGCGACTAGTGTTTTAAGTGTGTGTGTGTGCGTGTGTGTGTGTGTGTGTGCGTGTGTGCACTTCAACTTGTTGGTATATCTTACAGATTGAGTAGCAGGCCCTAGTGATCTGCTTCATTCTTATTACTTCATTCATTATTTGTATGAGTTATCCTTTATCATTCATTTAACCAGATCCTACTGAAGGGCACTTTCGTTGTTTATGGTTTTCAGAATCCTTTTTAACACAGTGCTGAGGCAATTACAATAATTTTAACAGTATCAGCACTCATGATGAAGCCCAGGCCCCGGCTCAGGGCTGGGGAAGGTCAGTCTAGGAGGGTGAGGGGAGGCTTGGTCTGGGGCTGAGTCTGATGAGCTCACTACCCTCAAGCTCTCCCAATGGCCAACAGTTTCCTTGCGCTCTGTGGAGCCCAGGCCTGGCCCTCACGTCTCCCTCCTCTGGCAGATGACGAGAAGATCCTGGTGGAGCCCGCCTGTGGGGCAGCCCTGGCCGCAGTCTACAGCCACGTAGTTCAGAAGCTGCAGGGAGAAGGGAAGCTCCATGCCCCCCTGGCCTCCCTCGTGGTCATCGTCTGCGGGGGCAGCAACATCAGCCTGGCCCAGCTGCAGGAGCTCAAGGACCAGCTGGGCATGAAAAATGGGCTGCCAAAGTGAGAAGTCCTCACCCACTTGACGGCCTGCCCAGGACAGCCCTGGAGGGGCTGGACTTTTACCCATTGCCTCATTGTAAATAGGATTCTTGTGTTTGGTGGTGAACCTGTGGCCTGCACTGGCAGCTGCATCCTGGCTGTCAGGAGTCCAACATGCGGAGGGGCCGGTGCTGCCCGAGACAGGGCCATCGAGGCTGTGAAGTTAAGGGCCAGGCTCTTACCTTCTTTGGTATCTGTGTGGCAACTCGGTGACCATCCTTAGCCACCCCTGCTAGGGGTGGACAATCGCCCACATGTAAGCCTGTGGCTGCCGTCTTGGAGCTGAGGATTGTGGGAAACTCCCAGTGCGAGGAGCCGAGTGAAGCTGGCTGCATCTGTAAGGGTGGACCCTGCCTTTCCTGGGTCCCCAGAGCAGGGTGGTTGGGGAGGGACCTGGATCACAACAGGCCAGACCTTCTTGAAGCAAGCAGAGCCCACCCGACTTTCTCCCTGGGAAGAAGGATGGGCCAGTGTCCAGGGTCAAGGAACCATCTCCTCTTTCCTCTCCAGAAGCCCAATCCCACCCTTACTCATTTTTCTAATGTACAAACTTTTTCACTGACAAAGAAAATACATATTTATGAAACATACCTCCTCTGAAAGTTTCTCCATCGTCAGCTCTTTCCCTCTCTCCACCTTCCACCTCACCATGCTGGCTTTCAGCCACACGCTCAAGCCCCTGGGGTGCCATAGGAACCCTTGGGGCCAGACACAGAGGCCAGGAGGCCACTCCAGTGGGGTCTGAGTGCCAGGAGGGGGCATCCCTGCATTACAGGAAGCAGTTGAGGAAGCTGGAGCTGAACAGGAGAGGCTTGGGCCAAGACAAAGGCTGTTCCACTGAAGGCAGAACCCACTGGGGAGGCAGACCTCGTTCTGATGTAACTCCACCACAGAACCACAGAACTTGCGAGCACAGGTAGTGAGTTCCCCATCCCTGGGGGTGTGTAAACTGACCTGGACACCCACTTCTGGGAAAGGGGAGGGGTGGACTTGAAGTCAGTGTCTGCAAACTCTTGAAACACAAAATCCTTTCTTCCAATGAAAGCAAATGCTGAAGGTCAGTGTATAAAACAGATAAGGGTTTTTGGGGTGTGGTCAAGGATCCCATGCCTGCTCACAAACGTCCCTTCATCACCTATAGCAGCCCCCAGGACACTTTTTTTGGAACTCCAAGTTCACAGTAAAGTTTGAAAACCACTATAACCCCCCCTCAGATACACACCAGTTGCTGTTGAGTCGATTCTGATTCATGACGACCTCATGAGCTTCGGAGCAGAACTGTGCTCCGTAGGGTTTTCAATGGCTGATTTTTCGGAAGCAGACTGCCAGATCTTTCTTCTGAGATGCCTCTGGGTGGACTCGAACTGCTAACCTTTTGGTTAGCAGCCAAGCGTTTGTACCACCCAGGGACTCCCAGATCCACACAGCCTTGCAGAATTTGCCCTCAACCCGAAATAGCAGCAGCTACAAAGTTTCAGAGGGAAAGAGGAAACCCACCCCAAACCCAAACGGGCAACAAGCCTTCCTACCCATTTTGTCAGGAGGGGCAGTGCAGTGCACAGTATGTGGCACTTGGAAAAACTGGGACGGGGCTTCAAGGGAGGGCTGGCGGGGCAGGGAAATCTAATCAGCCCCTCGGCCCCAGAATTTCTCCTGGTGGGGGAGTGAAACTTTAAAATATTCTCAGTTCAGGAAAACCAGGATTGCTTTCAGCTTCTACTGCCCTGCCTGAGCCAGATATGGAAACCCCTAGAGGCAGAGGAGCCCTGGTGACACAGTGCTTAAGAGCTCCGCTGCTGACCAAAAGGTTGGCAGTTCGAATCCACCAGCCGCTCCTTGAAAACTCTATGGGGCAGTTCTACTCTGAACCAAAGGGTCACTACACGTTGGAAGTGACTCGACTCCAACAGGTTTGGTTTTGGTTTTAAAGAGGCAAACACGTCTGCCCCCTAAAGGAGGAACTGAGGCACAGCGGGCTGGTCCTCAGGGAAGGGCAGAACCAGAGATGAGCCGGCCGCTGCCATCTTCAAACCAACCATGGTGTGAAAGCCAGCTGCCTCTGTAAAGGTGGACCCTGCCATTCACGGGCCAGCTGAAGCCCTAATGGGGGACCATCCACGACACCCCTATACTCTATTCAGAGTCAACCTGACTTCAAGCTGCCCCCAAACCCCCCAGTAAGCACAGAGGGGCCAAAATCACTCTAAGGAATAGGCTGGAGCTGGCCCTTCCCATGGAGTGACCCTGGATGAGTACCACCACCGCCTTGAGCCTCCACTTCCTCATCTGTCAAATGGGCCTCATAGTGGCCCCAGCCCCAGGGGTGACTGTGAAGATTCCATAACTGGCACACAGTAGGTGTGCAGTTCATGCTGTCATGGATTGAATTGTGTCCCCCCCCCCCCGATATCTGTCAGCTTGGCTGGGCCATGATTCCCAGTATTGTGTGACTGTCCACCATTTTGTCATCTGATGTGATCTTCCTTTGTTGTAAATCCTACCTCTAGGATGTTAATGAGGTGAGATTAGCAGCAGTTATGTTAATGAGGCAGGACTCAATCTACAAGATCAGTTTGCGTCTTAAGCCAATCTCTTTTGAGATATAAAAGAGAGAAGTGAATAGAGACAAGGAGACCTCATACCACTAAGAAACAAGAGCCAGGGGAACAGCATGTCCTTTGGACCCGGGGTCCCTGTGCTCAGAGCTCCTTGACCAGGGAAGATAGATGACAAGGACCTTCCTCCAGAGCCGACAGAGAAAGCAAGCCTTCCCCTGGAGCTGAAATTTGGACTTTTAGCCTCCTAGACTACAAGACAATAAATTTCTCCTTATTAGAGCCATCCACATGTGGTATTTGTTATAGCAGCACTAGCTAACTAAGACACTACTGTTCTGCCAGAGCCTGCAGCATCACAAGATGGGGGGGGGGGGCGGTAATTACTGGTCCTGGGAAAGTCCGCAGGCCTGGGCTCCAGTCACTTCCCTCCACCAAGCCTGCTTCCTTATCTGTAAAAAACATATGAAAACCACAGCATCTCCCACCTAATAGGGCTGTCGTGAGCAACAGAAACAGATGCAGGGTACAGAAAGATTCACAGGGAGCTGGGAACTGGGAACTGAAAGCTGGTTTTTGAAAACCACAAGTTATCAATTCCCAGAGAACAGGGATTGCAAAGCTACAGCGAGGAGCAGGAAGAGCAAGCCCTCTCCGGGCCCAACCTTCTTTATTTTCTCCAGAGCATGTATCAGCATCTGACATACTGCCATCTTTGCTTACTGCCTCCCTGACCTGAACGTGAACTTCACAAGGGCAGGGATCTTTTTGTTCATGGAAATATCCCCAGTACCTTGTACCAATACCCGGTGTGTCCGGTGTCCGGTAAATATCTGCTGATGAACAGTGTGTGTGCGTGAGGTCCTGTGTGGACCACGTCACAGCAGGGAATCCTTACTACACTCCCACCAGGGAAGTACGGTTCATGTCATTACCCCATTTTACAGATGAGGTAACTGAGGCTGAGAGGCTGAATCCCATAGCTACTGAGAGGAGGAGAGAGGATTAGAACCCAGGTCTCTGACCACAGGGCTTGTGTGCTTTCCTCTCCCAAGCGCACAGCACTTGTCTACAGTGTAAGCTCTATGTAGGCATGGTTAAGAGGGACCCTGTTTTATGTTGGTCCGGCCTTAAGAAGGTCTTGGTGGTTAACAGGGCCCTGGTACTATTACTGAGCATAACAGTGCTCAATAAAACATCTGCACGGATGAATAGATGGATGGATGGGTGGATGGATGGACAACGAGTAGACAGGTTGTCAGACAATTAGACAGACAGGTGGATGGATGGATGAATGGGTGGATAGATGAATGGATGGATGGACAGACGGATGGGTAGATAGATGGACGATGGGTAGATAGGTTGTCAGATGATTAGACAGATGGACAGGCGGATGGATGGATGGACAGATGAATGGGGTGGATGGATGGTCAATGGGTGGACAGGTTGTCAGATGATTAGACACGTGGACAGGCAGATGGATGGACAATGGGTAGACAGGCTGTCAGATGACTAGAGAGAGATGCACAGGCGGATGGATGGACAGATGCATAGGTGGATGGATGGACAACGGGTAGACAGGTTGTCAGATGAATAGACAGATGGACAGGCGGATGGACAGACCAAGAATGTACAGGTGGATGGTACAGAACTCACACACGAGAGAAGAAAAGGCATCCACCCAGCTTCCCTGCCGTCCCCAAGAAGCACAGCCAAGGGCCACAGCCTCTCCTTTAATTCGGCACAGCCTGCGGTTGGCTCCTCCAGGGGGGCTGTGGTCATGCCTGAGGCCAGAGGCAGAGCCAGTGGGGGGTCGGAGGGACACGGGCAGGAGTACAGGTGCTGACTCTCCTGCTGCCCCCAGAAAGGAGGAGGACATTCAGGCCCTCCAGCCACAAGCTGCCAGAAACTTTGGTTTTTGTTTGTTTTCAAGCTTCTTCCTCAAGGAAGCTGCCCAGAAGAAGAGACACAGGGCTGCTTCCCCAAGGAGCAGAGGGGCAGGAGCTGGGGACAAGAGGTGGGATGCCTACTCGAGAGAATGCCCAGGTCCTGGAGCTGCAGCCACCCTGCCCCTGGCAGCTGGGGCGTGAAACCCCACAGGCTCAACACCACCAGCGGGAACAATGCTCCTGCCCACTGGGGGCCCGAGCCTGCTCCTGGGACCCTCCCAGCCCTCAGGAGAGGGCGGCCATCAGAAAGGGGCACCCATCAGGAGGGGGCCCCAGAGGCGGGGAAGAGCCAGAGAGAAGCAGAGGGAGACAGAGACAGACGCAGAGAGTGGGAGGTAGAGACAGACAGAGAGACAGACGCAGAGAGAAGTGAAGGGTGACAGGGATGGCGCTCACCCACCTCAGGGGAGAATGGGTGTCAGTTCTGGGCCCCCTGGGGCGCGCCTACCCCGGGAAGAGACCGCCCAGACAACAGTGAACCCGGTAAATGTAGTTCCGGGGCGTAGCAGGTAGCAAGGCCCCAAAAGGGGTGTGGCAGGAGGGCAGCGGCCAGCAGCGTGGGGTGGCCCTGCTGAGGTCAGCAGGGCAGAAGGCAGCAGAGTAGTGGATGAGCTTCAGTCCCACCAGACCTCGACGGGCAAGAACTTCCAGAGGTCGGGCTGGCCCATGTGCAGCAGGCTGTGGAAAGGCGAGGTGCTCCACTGGAACGGGGGCAGCTGGTCCCACGTGGGGCCGCTGACTGCTAGAAGGCGCAGGGCCTTGGCCATGGCTGAGCTGGTCACCTGGGGGCCAGGGTGGAGGAGGTAGCTCAATGCCAGTGCAGGGGAGGTCCCAGCCTGCCCAACCCGGCAGGGGTGAGGGCTCTGGCCCCAATCCCAGCCTGTTTCTGGTCCTGACCCCTATCCTAACCTGGACCCCATCCCAGAGCCCAATTCTGACCCTGACCCCACTTTAAAACTGACTCCAAACCTGACTTCACCTTAACCTTGACCTCCACCCCAAGCCCAACTCTGACCCTGCCCCACCATCTGCTTTGACCCCAGCCTTCACCCCCAGCTCTCCCCAGGGCTGGTGATGACCACCTCCCACCCATACCCCTCAGGCTCCCTGGTCCCCTCGGGGGGGGGGCCGCACCTTCACGTCGATGCCCCCGTGGGAGCGCTGGTGCAGGGCCTGGAAAGGGTAGGAGCCGTTGGCGGGGTTGAGGTCAGAGCGGGCCGAGATGGCATTCTCCGCGTTGGGCTGGGGGGTGCAGGCACTGCACAATGACAGCGGGTCGTGAAGGAAGTCATTGTACCTGGAGGGGCCATGGAGGGGGGACATCGGTCACCCTGGGCAGGGGGAGGCCTTCCCATGGTGGCAGCCCTGTAACAGCCCCCCGGCCTTCTGCCCACTCCTTCTCCATGCCTGGCACCCCCGCTGCCTGGCTTCTGCTCAGCCTGTTTCCTCTCCCAGGGTCCCTTACCCCTGTCACCAAGCCATTTCACACTCAGCAGGCCTCCCCCTGCCCAAGCAAGGACCCCTACTTCATCCCTGGAGAGCATGGGGCCCAAACAGTTCTGGCCCCCATCTACATCAGCAAGAGCAGTCGGCAGATTTCTGCATCTCCCTGAAGACGGAGGGGGACAGGTTTGGTGCCCGTTTCTCCCAGTCCCAAGCACAGCACCCAGCACAGGGGGATCACTGTCATGGTGGTCAGCATTCTTGCCGCACCATGAGGACAGTAATGGGTCTGCCCTCCCACTGTTCCGGAGGTTAAACACCCTTGTCACCCACAGAACCCTCCAGGGCACAGAAAGCCCTACTGAACCCCCTAATTCCCAGGCTCAATCTCTCCCCTCCGCCACCAGCCCGTGCCCACCGCATAAGCCGGATCATGGAGTCCATGTCATGCACCAGGGACTGGTTCCGACGGAAGATCTGCGCCCGCGGACTCCCATCGTAGGAGAACCAGGCTCCGTACCGGGCCACCAGGGCCTGCAGCCCACTGGCATTGAAGACAGTCTCAAAGGACCTGCCGGGGATGAGGCTGGTCACCCAGGAACCCCTGGCTGCATGCTGCCGTGGCCTGGGAGGCGGAGGGGTCATCACACCAGGACACTATCCCGGGACATTATTATTAACTACAGTCAAGGTAACCACAATAATGTCTTTCGTTTGTGCTGCGGGTGGGTGGCCAAGCTCGGGCTCTGGGGTCCAACAGATATGGTTCAAATCCTGGCTTCACCATTCACCAGCTATAGAGCCTTGGGAGTTAGGCAACCTCTCAGGGCCTCAGTTTCATCATCTTTGAAATGGGGGCAGTAACAGTAGCTTGTGTACTGCGGTTTGAAGGATTAAATGAGGTAACACAGTGCGTATCACAGAGATGGGGGCTGCAGAGACCAGGGCTCCCAGTTAACCAGCTTCTGCTGGAGAACCACGGCAGGGTCAGCGCCTGGACCCAGCCACCTCCACCATCTGCTGTGGGTGCCAGAATTGAGAGGTCACATGGATGCTGACCTAAGCCACACAACTGTACCCGAAAACCGTCATGCCTTTCCTGGCCAGACAGAGGTTTAAAAAGTCACCTGGGGAAGGATGACCCCTTACTGGCATGGAGAGCTGAGCGAGGGGCAAGGCAGATATGGGGGTAGAGGGGGGCACGTACGGTAGGTTGTAGCTGGCCCAGTAGGTGTTCCGGTAGAGTTCGGAGGTCTTGTCGGCCACCACCACCATGCCCCTGGGACCAACAAGTGAGATGGGGTGGGCTGGTCAGAGAACGGGCCTCCATGGGCACTGCCCTACACAAGGACCCCTGATGGCTCCCCATTGCCTGGCAGATAGATACATTATATCTTAAATCTTCAGCCCTGCATCCAAGGCCCTGCCCAGTCGGGGGTTGCCTTCTCTTCCAGCCTCACCTTCCTGAGGTCTGCCCTCCCACAGGTGTTCCAGCACCTTCACCTAGGCAGTGCCCTGGGGCTGGAGTTCCCCGCCCTCTCTCTCAGGTACTCACGGGATCTGCTCCAGGATGGTGAGCACCTTGCTCCCAGGGCTGGGCTTGCTGGGGACAAACGCCTTGTAGTCCACGATCATCCACTGGTTGTTGTACCTGCCGTGCCAAGGAGAGAGGGCTCAGCAGAGCCTGAGGCCACTGCCCCTGCCTCTTCTGCCCCAGTGCCTCACACAGCCAGGAATCATGGGGCAGGGGGTGGCCTGGGTATCTGGCCATCAGATTGTCACCCTGACACTGCAGCTTAATCAGGCTTCCAGAAACCCATTTCTTGTCACACTGCTCACCTGCTCCAGAATATTCTATGGCTCCCTCATGCTTATCAAAACTAAGGTCAATTCCTCTGCCTGATGCTCTAAAACCTACACTCCACAGTCCCAACCCTTCTGGTTCACTTCCTTGGATGGCCCTCCTCAGCGCCGAGTCCCTAGACCCCTCAAGTTCCAAGTTCCCCTCCTGCCTCACCTCCAGTGGGCCTCTCCCTGGGCTAAGGAGCCTAGAGAGGAGGGTAAATCCTTTCCTTCCTGAGCCCCAGTTTTGCTAAGTATAAAATGAGGGCTGGGACTCTAGGATACCTTCCAACTGCAATGAGAATCCACAAGAGGGCTCTGCAGAAGGTATGGGGTGTGGCCCAGGCCCACATCAGTTCCCCCAGGGTCTGAGTGTTAAAGGGGCGTTACTGCATTTCTTAAGAGCCCTGGTGGCGCACTCGGCTGCTAACTGAAAAGTTGCAGGTTCAAACCCACCAGCCACTCCTTGGGAAAATGATGTGGCAATCTGCTTCCATAAAGATAACAGCCTTGTGGGGACCATGGTCTCGGGGAATATCTAGCTCAACTGGCATAACACAGTTTATAAAGACAATGTTCTACATTCTACCTTGGTGAGTAGCATCT
>NW_004443997.1:12116250-12117786 GCF_000243295.1 Trichechus manatus latirostris
GTACTGACTGTTTAATAAGAAACTATTTGTTCTGTAAACCTTCATCTAAAGTACAATTATATATATATACATATATATATACACACACATACATATAAATTAAAAAAAAAAAAATTATAGCCTTGTAATGGGGCAGTTCTACTCTGTCCTATAGGGTCGCCACGGGTTGGAATCAACTTGGTGGCAACAGGTTTGGTTTTTTGGGTTTAGTCCATTTCTTAGATGTAGCGTGGCACGGTGCCAGGAGCCCACTCACGTGCCACTGTTGAACTTCTTGAAGATATTGGCCCAGGTGGCCCCATCCGAGGCCAAGCGGTTGGCCACGATGTTGCGCACCCACTCCAGCACACTGCCCTCAGGTTGCACGTACTTCCACAGGGCCGGGTTGTTGTTGCCAATGGTGGTCTCCAGCGTCACCTATGGGGGAACAGAGGGGGGCACTGCACTGAAGGGCATGTTGCCACCAAGTGGTGATGCCACCGGAGTCATGGCTCATACGCTGGGTGTTTAACAGTTTTTCTAAAATTCATGTCCCAACAGCCAAGACTATTTTATTGAACCTGACCTTCTATAGTACATGTTAGGAATATGGGGGAGGGTTCTGAACATAAAATTATTCTATACTATGAATATATATGGAGCCCTGGTGACGCAGTGGTTAAGAGCTACGGCAAGCTATGGCTGCTAACTAAAAAAACGGTCGGCAATTTGAATCCACCCGTCGCTCCTTGGAAACCCTATAGGACAGTTCTACTCTGTCCTATAGGGTGGCTATGAGTCAGAACTGACTTGACAGCACATAACAACAACAATGAATATACATGTCTCCAGAAACACTAATACACTCTTCTAGAGATGCAGACTGACACCCCTACACCTGGCTGAGAATTACTGGTCTATTTTAAAGGATATGCTGTAGGCACGATTAGTTAAAATAACAATGCCAACCACCCTTAAACCGGTCAAGGACCCAGATATAGCGTGTCCTGCCTTGGCCCTTTCCAGGTAGGTGGATTAAACACCGCCTGGTCCTGCGCCATCTCCACGATCGGTTGCAGGATTGGACCATCATGATCCATAGGGTTTCACTGGCTGACTTTCGGAAGCAGATCACCAGGCTTCCTTCCTAGCCTGAGTCTGGAAGCTCCATGGAAACCTGTTCAGCATCACCGCAACACGCAAGCCTCTACTGGCAGGCGGGTGGTGGCTGCACATAAGATGCACTGGCCGGGAATCGAACCTTGGTCACCCGTGTGGAAGGCGAGAATTCTACCACCGAACCCCTACTGCCCCCTCTTTCCACATTAAGAGGGGAATACATTTCATGCTGTCCTCAAAAACTAACAGAGACTTAGGAATAAATCTGACCAGGGATGTGAAAGACCTATACAAAGAAAACTATAAAACACTACTGCATGAAACCCAAAGGGATCTACATAAATGGAAAAACATACCATGCTCATGGATAGGCAGACTCAACATTGTGAAAATGTCAATTCTACCCAAAGCAATTTACAAACACAATGCAATCCCTAT
>NW_004443997.1:12119980-12136356 GCF_000243295.1 Trichechus manatus latirostris
GGGGTTGTTAACCAATGTCATAAAACAACATGTGTACTACTGTTTCATGAGAAACTATTTGTTCTGTAAGCCTTCACCTGAAGTACAATAAAATAAAAAAAATAAAAAAAAAAAAACTAACAGAAAGGCAAAGGGAAGGAGAGGCCCTCCGCTCCCAGTAGGGAGCAGGCGTCCCTGCCCGGAGGGATTTTCTTCAAGCAGTGTTTTCTCCCCTGCAGCGGTTGCCCTGGCGATCACAGGGCTCACTGCCTTGGCTGGGATGCCAGGAACAGATTTCTAAAAGACGCTGGATCCCAGCCAGGAAAAGATAAGAACGACACATTGTAAACAACATTTATTCAGAAAACCTGACCAGGTTAGAGGGGTTTTGTGGAAAGTAGGAGGGAGGTGCGTAGAAGAGGGAGTAAGGTCGTTGGGGAAGAGCAGCGGTTTATCTTAAACAACACAGTGAGGCATCCAAGTGGGGTTGTCAAGGTCAAGGTTCGAAAGGTCCCAAGACCAACAATTTCTGAGGAGCTGGATCACAGTGTAGAGTCCTGGCTATGTTTTTGGTTTCGGAGGCCCTGTGCAGAGCCTGGGAATCTGCATTGCAACAAGCCCTCCCAGAGGTTCAAGCCCCACACCCAGAGAACTAGCTCAACCCCAGATGCAGGGGAGTGGGGTGGGGGCTGTGTCCCTCCCGACCCAGCACCCAGCACGAGGCTGACGCTCAGTTCCCACTGGCCGAGGAAATGAATCCCGCTTGCCCAGAGCTTCTGGGTGGTAACCAGTCCTGCGGAAGTCGGGGATGAAGCTGACTCGAGAAGAGACTCACCAGCCCGCTGCTCAGCACGTAGAAGTCATCACAGGAGAAGATGGTGCCGGGGTAGGACGAGAAGACCAGATTGTTGCCGGGAGCCAGCAGAGAGTTCTCTGTGGGGACAGTGCCCCGGGGGCGGTGGGGGGAGGAAACTGGTCAGACAGGCCCATATGGGGCCCTGCATCCCCACCCAGCAAGGCACCAGGAGGTCTCCAAGTGGGAAGCCAGCAGGCCTCAGGGGAAGCCCCAGCCTCTCCTGTCCTTTAGCACACCAGGCCATCTGACATATATAAATGTGTGTGTGCGTGCGTGCATAAAAACCTTTCTCGTAGTTAGGGGTGAGGGAAAAATTTGGGAACAGTTAAGGGTGATGGAACAACATGATGAACAATTAATGTCGCTGAACCGTGCCTGTGAAGATATAGAGATGGCAAGTATCTGTATCACAATAAAAAGAAAAAAAAAACAAGATTTATTGTAAAAAAGACAACAATTGAAGGCAAATGCATAGGCACCAACGTTTGTTAGTGGTTGCCAGGGGCTGGAGGTGGGAGGGAAGGGGCGTTATTGCTGAAGGGGTACTGAGTTTCTGTTTGAGGGGATGAAACACTTTTGGGAACGGAGAGTGGTAATTGTTGCACAACACGGTGAATATGATTACTGCCACTGAATTCTACACTTAAAAATGGTTAATGTGGCAAATGTGTGTGTGTGTGTGTGTGTGTGTGTGTGTGTGTTTACGGAGCCCTGGTGGTGCAATGGTTAAGCGCTTGGTTGCTAACTAAAAGGACGGTGGTTTGAAGCCACTCAGCCACTCTGCAGGAGAAAAGACCTGGCAATCTGCTCCTCGTAAAGATTACAGCCTCGGAAACCCTATCGGGCAGTTCTACTCTGTCCTAAAGGATCACGATGAGTTGGAATCGACTTGACGGCACACAACAACAATATGTATATGTATTAGTGTGTGCGGGTGTGTATCTTAGAATTCTCTGAACTTGGAAAAAAAGTGCTCTTTTCACTTAAAGATTTTTCTGATACATTTTGGATCTCACTGAAATTTTTTAAAACTTTATTTGTAAGGTTCCGAAATTGGAATAATGCACAGTGATCCTGAATAAGGAACACAATCTTTGACTTAAATTCATTTGTTTTGGAAATAAATGAAGGGCACACTCACAAAAATAACTAATTAAAAAAAGACAATTCAGATGGCAAGACCCAGAAATCTGAGACCCCTGCTTTTGGCAGCATCCCAGCTAGCCACATGTTAGTTGTCTGACCACCGGAAAGTTACCCATCCTTTCTGCGGTTCAGTTTCCTTATCTGCAAAATGAGAATAATATTTCCTCATCCCCACACAGGCAGGTCGTGAGGATTTAATTTAAAGATCACACATGTAAAGGGCCTCTGGCACAACAGTGGGCACACAGTAAGCATGCAATAAGTGGTACCACAGAATTAGACCAGTGAATGAGGCCACCCTAGATGGCCAGCCCACCCTAGCTGACCTGCCAGCCGACTGCAGAAATATCACGGAGCCCAGCCAAGATCAGCCAAGCCTCGCTGTTATGGACTGAATTGTGTCCCCCAAAAATATGTGTTGTAAATCCCAACCTCTATACCTGTGGTTACAATCCCATTTGGGAAACAGCTTTTTGATATGTTAATGAAGCAGTATTAATATAGTATAGCTAGTTGAGCGCTCAGCTGCTAACTGAAACGTCAGTGGTTCAAACCCACCAGCCACTCCACAGGAGAAAGATATAGCAGTCTGCTTCCATCAAGATTTACAGCCTAGAAAACCATATGGGGCAGTTCTACTCTGTCCTATAGGATCACTATGAGTCGGAAGCGACTCAATGTGATCTTATGGGACGATGGGACATACTATAGGCAACAGAGTTTTTATTACTGTAGCGTATGCTTATATATATATATACTTTTTTTTATTGTGCTTTAGGTGTAAGTTTACAGCTCAAGTTAATTTCTCATACAAAAATTTATACACATATTGTTATGTAACTCTAGTTGCTCTCCCTATACTGTGACAGCACACTCCCCCATTCCACCCCGGGTTTCCTGTGTCCATCCGACCAGCTCCTGTCCCTTTCTGGCTTCTCATTCTGCCTCTGGGCAGGAGCCGTCCATTTGGTCTCATGTATCTGCTTGAACTAAGAAGCACACTCTTCACAAGTATCATTTTACGTTTTATAGTCCAGTCTAATCTTTGTCTGAAGGGTGGGCTTCGGGAATGGTTTTAGTTTTTAGGGTGTGTTTTTAATCAATCTCTTTTGAAATATAAAAGAGCAGATTAAGCAAACAAGCAAGCAAGCAAGCAGAGATTGGGGAAGAGAGATGCCACACCACATGAAGATCACCAAGGAACCCAGGAACAGAAGCTGAAAAGAAACAAGAACCTTCCCCCAGAGCCAACAGAGAGAGGCTTCCCCTAGAGTTGGCAGCCTGAATTTGGACTTCTAGCCTCGAAAACTGTGAGAAAATTAATTTCTGTTTGTTAAAGCCACCTGCTTGTGATATTTCTATTATAGCAGCACTGGATAACTAGGACACTGGCCCAGACCAACAAAACCACCCACTGACATGCAGACACATGAATGATAATAAATGGTTATTATTTTCAGCATTGGTTGTTTTAAGTTTGGGAGTGATTTGTTATGCAGCAATAGCTAACTGATACACTTTGTGAAGGAAAAAAAAATGAAAGAAGTGAACATGCTACAAACAAGATGAACTCTGAGAAGGGCCCTACATTGACTCTAGTGTGCACAGGGGAGCAGAAAGGGCTGCCTAGGCCCATGCCTCCTAGTATCACCCCATCTACCCTGCCCACTCACACTCACATACACCCACGTCCACCCACCTTGGGGGCCTTCGTGGAAGTGGAACGAGTACTTCTTGACAATGCGCAGCATGTGCTGGTAGGAGTTCCAGGTGTTGTGGGCGACAAGCAGGTCACGTTGGCCAGGTAGCAGCTTGATGAGGGCGGAGCAGGAACCCGAGCCCAGGGCACGCTTGGTCTTGGTCTTATTCAGAGCTGGCTCCAGGTCTTCCAGGTCCCCAGAGAGCTGTAAGAGACTAAGGAGGGCCAAGGCAGAAGAGGATTACTGCATCTGCCGTGGGTACTATTATCATGCCCATTTCAAGGATGAGCAAGCTGAGGCTCAGGGAGGTTAGCCGACCCATCCAAGGCCATGTAGCCAGGAAGTGGCAGAGCAGGTACTGGAGCCCAAGTCTGTCTGATGTTGAGGTGTGTGGCCCATTCCCCGACCCTGTGCACTCTTGGGTGGCACTTACAGAAACCCCAAGGGTTTGATGATGAACTTCCCAGTTGGGAAGGTCATGCGGCCTCCGTAGCTGTCCTCCAGGCCTTTCAGCTGCAGGAGGGTCAGCCGTACCTGGGGGGAGGGGGCAGAGGTCAAAGGTAGGGTGAGGCCTCTCCCTCAGGCTTACACTTTCTCTTCCAACAGGAAGGGCTTAGGCCTGGAGGCCCAGGCATACCCTCCAGGTTCCAGCCAGCCCTGACCCTGTTAACCACCACCCACCCCTCCATGCCAAGGACTGCCTTCAATTAATTAACTCTATATCCCCAGCAACCCAAGATCATCCCCACTTCTGAGCCCAGCTCAAAAGCCACCTCCTCCAGGAAGCCTCCCAGTTGGTCCTGGCCCACTGCCAACAGCTCCTTGCTCTGAGTGTAGTTACTGGCTGCACTGCTGCCTCAGGGCACCTGCCTCATGCGGCTGGCTTCTCCTCTTTGTCACTGTTCTGCCTCAACAGCCTGTAGCCATGGAGAATCATCACCATGTCCCCTACAGGGCTTTGTCCTGTGCTGTGCACACACCAGGCGCTTAGAAAGCATCTGCAAGATGGATGGATGGGAGGATGGATGGATGGATGGACAGAGGAACAAATGGATAGATGGATGAATGAACAGATGGATGGATGGAGAGACAGACGGAGAGACACACAGATAAATGGATAGATGATGAATGAATGGATGGATATACAGACAGGCAGGACTGACAGATGGACGGGTAGCTGCTGAGTTAAACAGAAGGGGAGGACAGAGAAAGAAGCAATTGACTAGATGGATGGAAGGGAAGAGGGAGTGACAAATGTCAGTCAGGTGCATGGAGTGGATGGACAAGACAAGACAGAGTCATACATCTTCAACCAACATTTATTTATTAGGCCCCTACTATGTGCTAGGCACCGGGGCTATGGTGGAGAACAAACAGATGTGGTTTTTATCCTCTTGGAACTCACAGTTGAGCTGAAAAGAGACTCTGGATACCTCACTATAGTTACCATTTTCAGTGCTACAGAAGCCCAGGGACAGGACGCTGAAGGTGAGGACCAAGTAGGAGTTAGCTGGGCAAAGCGGAGGAAGGTGGTCTGGGCAGAAGGAAGAGCATGTTCGAAAACCCTGAGGTAGGAGGTAACACTCTTGCTCAAGGAACTGAAAGAAGGCAGAGGGGCTGGAGCATGGGGAGCAGGGAGGGCGGTGGGAGGTGGAGCTAGGGAAGAGAGGGCAGGGAGTGTGCCGAGGCCACAACAAGAAGCAGGGCTTCATCATGAGAGCAGTGGGCAGCCCCTGAGGAGATGTAAGAGGAGAGACCATGAGCAGATGTGATGGATCAACAGATGAGAGGGCTGAGACATGCTCACGTGGCCAGGAAGAAGGAGCAGGCAGTGGAGGAGATGCGGTGGTGGGAGAGATGGCTTGGCAGGCAGATGGAGGAAGCTTTGGGAGGGCAGGTGCACAGATAGGTAGACCACGGACAGGGAGATGGCCAGGCAACCAAACAGGGTGTATCAACAGGGTCGGTGGGTGGGTGGAAGTGATGACTGGGCTAAGATGGGCAGGCGGGTGACAGAAGTGTTCAATGGGGTAGATAGGTAGATGAAAGGAAGACAGTGACAGATGGACAGATAGCAGGTGGGTGGGAAGACAAGCTAGATGTGTGAGTGGGTTACGGACGTATGGATGGAGGGAGAAAGGGAGGGAGGGAAGGAAGGAGACTGGATGGATGAGTGGTGGATGGGCAGATGGGTGGCTGAGTCGGTGGGTGGATAGGTAGGTGAATGAGTGGAAGAGCCTGCTCTAGTAACAGTATAAGCAGATGGGCAGGTGGACGGTGAGAAATTCTACTGAAGGGAATGGGGCAAACCTTGCCTAAGCTAGGTGGAGGTGCCAACAGACACCAACGGCCATTTTACAGAGACAACCTGTGGCATGTACTTCATATATAAACTCTTGAGGTTTTTCAAAGAATCTGTAAATAACTGACATTTTTTATTTTTGATGATCTATCCAGCTGCCCAAAGGCAGAACACCCTGCCTGGGGCCTCAGGGTGAGGGCTAGCTAATCAACAGCTTACCCAAGGAAAGGAAAACAAAATTCACTGTGCCCAAATCGCATGCTATTCCCCTGTTCTTCTCCCCTTCCCCACTTTCTCTGCACTCAGCGTGATCAACCTATCAATGTGTTGAGTGATCTCTCTTGCATACACGTAAACTAGCATGTTAACAACGGACTCTATGTCTTTGGTTATACTTTGACAACAGGAAGGCTAGGATGGATGGCTGGAGTACCATCAAGTGGGAGGACAGACAGATGGACAGGTGGAAACTGGACAGGTGGATGAATGGCAGGTTGGCTGGGAAGGATGGAGATCATGATGGACAAGGGTGACTGCGCAGCTGGACAGGCCACAGGGCTGGCCAAGATAAGTGGGAGACGGGGCAGTCAGCCGGCTGGAGGACCAGCAGCCACAGGGGTGGCCGACTCCGAGGCAGACCCAACCCCCTTCCCCATCCCGCTGAGCGTGGCAGCTGTGCCCACCTGGTGCCAGTAAGCAGAGTCCCTGTTCAAATCCATCTCCTCCTGCATCCACTCCAGGTTGGCTTCCAGGAAGCTCTTGAGCTTCTCACAGTAACCAGCTTCGTACTTGAAGGGGCCACAGTAATTTACCACCGTGTTCATCCAGTGCATGTAGATGAGCTGCGGGGAATGGAAGAGGTGGGCAAGGGCAGGGCGGCATGGCTGCCCCCTTCCCTGAAGACCCCACTGGCTCCCATGCAGGCTCACCTCACCTCAAACGGGTTCCTCTCCTGCAAGGCCCTCCTCCTCACTGGCCTACTCTTAACCATCATCAGGGGCCAACACTTCTGGAAGTCTCCTTCCACTGGAAGTCTTTAGAGTTCAAGGTCAATACTGGATTATGCCTCCTCTGCTACCAGGGACCCCATCTATATATACATGCATTCAATCCACTGGTTAGCCGGTCAACTAATAATTTTTTGAGCACCTACTATGTGCCAGAAGCTGTTCTAGCACTCAGGACACAGCAGTGAACAAAAGAGCAGACATGCCTCCTGACCCACTTTGGGCAACAGAATATTGTCCAGTTTCAACCGGGCCTCAAGAGGCCTTCCACATTTCCCTGCCCAGAGGCCGTGTGAATGAGCTGGGGCTAGCCTGCTAGAAAAACTACGTTTCCCCAGCCATGTGAATGAGGCCATCCTAGATCGCCAGCCTGCCCCAGCTGACTGCAGAGCATCAGTGAGCCCAACCAAGATCAGCCAAGCCTGGCCCCAACCAACAAAACCACCTGCTGATATTCTCGCGGGAGAGAACGGCTCATCTCGTTGAAGTACACTTGCCCACAGCTAACGTTTAACGAACACTCTATGAACTGACACATTCAAACCTCGCAGCGACTCTGTAGAAAAGGCGCTAGGATCAGCAGCTCCACTTTGCAGCTGAGGAAACTGAGGCACAGGTAGGTGAGTAACTTTCCCAAGGTCACCCAGGTAAGGAATGAAAGAGCCGAGATGTGAACCCACGTAAGGATGAGGAGTTTCGACTTCCCAAACACTGAGCTCACTGGGCAAAGGTTGGGCAGTAACTTCCAGCCACACCCCCCACCCTGTGAGAAATATTCATTTGATCATTATGCTTCCTAATTTATAATATGTCATGTATTTTTACATACATCAGATAGTTCATAAGGTAATTTTTTTAAAGAACACGTGTGAGCCTTTACTTCTCGATTAGGTGGAGAGTAGGGGGACCAAGTCCACTCTGCACACACCTCGAAACCCTCCAAAGCATCCTGGGGAGCTCACCTGGTGGAGGGAAGTTGGGGCCCCGTTCCCCCACCACGGCCCTTACCTCCTCAGACACGGCAGCCTCCACGATGCCAGCCGCGTAGGCCTGCAGGCTGTCATTATAGCAGCCACTTGTGCCCAGCTCCAGAAAGGCCCACCTGGGGGGGAGGGGACACCTGGTCAGTGGCAAGGGCTGGATGAGCAGGCTGTCTCTAGCTTAAACCATGATCAATAATCCCATGACAGACAGCTTCACAAGAACGTCTATCTGTCTGTCCATCTTTGGGCACTGGTCAGGTGAAATCCCTAAAAACAGAACTGCTGGATAAAAGAGCACCCGTATTTTTCATTTTAGCAGATGCCATCAAACAGTCCCCTCCAAAAAGTTGTACCGATCTATGTGACCACCACCAACAATAATACCAGCTAACATTTACTGGGGAGGCCCTGCATGGTGCAAATGGTTAACGCACTTGGCTGCTAATGGAAAGGCTGGCGGTTCAAGTGCACCCAGAGGTACCTTGAAGGAAAGGCCTGGCATTCTACTTCCAAAAACTCAGCCATTGAAAACCCTATGGAGCACAGTTCTACTCTGACACACACAGGGTCGCTGTGAGTTGGAATTGACTTGCCGACAATTGGTTCACCCAGAACACTTAGGCAAAGTGTCCTCTGGGCCGGGCACTGTTCTGGACACTTTCTTGTCTATCAACACACCGAATCTTCAGGACAGTCCTGCAATCCTGCAAGGCAGGCCATTACTGTCCCATGGCAGGGCAGAAGGGGAAATGAAAGCCTGGAGTTACCAAACTGCCGCGGTCAACTGCCCGACCAGTTCTGCCTCCTTCCCTCCCTCTGCCCACGCCTTCTGCTCTACCGCTCGGTGCCTTTGTAGTCCCTCCCACCATTGGCTAAGTGTCCTTTCCCGCCCTTAGAACTGGGCTGGGCTTTGGGCAATGGAATGTGGGTGGAAGAGACAGCGTGACCGCGACCGTTCTACATTAGCCTTCAAGAGGCCTCTCGTTTCTACATGCCCTCCCGCACCTTCGCCATCCCCACGAGAAAAACAGCCCCCGGCAGCCCACTGGTCCTAGGAATAGAGTCACGTGGGACAGGCCAGGTCCTCAGACCCGCAGCTTGAAACAGAGCCACCCCAGCCATCCCACAGATGCACGGGGAGTGTCAGGCCACTGGGTCTGGGGGGGTTTGTCACACAGCACTGTTGCCCATACTAGTGATACACTTGCTAAAGGTAACGCTGCTAGCAAAGGGCAGACCCACCCCTCCCAAGGTGTTCCAGAAAGACTGTTGCGGGCAAATGGCACCTATCTGGGTTTTCTGCAAACTCAGGCAGAAATAATAAAGGCCGTCTAAACGGAATCACCCCAGCCGCCTTTGCTGCTGTGTGAAACAGGGAGGTTGGGACGAATGGTGTCTAGAATCCCTTGCGGCTGTGCTGATCAGCAACTTTGAAAAACTCTACCCCAGCCCCTGGCAAAAGGAAACACCTACAAGAGAGTGTTTCTAAAGCCCGCTGTACTTGCAAAAGATTGTTCTTTATTCAGAGGCTGTGTTCTTCCTGCTTATTTAGTTCTATAACGGCTGTTCTTCTGTGAGATAATACTGGCAGAGGTCAATAAATATTTTTCTGTTCTGTTTTTAATGCACTGGCGTGACAAAAATAAAACGTTGGCAGTGCTGGATCTGTTTCCCCAGATTTTTTGTTTGGAATGTCTACTGACTACAATGTCATTTTGTTATCTATGCCAAAAAAAAAAAAAACCAAACCCATTGCCATCCAGTCAATTCCGACTCATAGCAACCCTATAGGACAGAGGAGAACTGCCCCACAGGGTTTCCAAGGAGCAGCTGGTGGATTTGAACTGTCAACCTTTCGGCTAGCAACCAAGCTCTTAACCACTGCCAGGGACAGCTAATATCCCGGAGACAACGTGAGGGTCTGATCCAGGAGCCTCTGTCCTCAGAGAAGGAAGTCCCTGGGTGGTACAAACGGTTAACACGCTCAGCTACTAACTGAAAGACTGGACTGCGAGGCCACCCAGTGGTGCCTCAAAAGAAAGGCCTGGCAATCTACTTCTGAAAGATCAGCCACTAAAAATCATATGGGGCACAGTTCTACTCTGACACACACGAGGTCACCATGAGTTGGAAATGACTTGACAGCAACTGGTGGTGGTGCTCCTTGAGACAGGTCACGTTTCGAAAAAGCCAGATCTGAGATGGGCGGGGCCGTAGATCTCTCCTCACCAGCCCCCTTCAGCGGTCCAGCACGGCCCTGGACGCGTTCCATTAGGTGGGGCCCCCTCATCTGTGGTTATCACTTCTTTCTCATTCTTGATGGAATATATTTATTATTTGTGACTTTTCAAAGAAACAGCTGGGTCTTATTTATCCTTTTTCCTGGGCTGGGTTTTTGCTTGTTGGTGGGTGGATTTGATATGTTATTCTCTCGATTCTCTGCCCAGGTACTTCACAGCAGGTGACCTGAGCAGGGGCCTCAGCTTGGAAATGAGGGTGGTGATAACCTTGCAGGCTCAGGGAGGAAAGCAGTTGACAAGGGGTTGGGGCCTGAGGCAATGGGGGGATTCAGGTTTGAGGGCTCAATCGCTGAAATCCGGTAGCATGGAGCACAACCTCATTAGTGGGAGCCTCTCCTACCCAAGGTGTTCCAGAAAGACTAGTGTTGCTGGGCACATGCCACCTATCTGGGTGTTACTTGTTAGTTTCCTCTTATTTTGATTCACTTGGCGCAGATGGTTTGCACTCGGCTGCTAACCAAAAGGCTGGCAGTTCGAACCCACACAGCAGCACCACGGAAAAAAGGTCTGGCAATCTGCCTCGGTAAAGATGACAGACAAGAAAACCCTATAGAGCTTGGTTCTACTCCGTAACACATGGAGTTACTATGAGTCGAGCTGACTCAACGGCAAGAGGTTTGGTTTGATCCCAAATGGATCATGATTTACTTCAAACAGTGGGTAAGGTGCTGGTTGGTGCAATCAAGTCAGGGAAGGAAGAAAAAGTAAGGCTGGAGGGTTCAGTCTCCCTAGGACCAAGGTCAGAACGAGGCTTGAGCAGGAGGTGGTACGGTTTTTCTGATCTCCAAGCATCAAACCCTAACCATTTCTGGGCCACGTCAGGGGCGCAGGTCCAAAGCCAGATATAGCACAACTGAAAGAGGCGGGGCTATTGGTGGAGGAGATGTGATTTGTCCTGACAATCTGAGGATTATCAGCCATATCTAAAGGAGAGAAAGGAGAAAGGACCCCAATTCCAGGTGAACAGAGGAGTCAAATCGTTGGCCCACATCCTCCAAAAAAAAGTAAGAGTGAGTTAACCCCAGATCAGAGATTCTGCTGCCTTAGGGACCAGGACACTCCAAATATCTGTCTCTCATCTTACCCCTGAGTTCTCAGGAGGCTGTCTCTGAGGGCCTCGGTTTCCCTATCTGTAAAATGGGGTTCCAGATACGATCTTCCCTACATCATAGCCCCAGATGCTGGCAAACTCAGAGGGAAGGGACATGTGAGCATAAGAGAAGGAAGTATAAGCCTGGACAGAAAAGATTCCGGAATGGTGAGGGGAGAGCAAGAAGACCCGGGTTCACCTCTCGGCCTTCAGTTTCCCCAACTATAAAATGCGGGCAAAGAATACCTGCTCCTTTCCTTTTCACTCATTCCTTCCTTCAGCAAATAAATAGTGATGCTTTCTGTGATTCAGGTGAATTTCTATGACTCTGAGCCCCACCTTCAGGAAAGGAAACAAGCTCAGAGAGGTGAAGTGATTTGCCTAAGGTCACACAGCAGCGGAGATGGCCCTGGAACCCAGGGATTCTGGCCTGTCTGCCCTTGACTGTCCATCCAGCACTTCACTTCCCAGTTTTCCATAACTGAGAACAAGCCAACCCAGTGAGGGCTTCCTGGGGCCAAGGATGCTGGGCATCACCTCTGTGCCTCCTCCAAGTTGGCACCCTGGCAGAGGGCTGTCATGTCCCCTTGGCTATGCTAGGCAGAGCTGAAAACATGTGTGAGTCAGCAGAGAATGGGTCACCAGATCCCAGAGTTATGGCCACCCCTGCAGCCAGCCACAGAGCTCTGGTGCCCTCCAGAGACGCCAGGCCACACTGTGGCTTCCTCTCCCTGGGAGCCTTCCCAGAACTGCCCCGCCCGCTCCTGTGTCTGCAGCAAATCTCCTCCCCCAAATCTCCCACCTACCGTCTATCTTATATCCCCCAAGTGTCATAAAATACCAGAATAGGGGTGTCCTCAGTGTCCTGTGTCTCCCCAACACTTGCAGGAAGCAACGCATGCCAGCAAAATGGGTGGGGGCTGCAGTGGGAGGTGGCCATGCCTGCTGAAGGGGGCAACGGGCACTGAGACATGCCCAGGATGGGGTTGGGGGCACTCAAGTTTTCCTAAGACCCCAGCACTTCCTGGATCCAGGGCCTGGGCCCTGCTGTCCTCCCCACTCCCACTGACTCTGGTTTCTCTTCTGGTAGTGTCTGTCTCCCCCAGTGAGCAGTACCCCCAGCCTTCCTCAGCTCTGTGTCCCCAAGGCCAAGCTCCAAGAGAATGGATGAATGAATGAATGAATGATTGGGCACAAACCTAAAAGGCTACCCTACCCCTTGCACAAGTTCTGAGGGCTCCCCACAACCTCTCTGCCAGAGCACATGCTAAAAATCAGGCCACAGATAGAGAAATGGGAGCCCAGACAGGCAGAGGAGCTAGGGAAGAGTCACACAAGAGAACGGCAGCCTAGGTCCCAGTTATACGGAGTCAGCATGACTGCCAAGTACGAAGCTCCACGCTAAGCACCTGGCCAAGGAGAGAAGCAGAGCCCTGACAAGGATACTATCTGGGTCTGTGTGAATTTAGGGACCCTCCACTTTCAGACTGGCCTGGAGCCCGGGCTCAGTCCTGCTGCCGTGGTTCTGGAAGGCAGGCAGGGAGCTGGCACCTGGAGAGCTGTCACCACCACCCCAGGCCTGGGGACAGGAGGCTGGCCTCCAAGGGGTTGGGCATTGCAGTAAGAGGCAGATCTCGATGGAGATGGGAGGTCTGCATGCATTCCCCCCCAGCCAGGGACCTGGTCCAGATGAGCCACTGGGGACTAGTGGTGGGAAACTGGTCTCTACGGGGACAGAAGTACTGTCATTCCAGGATGGAGACAAGGGATTGGCTCCCATGAGGTGAGGGATGCTGCATTACCCCCCCCCCCAAGCATGGACCTGGTCCAGATCAGGGTGCTGCAGCCTCAGAGGCGGGAACTGACCCCCAGGGGGGAAAGGCAGAAAGGGCTGTCACTTGGAAAGAGGTTGGCCCCAGGGATATGGGCACCTCCGGCCGAAGCAGAAGCCCAGCGCCCTCGAATCCCCTCCCAGATCGGCTCCGCGCGGGGTCAGGCCAACCCTTACCCGGTCTCGCGGATGGCGTTGGTAAGGTTGGCCCAAGCCACCGCGTCAGGGTGGCGGCCGTCCACCAGGCGCAGCTGCCCGGTCGCGGTGTCCAGGAGAACCGAGCGGCTGCGGGAGGCGGGCGGCGACGGCCCGTCGGGCCCCCAGCGGTGCCCCGCAGGCGAAATAGCGCCCGTCAGGCCGCTCAGGAACAGCCCGACCAGCAGGGCCAGCACCAGAGCCAGCGCCAGCGCCTGCGTCAGCGCCCGGGCCAGGCGGCCGCCCGGGGAGCCGTACACCGGGGCCACCATGACGGCGCGGAGCGGCGCGCCACAACCGGGTTCACGTGATTGCGCTCCGCCGCGGCGAGCGGAGCCGCAGGCATCGGGGGCGGGGCGAGCGGGAAGAAGGCAGGGCCCAGAGGGAGGGGAGGAGCCTAGGCCGAGCCTTTCCGGGGTGGGAGGGGCCCAGGATGAGCCGTAAGGGGCGGGCTCGGTCTTAAAGGGCCCCGGCACCTCTTTATACCCACACAAGCCCAGCAGAGTTTACCTGCTTCTCCTCAAACTTATTATTTTGCAACTTTGCAGGAAAGGTTGCACGAATAGAAAAATAAATCTCCATACACCAGTCATCAATTTCTAGTCTTTTGCCACAGTTGATTGATATCTATATATATATACATAATTTTTGCTGAACCATTTGAGAAGTAATTCAACACATTGTAACATATCAACCCTAAATACTGCAGCATGTCCCTCCGACGAGCAAAGACATTATCCTATAGAACGACAATAGCATTATAACACTCAGGAAATTTGCCATTTATTTAATATTATTATCTAATTGTTGTTAGTTGGCATCCAGTCAATGCCAACTCATGGCAACCTCATGTGACGCCATAGTTTTATACATACAGTGAAGGATGATTAATAAAAACATCAGGTTGATAGTGAGTTCAGGAGTTTCTAAGGTAATGGTAAAACTCTGTTTCTTAACCAGGGTGGAAGGTACTTGCGTGCTTGTATTATTATTTTTCTTTAAACTGTAAATAACTATGTTTATGTCCTCTTTTGTATGTATAATATATTCCACAATAAAACATCTTTTAAAACTAAGCAAGCAAGTAAATAAGTTATAAATCTGCAGAGAGAGAACAGAGTACATCTGGAATATCTTGGGAGATTATTAATCGGTTGTTCTCCAAGAATGGGAAGGAGTCCAATGCTGGGGCGGCACAAGGAAGAAAATCCAGGAGCTGGGGTAGGCTGGTCTCTGTCCTCATCCCTTCTTAGCTCCATTAGTTCAGAGTTCTTTCAACTTCTCCACATCGCCCGTGGTCTAAATAACTTCCATAAGGCAGTACTAGAACTCAGGTAGATTAAGTTCTAGAAAAGCAGATTTTCTCTCTCCATTGAAGCAGAATTCAAAAGATTTTCCCAATGCAAAACGTTGTTTAATGCATTTGAATTACGCTGTTGGCGATAGAATATTGAATATACCACGGACAGCCAGAAGAATGAACAAATCTATCTTGGAAGAAGTACAGCCAGAATGCTCCTTAGAGGCAAGGATAGTAAGACTTCGTCTCATTTATCAGGAGGGAGCAATCCCTGGGGAAGGACATCATGCTTGGTAAAGTAGAGGGTCATCAAAAAAAGAGAAAGACCCTCAATGAGATGGATTGACACAGTGTCTGCAACAATGGGCTCAAACATAGCAACAATTGTGAGGATGGCACAGGACCAGGCAACATTTCATTCTGTTATACATGAGGTCTATTGAGTCAGAACCAACTTGACAACACCTAACAACAACAACAATGAAGAAGAAGCAGAAAGAAGAAAGCAAAACAAGAAATCGTGGTAGATTAAGTTCGACAGCTAACCGGGAAAGGTTGGTGGTTTGAATCTACCCAGCAGCTTCGCAGAAGAAAGACCTGACGACCAGCTTCCGTAAGGATTACAGGCGAGAAAACTCAATGGAGAAGTTCTACTTGTCATATGGAGTCACCATGAGTCAGAAAGACTGGAAGGCACCCAACAACAATAAATATAGCCAGGATGCTTTGCTGCTCCTACAACTGAGGAGTGGAGTCTGTTTCCCCACCCCTTCAATCTGGACATGTGACTTGCTTTGACCAATAGAATGAGGCTAAGTGATGTCATGTGACTTCTGAAGTTAGGATTGAAGAGGTGTTGCAGTGTTGACCTTCATGAGGTCTTGAGTCCACCATGCTATGAGGAAGCTGGGGATGAAAGATCACAGGAGAGGGAAGCCTGGCTGTCCAGCTGTTCCCACTGAGTCCATCTCCCAGTGGACCCCATGAGTGAGCCCAGGTAAGACTGGTAGACAAACCACCCAGCCAACCCACAGAATCACAAAAAATGCTAAATTGTTACTGTTCTCAGGTGCTAATTTTGGGGTGGTGTGATACCCAGCAATAAACAACTGAAACAGAAAACATTCCATTGTTTCAAAGATAAAAATCTCTACTTATTTATCATAGGGAGACCCTGGGTGGTGCAAACAGTTAACTCTCAGCTACTAACCAAAAGGTTGGAGGTTCAAGTCCATCCAGAGGCACCTCGGAAGAAAGGCCTGGCAATCTACTTTCAAAAAATCAGCCTTTGAAAACTGTATGGAGCACAGTTCTACCCAGACACACATGGGGTTGCCATGAGTCAGAGTCAACTCAATAGCAACTGGTAGTACTTATAGACAAAATAGAAAATACAAATAAACAACAAAAAAATTTCCTGTAAGTCCTTTATTCACCTATAATTCCTAGAGAGACAATTGGCTCGGTGTATATCTTTCTAAACTCTTTTCCACACATACACATAAAGTATATGTTTAAGAAATATAATTTGGATTTTACTGTATAAATGAGTTTAAATGCTTTTTCATTTACAATGTTTTATAGTTTTAGTGTTACTGAACCAGGATGTTAAATGGCTTGCGTAGCTATAGCGGGTACTGTAAATGATTTACCCAGTCCCCTACTGTTGTACACATAGTTTGTTTCC
>NW_004443997.1:12136598-12137290 GCF_000243295.1 Trichechus manatus latirostris
TCCCCTAAAGATTACAGCCTTGGAAACCCTATGGAGCAGTTCTACCCCGTCCAATAGGGTTGCTATAAGTCAGAATTGACCCAGAAGCAGTGGGTTTCGTTTTGGTTTGGCCGTGGTCAAGAGGAGACTTTAGCCTTTTAGACTAAGACTGAAAGCTCTGGTTCTCTTTTTCCTCCTAAGTTTCCCCAAGCTTACCGCTTCTCTTCCCAGTTACTGGCATTGTGCCTGGAGCTGCCGCTCACACCTTGAGCCTCCTAACAGGGGTGCTGAGTGTCAGGCAGATCTGGCCTTATCTGTGAATAATGCAGGACACTCCACCTGTGGTGGTGAAGGGCACTCAATTAGGGTCACACGGACTGGGTGCAAATCCTATCTCTGTCACTTCCCAGGAGGCGAGCCTCTTTATCTCCCTGAGCTTCAATTTCTAAAATGGAGATAATTGGAACTCTCACTCCGTAGGGCTGTTAAAGGAGACAAGCACATGGACACAGTATAAATGTAAGTCTTCAATAAAAAAACCAAAGCCAAACCAAACCAGGTGCCGTCGAGTTGATTCCGACTTCTGGTGACCCCATATGTTTCAAAGTAGAATTGCACTGTGTCTTAGGCTGGGTTCTCTAGAGAAGCAAAACCAGTAAAGTGTATAAATATATATATAGAGAGAGATTATATCAAGGAAACAGCTCACATGA
>NW_004443997.1:12137553-12260002 GCF_000243295.1 Trichechus manatus latirostris
TGGCTACTCACAGTATATTCAATCATGGGAGTGATTACATTAAAACACGGAGAATCATGGCCCAGCCAAGTTGACACACAATCTTAACCATCACACATTGCATAGGGCTTTTATGGGCATGACCTTTAGGAAGCAGATCGCCAGTCCTTTCTTCCAAGGTGCCTCTGGGTGGGTTCTAACTTCCAACCTTTCAGTTAATAACTGAGTGCATTAACCATTTGCGCCACCCAGGGACTCCTCTTCAATAAATAAATACTCATTATTTATTTTTGTTGGTTTGGGGCTTGTTCATAAGATTCTGAGGACAGGACCAACTTGTGTGTGATGCTGTAGGCAGCTGTCCACCCAATGGGATTTCAGAGTCCTTTCTCCTCCCTATCCCCAAAATACAGCTCCTGCCACTGTGCATCATGCTGCCTAGACATCCACTGTTAGGAGCCCTAGCTGTGCAACAGTTAAGTGCTTAGCTGCTAACCAAAAGGTTGTCGGTTCAAACCCATCCAGTGGCTCCATGGTAGAAAGACCTGGTGATCTGCTGTCATAAAGATTATAGCCTGGAAGACTCCATTGGGCAGTTCTAATTATCACATGGGGTCACTATTAAGTTGAAATCGATTCAACAGCACCTAACAACAACAGTCAACTCTGTGGATTAAGGCATGGTGGCAGATTGTCTTTTCCAAATACAATCACATCAAGATCTCGTATCTCACATACTCTTCCTACAATGTGACTTTGACACACCTCCCATGGAGAGGTGGGTCTAGGTTCCCTCTCCTTGACGCTGGCTAGGCCTGTGACTGTGGTGGAAGTGATGCTATGTCATATAAGTGTCACTCCCTCAGCTAGTCATAAAAGGCAACACAGCTTCCACATTGTTTCCTGGAGCCCTTGCACTGTGCCTTGAGCCACTGTGTAAACAGTCCTTCTGCCCTGAGGCAGTCATGCTCTAAGGAAGCCCAGAAACCAGCTCTTGCAGAGAAAGCACATGGAAGGGCCTTGTGACTAAGAGAAAAAAAAAAGAAGAAATGTCCAGGCAGCCCCCAGCTGCTCCAGCCCCAGCCACCATTTGACTGCAACCACAGAGAGACTGAGCCAGAACCACCCAGCTGAGCCCTTCCTGAATTCCTGGCCCACAGAAACCCCAATACATGTTGTTGTATCAGAGCTCTAAAGTTTTGGGATGGCTTGTTACACAGTAATAGATAACTGATACAAACACAGAATCCTCCTCTTAAAGGAAAGGAAAATTAACATTTGTACCTACTGTGTGCCAGAAACTGTGCCAGGTCCTTTTACACTTAGCGATAATGATGATCACAACAGTGATAATAGCAGCTTCCATTTATTCAGCTTTTACAAGTACCAGGCATTATGTTACGGGTTTAACACCACAGCCCTGAGGGTCCTACGGGTGCTCTTATTATCCCCATTTTCCAGATGAGGAAACTGAGGCTCAAAAAGATGAAATGGCTTGTCCAAGGTCATTTAGTAAGTGGCAGAGCTAGGATTTGAACCAGGGTCTAAGTGACTTTCAAGACTGCTTCCTAATAACCAAACACCTTAAGGGACTGAGTCATTGGGCTTGAGGACTGGGGACCATAGTCTCAGGGGACATCTAGGTCAATTGGCATTAACATAGTCCATAAAGACAAAGGTCTACATCCTATTTTGGTGAGTAGCAACTGGGGTCTTAAAAGCTTGCAAGTGGCCATCTAAGATAACGACTATTGGTCTCTTCCTGTCCAGAGCACAAAAGAGTAAAGAAAGTCAAAGACTCAAGGAAACAATTAGTCCAATGGACTAATGGACCACAGAACCACAGCCTCCATTAGCCTGAGACCAGAAGAACTAGATGGTGCCCGGCTACCACTACCAACTGCTGTGATCGGGATCACAATAGAAGGTCCTGGGCAGAGTAGGAGAAAAATGTAGAACAAAATTCAAATTAATAAAAAAGACCAGACTTACTGGTCTGATAGAGACTGATGGAACCCCCAAGACTATGGCTCTTAGACACCCTTCAAACCTGGCACTGAGCACACTCCTGGAGATCACCTTACAGCCAAACAATAGACAGGCCTATGAAGTGAACAGTAACACCCATGAGGAACGTGCTTCTCAGAACAATCAGCCACATGAGACCAAAAGGATAGCATCTGCCCAAAAACAAAGTTCAGAAGGCAGGAAGCGGCAGAAAAGATGGGCAAATGGAAACAGGGAACCCAGGGAGGAAGCGGGTAGAGTGCTGCCACATTGAGGGATTGCAACTAATATCACAAAACAAAATGTATATAAGTTGTTGAATGGGAAACTAATTTGCTCTGTAAACTTTCACCCAAACCACAATAAAATGTTCAAAAACAGAAAACACTACGGAGCACATTTCTACTCTGACGCACATGGGGTCACCATGAGTTGGAGTCCACTCACCAGCAACTGGTTTTTAGCTCCCAGAACTGTGAGACAATAACTTTCTGTTCTGATAAAAAGTAAAAAAAAAAAAAAAAAGACTGCTCCCTCGCTAAATAATAGATTGGCTCACAAAATAAAGAATATCACTTGTGAATACTGTGGTCCTTTAAAAAATCATCTATATGAGACAAAAGAGTCAACAATTATTTTAAAACAAAGATGAGAAGGTAAGAGGGCAGGGAAACTAGATTAATGGAAACAGAACAACCAGAAAGGAAATAATGAGAATGTTCACGCATCGTGAAGAATATAACCAATGTCACTGAACAACTTGTGTAGAAATTGTTGAATGGGAACCTAAATTGCTGTGTAAACCTTCACCAAAAACACAGTAAAATATTATTTAAAAAAAAAAAAAAAGACTGCTCCCACAATGTAAAATGACCTTTCCCAGCCTAGAAATAGATCCTAACACTGATCACCGTTCACCAGAGCAGGGGTGAGCCAGGGTCTGCATCCCCAGCTGGTCCCAGGCCCTGTCTGTCTTGCCTCTCTGGTCCCAGTGATTCCTCCCCCTCTGGATCTTTCCAGGGATCCCCCCACCGACACTCCCACCTGCCCCCCAGGCCCTGGGAGACAGAGGTAGTAACCTGCCTGCTGAGCTGACCCAGGATGGATAGAGACATCGAGGCCTCGCCCTGACTGGCCTCTAAGTACCAGGGCCTGGGGGAAAGGAGGACTTTGGCTCCAAAGTCAGCAATTCTGGGTCTGCTTCCCCAGGCAGCAGGTGACCTGGGAAGCAGCTAGCCCCACACACAGACACTAGCTGTGGGCCTGACCCTGTATTGGCTGTCTGGACATGGGGGCCAGCTGGGCCACATCCCTGCTTTGAGACACTCCCAGCCGGTGGGGACACAGGCATATAAGTCACCACATTGCAGTGATAATAATGGAATAATGGCAACAAAAATGCTTCCATTGAGGTAACATTTACGTGGCACCAGGCATGAGACTTGGGACTTTACACACAGTGTCATATTTCATTGTGCAAGGACGTCATGAGGGTAAGTACTACCATCATTTCTATTTTACAGGGAAGGAAACTGAGGCTCAGAGGGTACAAGTGTCTTGCCCAACGTCACACAGAAATCTGATGTGCTGGGATTCTAAACATATCATTGCGTTCTCCACCACGATGTCATACACCCCACAGATGGGACCTACAGTTGTACTCTGAAGGTAAGGAACTCCATGGTTGGGGTTGAGGGGCAGCGAGGAGAGTGCAAGACCTGGCAACATGAGCAGGAGTTTGTCAGGTGGAAAGGGGAGGTGGCACACTGAGGGGAGTCCCTGGGTGGTGCAAATAATTAAGCGCTCAGAGGCTAACCAAAAGGTTGGAGTTTCTATTCCCTCCAGAGGCACCTCAGAAGAAAGGCCTGGAGATCTACTTCTGAAAAATCAGCCACTGAAAACTCTATGAAGCACAGTTCTACTCTGACACACATGGGGTCACCATGAGTCAGAATAGACTCAACAGCAACTGGGGGGCATCCTGGGCAGAGGGCTCAGAAGGAGTAGAGGTGTGCCTCTAAGTCCCCAGTGTGTTCAGGGAATGGGGAGCACTTCCAGGAGCCAGAGGGAGGGGAGTAAAGAGGTGGGGATCAAAGATGAAGGCTGAAAGGAGTCCTGGGGCAGATCGGTGAAGGGCCTTGAAGGCCAGGCTCAGAGCCGGGCCCTGCTCTGCGGATGATAAGGAAGTAGGGCCGACTGAGTAAGAGACGTGATGGGATTAGCTGTGTACAGGTTATGGGGTTCTATGGGAAACGCCCTGGAAGAGCAAGAGAGTAGGGCTGGAGGAGTGGCCTGGGAGGAGATACTTGGCCCCAGGCTCACCACCCCCACTCCCAGCCCCTGCACCCAACCTCACCTTGGCCAGAGGAAAGGCAGATAACCAGAACTTGCCCAGAAGTCTGGGAAAACTATGCAGAGCCGGAAATAGATCCCTCCTCAGGACCTCAGGACGGGTAAATCACTAATTCCCATGGCTTAACCTGCTTACCATATTCTTGTTTGAAAAGCGATACTAAACCCCCCTTTGCCACGTGGAGTCGATTCCGACTCACAGCGACCCTATAGGACAGAATACAACTACCCCATATGATTTCCAAGGCTGTAATCCCTGACTGTCAAATCTTTCTCCCGCGGAGTGGCTGTAGGTTCGAACCGTCAACCTTTCGGTTAGCAGCCAAGCGCTTAATCACTGCGCTACCAGAGATCCTTAAAGCATGCTACTAGACGGAAATGCTTAACTCAATTCGGAGGTCTCTCAAATAGAGGCGTCTCTAGCAGGACAGCCAGAATAGTTGTGGGTGGGCGGGGGCTTCTAGGAGCTTCTCAAATACTCATCATTATCGATTACCAGAAGCATTCTGACACCGTCTCGCCCACCACACTCTCAGGAATAGAGCCCCTAAGTTTCACCCTCTAATTGCTTCTTTCCGACCTCCCCTCGTCTTTACTTATCTAGTTTCATCTCAGCTTCCGCTTTCGCAGCAGAAGCAGAACTAACATGGACCTGGCAAAGAGAAGGGTGCCGTGTGGTTAAGACCCTCGGGGACCTCCCGGAAGACTATGCCTTTAAAGGAAAGGGCGGGGCGAGCATCCGGGGGCGGGGGCGGAGGCGTGGCTGTTGCGGGGGCGGGGGAAGGGGCGGTGCCAGCCGTGGCCAGTGGGTCTAGCGGACTCTGCTGCTGGCTTGGATCACGCAGCGGGCGTTGTCGGGGGCGGAAGGTTGGGCAGCGCGGGAGAGCTGGAGGGACCGGGAAGGCCTCGAGGCCCGACGGAATTCAAGTTTGGAGTCTAGGGGCCGGAACCCGGCCTGAGGTAAGAGGAACCTCCCCTCCTGCCTGGGCACCTACGGAGGATCCAGGCACCCAGAATTCAACTTTTCCGTCCGGATGGGGGCACTGAGCGCGGAGAAGTTCCCGGGGTCTCGCAACTAGAAAGTGTAGCCCCCATTTCCTGCCACCGCCCTTTCCTATCTAGTCTGCAAATCTAACACGGGGCCGGCTCACAGGAGGCGCTCAATAAATGCTCACTGGTGAATGAGTAAAAGAAATTGGCGGGCAGTAGAGACGGATACATGTTCTGATCCTCAGGTTGGGGACACCAGGGGAGTGAGCATTTATTGAGTCCCTGTTGTATACCCCCTGACGGCCAGCATTTATTTCCATTTTACAGATGAGGAATTAAAGGCCCAGAGAGGTGAAGTGACTTGCCTAAGGGGCAAACAGCTAGTAGGTGGCCGAGAGTGAAATGGAAACCGGGGTTTCTGTTCCAAGGTGGTGCCAGGTGGAGTCACAGGACAGGAGAGGGAAGAGTCAGTGTCTTCTAAATAGGAGAGGAAGGAGTGTGGGGACAGGGTCATCTTCCCCCGGTCTGTCTTTCCCTCCTCTCTGTACTATCTTCCTCCCTGTCGTTGTTCTCCTCCCCCACACCCGTTACCCTCAGCTGCCGGGACATTGAGAAACGTCCGTGCAAAGAATTACACCAAACCACCGTTGTTTTCTGTTGTTTCTGCACTGCAAAAATAAAACCTGCTCGTTGTTGAACATGTGGGGACGCCAAGAGAAGAGGGTTAGTGTGCCAAGGACTTTTTTTTTTTAGTTTAATTTCTTTGGAAGAAAAATAAAGCCATTTTTACCCTGACATTGAGGGAAGCGGCAGAGGCTAGCATCCAGCCAGCTCCCCTGCTTGCGGGCCATGTGACTTGGAGAAAGTCATTCCCCTCTGGGCCTCAGTTTCCCCATGGAGGAGCTGTTGACTCTGTGACTTCCTACTATGTCACCTTGGACAGGTTTTGAAAGTCTTCTGAGCTCCACCCTCTCATCTGTAAAAGGGGTGGGACAGTAACACCTCCAAAATTGTCCTGAGGACTAGATAAGGGAGACGTGTTGCGGTGGCTGGGAGACTGGCTTGTGTGCATTACCTGGGGCCAGTAACTTCACCTCTGGCTCAGTTTGCTTATCTGTAAAATGGAAATAATAATAGTACTCCCCTGTCTAGGGGCCCTGGTGGTGCAGTGGTTAAGCATTTGGCTACTAACCAAAAGGCATCCAACAGCCACTCCTTGGAAACCCTACGGGGCAGTTCTACCCTGTCCTATAGGGTCCTTGTGAGTCGGAATTGACTTGATGGCAACAGCTTTGGTTTTTTTTGGTTTTGGTCTGGGTGTTGTGGGGATTAAATGAGGTCTTCTGTGTAAAGTGCTTGGCCCATTGTAAGAATAGCAGCATTGCTTAGTATCCTTACAATGTGATGGGCTAGTCTCCTGGGGTCTCCCAACTGGTGGCCCAGAGGCCAAGCCCACCCCCAGAAGTATGTTTTCTTTGTTTTGAGCATTTTTCTAGTTCGCCTCAGTTCCCGCCACGCCCCCAATGCCCGCCTGGCCCCTGAGACGTGGGTCTCTGGATCCCATCTGAAGTCCCTTTCTAGCCTTGCTATTCTGGTTTCAGGGAGCAGACTGGGGCTGAGGGGAGGACTGGAGGTTTCCACGGAGATACCATTGGAGGCCCATGAAGATGGGAGGTATCTAGTCTGGAATGTGGGTTTCTACATTGGCTTTCCTTTAGTGAGGGCGAGGGGGGCGGTAGTTCCTCCTGAAAACATTCTGACTCCTGGAATCTTCCGTGACGCTTTTCTCCTTCTTACGTCCACCCTGCAGGCCACGGGCCACCAGCTGTTTTGAACTGAAATACTACAGAAGGAGAAGTGGCAAGTGAGGTCTGTGGGGCTGATGGATGGCAGGTGGCTGATGGTGGAGACAGTGTTTGGAGCAGGGCCTGGGGACCCCTCTGCAGAGGCCCCTGTCTGCCCCCTGCTTCCAACTGCAGGTGTGAACAAGACCCCCACGGTGGATGTGAGTATCCAGGCAGGAAGCTGGGGTCAGGTGGGGTGCATTCATCCAATTGAGTATCTACTATGTGCCAGGCACTGTGATGAGCCCGGGACAAAAATCCCTGCCCTCATGGAGCTGACAGTCTCCTGGGAAGAATATAAAGAATAGGATAAAGTGATAATGGTGGTAGGGTCAGCACACTGAGGAGCATATTTCCAACTATTTTAGATTGGGTGGTCACAGATAGCTTCTGTGAGGAAATAACATTTGAACCAAGTCCTGAGTGGTGAAAGGAAGCCACCTCTATATACATCTGGGGGACAAGCATTCCAAGCAGAGAGGACAGCAAGTGCAAAGGCCCTGAGGCAGGAATGTGTTCCTAGAACAATGAGGAGGCCAGCGTGGCTGGACCAGGGTGAGTTAGGGGGAGAGTGTTGAAAAGAGGGTGAAGCAATAGTGGTGGCCAGATTAAAAAAGGCCTTACAGGCTGAGGCAAGGAGGTTAAAACTGTTCTACGATAGTAGGGAACCAATGGAGGGTTTTAAGCAGAGAGATGCCAACATCTGATTTACTTTTTCAAGAGATCTCTCTGGCTGCTCTGAGGGGAATGGATTGAGAGTGGTTGAGATGGTAGCAGGGAGAGCAGTGGGGAGCCCCCTGCAGCCAGGCAGGTGAGTAATGGTGGTTGTGGGAGATGGGAAAAAAGTGGGGTTTGGAGTAAATGTTGGAGGCAGAGCAAGCAGGAGATACTGACGGATTAGATGGAGGGGTGTAGTGGTAGGGGAGGAGAGGAGTCGAGGATAGCTCCAGGTTTCTGGGGATGATGGCACCATTGACTTGGATGGGGAGCACAGAGCAAGAGTAGTTGGGATGTTTCAGTGGGAAGCGAGAAGGCTTCCTCCTGGGGCAGGTACAGGCAGCGCCGTTGAAACAGGCTGCAGGGAACTTGCATCATTCTACCCGGATATCGGAGAGGGGAGGAGAGGTCATAGCGGATCTGGAGTATAAGAGGGCAAGGGATTGCTCCAGATGATGTCTGTTCTCCCTTCCAGCTGCAGGGGGCTGGAGTTCTCCAATGAGAATAACAAACTCCTCCCTTTTCGGAGGCTCAGAAGGTTTAGTGCCCACACCAACTTTATGGGGTTACAAAGTGCTTTCACGCCCGCTTTCTGAATCAGGCAAATGCAATTATGCCCATTTTACAGATGGGAAAGTAGTTTGTGGTCACTGTGATCATAAAATTGGCTGCTGTCTCTTGAGCGAAGCAAAACTGGGGTGATCTGTGGCTCGTGCCAGACAATCTCTCCAAGTTATTGAGTGCTTACGCCAGCCCTGTTTCCATGCCATGACCCCTAACCTCCCAAATATGCTACTTGAATTTGAATTCTAGTCTCTGTGTCAGTTTCTGGAGGAACCTAGCCTAGGATACCTTCTGACTTAGCACTTTCACTTCCTGAATTCTCTCTGACAGAATATTCCCACATGTGTTCAGAGTCATGTGCAAGGAAGCTCAGCTTTGGTAATATTGAAAAACAGACGCATGTAAGTGCCTACAAGCAGGGAAATGATTACCTCAGTTATGTACTGTCCATAGGGTGAAATTCTGTTGTTGTTGTTGTTAGGTGCCATTGAGTCAGTTGTGACTTATAGTGATCCTGTGTACAACAGAATGAAACCCTGCCTGGTCCTGCGCCATCCTCACAATCATTGCTATGCTTCCGCCCATCATTGCAGCCACTGTGTCAGTGCTTCTCATTGAGGGTCTTCCTCTCTTTCTCTGACCCTCCGTGCTGCTGTTAAAAAGATTCTGCAGTGAGACAGGGGATGTGAACAAGGGTTCAGGGGCCTTAAACTACCTGGGTTCAAATCCTGACTCTACCACTGAGTGAGCCCCAGGCCGGTACCTCAGTCTCTTTCTCTGTAAAATGGGGATAATCTCGCCTTCATCACAGGATTGTTGTGCAGATTAATTGAGATACATGTTAAACTCCTAGCACAGTGCTTGGTATTTAGAAATCACTCAGTATCTTTTGGCATTTATTATCTTTCTCATCATTATTTCCATTGATACAGAAAGTTGTCCATGATATGTTGGCAGAGGGCTAAGTGGATGAAGCAAATTTCAGAAACGAGATTTAGGATGGACCCATTTCTGTAAAACAAAATAAACTGTATAATTTCCTGGAAAGGGTTAACACACTAGGCTGCTAAGTGAAAGTTTGGAGGTTCGAGTCCACCTGATGTGCTTCAGAAGAAAGATCTGGCAACCTACTTTTAAAAATTCAGCCATTGAAAACCCTATGGAGCACAGTTCTATTCTGACATACATGGGGTTACCATAAATTGGAATTGATGGCAACTGGTTTTTTAATCAGGAGCCGTGGTGGTGCAGTGGTTAAAGTGATTGACTGCTAACTGAAAGTTGGCTGTTCGAAACGACCAGCCGCTCTGCAGGAGAAAGATGTGGCAGTCTGCTTCCATAGAGATTTACAGCCTAGGAAACCCTGTGGGTCACTATGAGTCAGAATCCACTTGACAGCAGTGGGTTTGGTTTTCTCTTTTTTCTTTGTTTTTTTTGGAAAAAACCAAACCCGTCTCACTACAAGGGAAGTCAGCACAACTGGACTAAACCAAAGCTAAGAAGGTTCCTGAATACAGTCAAACACTTTGAGGGATTGAGTAGCAGGGGTAGGGGTCTGAGGATCATGCTTTCAGGGGACATCAAGGTCAATTGGCATAACAAAGCTTATTAAGAAAATGTTCTGCATCCTGCTTTGGTGAGTGGTGTCTGGGTCTTAGATGCAAGGGGCCATCTAAGATGCATCAATTGGTCCCAACCACCTGGAGTAAAGGAGAATGAAGAACACAAAAGACACAAGGAAAATATTAGCCCAAGAGACAGGGCCACATAAACCAGAGACTTCATCAGCCTGAGACCAGAAGAACTAGATGGTGCCCGGCTACCACCAATGACCGCCCTGACAGGGAACATGACAGAGAGTCCCGCATGAAGCAGGTTCAGAAAGGGGGGGTGCAGAACTCAAATTCTAGTAAGAAGACCAGACTTAATGGTCTGACTGAGACTGGAGGTACCCTGGAAAGCATGGCCCCGGACTCTCTGTCAGCCCAGAACTAAAACAATTTCCGAGGCCAACTCTTTGGACAGGGATTAGACTGGACTGTGGGACATAAAGTGATACTCGTGAGGAATGTGCTTCTTGGCTCAAGTAGATACAAGAGACTAAATGGGCAGCTGCTGTCCGGAGGTGAGATGGGAAGCAGAGAGAGTTAGGAGCTGGTTGCATGGACATGGGGAATCAGGGGTGGAAAGGAGGGGTGTGCTGTCACAGTATGGGGAGAGCAGTTAGGGTCATATAACAGTGTATGTATAAATTTTTGTATGGGAAAAAATTAAAAAAAACAAGCCTGTGCTGTCAGGTCGATTCCGACTCATAGCGACCCTATGGGACAGGGTAGAACTGCCCCCATAGAGTTTCCAAAGAGCGCCTGATGGATTTGAACTGCCAGCCTTTTTGGTTAGCAGCTGTAGCACTTAACCACTATGCCACCAGAGTTTCCTATCAGGTGTAGATATAAATGTAGGGAGCCCTGGTGGTGCCATGGTTAAGCACTTGGCTGCTAACCGAGAGGTGGGCAGTTTGAACCCACCAGCTTCTCTGCAGGAGAAAGATGTGGCAGTCTGCTTCCGTAAAGGTTTACAGCCTTGGAAACCCTATGAGGTAGTTCTACCCTGTCCTGTAGGGTCACTATGAGTCAGAATCGACTCAATGGCAACAGGTTTTTTTTAACATACAAATGTAATGAAACTGAGAAACGTCCATAAGGGTACGCTTCAAACGGATCAAGGAAGGGCCTGTAGTAAGAGGTGGGATTATGCAGGGCAGGGATGCAAGGGAGAATTAAAGAGTCTTTATATATTTTCTGATTTTTTTGAAAACAAATATGTGTTCATGAACTACTTATGTTAATTTCAAACACAAGATTATTTTAAAAAATGTAAGTGCACAGTTGGTGCCCAGAGAGTGTGAGGAGCTTGGAGACCAGGTTGGAAGGGGGTGATCTTCAGCTGCCTAGATGAGCCTGGTCCAGTCACCCACAGAGTCTCTGCCCCTGACGCCTCCCCCCCACCCTTCCCACAGTGCCGAGACGTGTGTGGCCTGAACATCTCTGACCGCTGTGACTTCATCCGGACCAACCCAGACTGCCGCAACAATGGGGGCTACCTGAACTACCTTGAAGGCATCTTCTGCCTCTTTCCCCACAGCCTCCTCCCTCTGGCCATCACCCTTTATGTGAGGCCCTGCCCCTAGGGAGGCTGGTGAGGGGGGCTAGTGGCCCAACTGGACACTCACACTTCCTTCCCTCTGGCCCTCCCACCAGGCTATCTGGCTACTTTACCTGTTTCTGATTCTGGGAGTCACTGCAGCGAATTTGTGAGTTTGGCCTTGTGGGCACACCCATTTTATAGATGGGAAAATAGAGTCCCAGCAGGTTGACATTCAGGTGATCCCCAGGTTTGAGGGAAGGATGGGGCTGTTGTGTTGTTAGCTGCCATTGAGTCAGCCTCCAACTCATGGTGTCCTCATGCACAAAGGAACAAAATGCTGCCTGGTCCTGTGCCATCCCCACGATCGAATGTAAATTGGACCATTGTGCTCCATAGGGTTTTCACGGGCTGATTTTCTGAAGTAGATCACCAGGCCTTTCTTCCTAGTCTGTCTTAGTCTGGAAGCTCCACTGAAACATGTTAAGCATCATAGGAACACACAAGCTCCACTGACAGATGAGTGGTGGCTGCACGTGAGGTGCATTGGCCGGGAATTGAACCTGGGTCCCCTCCTTAGAAGGAGAGAATTCTACCAGTGAACCACCATGCCCCAGGATGGGGTTAGGGAACTGGTAATTGTGGAAGCATTCAACTGTTTGCTTTTTCTCCGCAGTTTCTGCCCTAACTTGTCAGCCATTTCTACCACCCTCAAGCTCTCCCACAATGTGGCAGTATCCTTTTGTCCAGGGAGGGAGAGAGCAGTTTGGAGGGAGGCTGGGGGGCAGAGTGGAAGCCCCTGACAAACAGACAGCCCCAGTTGCCTGCGACCCCTGCACTGACCCTCCTTGACACCCTCCCCCCATGGCGTCACCTTCCTGGCCTTTGGGAACGGTGCCCCTGACATCTTCAGCGCACTGGTGGCTTTCTCGGACCCACGCACAGCCGGCCTGGCCTTTGGGGCACTGTTTGGTAAGAGCAAACCCTGGTGGGGTGGGGGCAGGGGCAGCAGGAGGGGGCACAGGGCAGGCTGAGCTGTGCCCACGTCTCCTCCAGGTGC
This sequence comes from Trichechus manatus latirostris, assembly GCF_000243295.1. Classification (NCBI taxonomy): domain Eukaryota; kingdom Metazoa; phylum Chordata; class Mammalia; order Sirenia; family Trichechidae; genus Trichechus; species Trichechus manatus. Next base: position 12,150,211 of record NW_004443997.1, read on the forward strand.
CGGTGTGCTGGTCACCACGGTGGTGGCTGGCGGCATTGCCATCCTACGACCCTTCACGGCCGCCTCCAGGCCCTTCCTCAGGGACATCATTTTCTACATGGTGGCCGTCTTCCTGACCTTCACCGCACTCTACTTTGGCCGGGTCACGCTGGCCTGGGCCCTGGGTGAGCAACCGTGGGGCTGGCGCATCCTGGGCTGATGGGTAGGAGGCACAGGGACTACCTGGGGACAGGGGGCAGCCAGCAGGACATAGAGTCAGGGTTCATTTGATTCTGAGTGACAGATCTGGATCCAAGTCGGCTGGAGCAAAAAGGGAACGTGTTCAGATAACCGAAGTGGGCAGGGACAGAGGCAGGGTGATGATCAAAGTGTTTAAAAGCAGTACCTCTGGGATGCTGACTGGGAGCAGCAGACTTCTGGCAGCAAGCACACTCCATTCAGATGGCTGAGACATCAGTGGAGAGACTATGCACTGAGGGTTAAGACACCAAAGCACTCAACTACTAACGTAAAGGCTGGCAGTTCGAACCCACTCAGCGGTGCTGTGGAAGAAAGGCCTGACGATCTGCTGCCTTAAAGATTACAACCTAGGAAACCCTATGGGGCAGTTCTACTTTGTCACATGGGGTCACTATGAGTCGGAATTGACTCGATGGCAATGGGTTGGGTTTAGTTTTTTGGTTTAAGGTGACCATCAGGATATGCTGAAACTCACAGGGACCAGCCATGGTGGGAGCTGCAGGGCCTGGGAGTGGGGTGACTGGAGCCCAGTAAAGGCTGGAGCCATGGAGACAGGACTGCCCACTTGAGCTGCAGTCATGAAGGATCACAGACCCTGTGGGAGACACAGCACCACAGCAGGGAGACAGTGGGGAAAAATACCCCAACCTCTCCTCCTGCCTTCTGATTTCTTCCTGGGCCTCCCATTGGCTGATCCCAACTGTAGCCAGGGCTTTGATGATGCAGTCATCAGGGTCAGCCTCCCAGGGCACAGAGCAGGACCCCAAACCATAGCATTTGAATGGGGTCCTGGAGGCCGCTATCTATGCCAGGTGTTACCTCCTTTATTGCTGGATTACTAGGGGCATGGGGACGGGAAGATGGGTCAAGGAAGGCAGGAGGGAGTGTGGGGGGCTCAGGGAACTGGCCATTTACCTACTGGTACTGGGCTGGCCTGAGACAGCCACCGCTAACGGACACCAGCAGTAGAACAGCAAGCCCTTGTTCTCTGGGCCCTTCATCCAGGATGCCACTTGGTGACAGCCCGCACCCTGTCTGCAGGTTACCTGGGTCTCTATGTGTTCTACGTGATCACTGTGGTTCTCTGCACCTGGATCTACCGATGGCAGCAGAGGAAATCCCTGGTTTACTCCATGCCAGGCACTCCAGGTAAGGGTCTGAATCAAACACCTGAGAGAGAGCAGATTAGTGGGCACTAGGGCCCTCTGTGCCCCCCACTACCTCCTTCTCTTCCCACTGGCCCTGCCAAGCCCATCTCCTTGACTTCACACTTCACACCTCTAAGGTCCCACCTCCATGCTTTTGCTTGTGCCTGTGAAGCCTCCTCCTCGCCTTCTTGTCCAAGTTCATTGGTTCTTCTTCCTCCATGTTGTTGCCAGGCAGTCTTTCTAAGCGGGGGGTCTCTGCTCACATCCCTTAATGGCTCCCCGCTACCCTCAGGGGGAAATCCAGACACATCTATGTACACAAACACGTCCACAGTACACACACACACTCACACAAATACATGGGCGCACTCACAAATACACATACAACACACACATATATACACAACTACACACAAAACCCATACACACACTCACACAGACAAGTACATATGCACTCACAAATACATAACACAACACACAAACATACACAAATACGTCACACACACCTGCATAATTTATCACGTGCCTGTAATCTGCTAGGCACGTGTATCACTTCATACATTCCTCTCAATAGCACTTTGAGGCAGACGATTACCGTTTACCTTTTGTGGATAAGAAAACTGATTTAGGAGGTCGGGTCCTCCCAGGCCAGAAGGCTAGAGAGGGACAGAGTTGGAGCTCAAACTCTGTTCTCTCAGACCTCAAAGGCCACCCCCCACTATTAGATAATTTCATGGCACTTGCTAAGAAATCCAGAATGAAGAAGGCCTGGATGGACACATGCACCCTCGAAACTGCCCGTCCCAGAAGTGCCCCCTGCAGCGGTGTGTGTGTGGGTGGTGGGGGGCAGACTCCTTAGCTGGACTCACACAGACGCCCCTCTCGTCTGCAGAGCTGCTCTCAGATGCTGAGGATGAACGGGTGTCTTCTAATACCAACAGCTATGACTATGGTGAGTCTAGCACCTGTGCCCAGGTGGGGCAGGGGTGCCAGGGCAAGGGCTGGGGTGGGAGATGCGGGGATGGGGCCATCCAGGCCTCGGCCCCAGGAATGAGTCTCCAAGCCAGCCCAGGCTGAGCCATGGGCCAGGTCATCTGCCCTCTGCGAGGAACCCGGTTTTTCCTCCTCCCCCAGGGTCGAGAGAACTGGTGGCGGGAGGGGGAGGGTTCCTGGAGGCTAAGGGAGGCATAGCCACATGTCTCCCCCACCCTCTGTCCCTCCCATACACATAGGGGATGAGTACCGGCCGCTGATCCCTTACCAGGAGACCACGGCCCAGATCCTGGCCCGGGCCCTCAACCCGCTGGACTACAGGAAGTGGAGGAACAAGTCTATCTACTGGAGGGCCCTCAAGGTGTTCAAGGTAGGAGAGGGGGACCCTGAGGACAGGCTCACAGTGTCACGACAGTGCAGGACATTGGCCACCCAACCTTCTCTGGCTCAGCGAGAGGGGAGGGGGCCAGGGTCTGCTGTGACCCTCTGAGAATAAATCACCTCGGACTTGATGGGGAACCTGAAGCGTGGAGCATGACTGATGGCTGCAGCTGGGGCTCCGCCCCCATGGAGGAAGGAGAGTGCCTGCCCAGGGACAAAGAGGAGGAGGAGGGGACCACACCTGGCTAGGCTGAGGGTATTAAGGTAGGGACATATGTCAGTCAGGATTCTGTAGAGAAACAGAACCAATAGGGGATGTACATATAATATCACTTAATTACATTAACATATATAATATTGCATAATTACATTTATAACATTACACAATTACATTAATACATATCATAATGTTGTTGCTATCTGGTTGATTCCCACTCGTGGGGACGCATTGTGTGCAGAGTAGAACTGTTCCATAGGGTTTTCAAGGCTGCAGCCTTTGGGGAAGCAGATCGCCAGGACTTTTTCTAAGGCGGCTCTGGGTGGGTTCAAACCGCCAACCTTTCAGCTAGTAGTTGAGCACGTTAATGGTTTGTGCCATCCAGGGATTCCAGTGTAATCACAGGGTCCTTATAAAGGAAAGTGGGAGATAGGAGCATTAGAGAAGGAGATGTGCAGACAGAAGCAGAAGTCAGACTGATGTGGGGCCACGAGCCAAGGAATGCGGGTGGCCTCTAAGAGCTGGAAAAGGCACGGAAACGGATTCTCCCCTAGAGTCTCCAGAAGGAGTGCCTGATTTAGGACTTCTGGCCTCCAAAACCGTAAGAGAAGAAATGCATGTTGGCAGCCGCGAAGTGTGGGGTAATTTGTTACAGCAGCAGTAGGGTCCTCATGCAGATGCTTGCCTGGCGCCTGCTCACAATCAGTACTTCCCCAGCAGCAGCCTTGCTCTGAGTAGCTGAGGTCAGTCTGTGTCCCCCTGGCGACACTCTCCCCTCTGCCCACTCAATAGTTGCCCGTGGAGTTTGTCCTGCTCCTCACGGTACCTGTCGTGGACCCCGACAAGGATGACCACAACTGGAAACGGCCCCTCAACTGCCTGCACCTGGTGACCAGCCCCCTGTTCTGTGTCCTGACCCTGCAGTCGGGGGCCTGTGAGTATCCCCTCCTCCACACCAGCCTGACCTCCTCCTCCCCTCCTTCCAGAGCTTTCTTCTCAACACACCAAGGGTGCCCTGGGCCAGTGGTAGAATCCTGGAGATACCCATACCCGGTGCTGTCGAGTCGATTCCAACTCATAGCGACTCTATAGGACAGAGTAGAACTGCCCCATAGGGTTTCCAAGGAGCAGCTGGTGGATTTGAACCACCGACCTTTCCATTAGCAGCTGAGCATTTTAACCACTGCGCTACCAGGGCTCTTAGCAGAGCCAGTGAGTGAGACAAAAAAAAAAGTCTTGATAGATGTATCTGGGCAGTCAAATCATCATTGCCTTTAAGATCAGTACTAACTCCCTAGTGGTGAAAAAGGTGGGGTATGGAGAATTCTAGAATGTTCTATCTGCCTACAGGTTTTCCTATCCTTAGTGTTTTAGTAGGAATTCTCTAGAACCTTTATAACTTGCTAATAGATTGGCAGAGTCAGTGAGGAAGGGTGTGTCTGACTCACTCTACCTTTCATGGAGCGACGCCCATCCATTAGTACTGCCTGGCTGGAGGGTGCTCCCTTGGAGCACAGTTGGATAAAAGTATCATGGTTGATTAGTGATGCCTGCCATGGGGATGGGAAAGGGTAATGGTGGCGCATCGTTTTAGCCGTTCTCATCCTAGTTTCGTTGCCATGGCAAGAAACAGCAAAAGGCTGGAGAGTCTGTTTTTAACATGTCTTTCTTTTCTGTCAAATGCAACTATAGCTTGAGGGCAGGGGCTGTGTCTTTAATTTCCCTGTGTTCCCCCTAGAGTACCTAGGGCAGGTCTGCGCACATAGGAGGCATTGGTGTTGTATCTAAGCAATGGAGTCTGAGTGGTTTTATCCATGGGTCTTACCCCACGTCTCAGTCATTCTGAGGGACCTCAGAAGGCGGTGCTGAGCTGAGGCTGTGGAGGGTACTAGCACCCTTTCTCGTCCCTCTGCAGATGGCCTCTACGAGATTGGCAACCTCCTTCCCGTCTGGGCCGTGGTGGTGATCGCGGGCACAGGCTTGGCTACAGTGACCTTCTTTGCCACATCCAACTATGAGATCCCTAGGCTTCACTGGGTAAGAATCAGGCTCCCCAAGCTGAAAGAGGGAGACATCCTGGCTGCATCTCTGGGGCCCTTTGGCCAGTAATCACTTTCTCTTATGGCAGGTGTATAAACTTTAAAGCCACTTTGAGGCTTTTTGTATCTGTTCAGAGGCTTTTTTTCTTTTTTTTTTAAACTCATTGCAGAGAATTTTTTTACTTACTATTGGATTCTTTTTTTTTTTAACAGCTTTAATTGAGAGATAAATTTACATACCATACATTTCACCCATTTAAAATATAAAATTCAGTGTTTTTTAGTATAGTCACAGAATTGTACAACCATCATCACAATTTTAGGACATTTTTGTCACCTCAAAAAGAAACCACATACCCTTTAGCCATCACCCACCCCCATCCCCGCCCCAGTTCCCCCAGCCATAATTACCATTAGTAATCTACTTTCTGGAGCCCTGGTGGCACAGTGGTTAAGAGCTCAGCTGCTAACCAAGAAGTCAGCAGTTCGAATCCACCAGCTGCTCCTTGGAAACCCTACGGGGCAGTTCTGCTCTGTCCTGTACAGTCACTATGAGTTGGAATTGACTTGACAGCAGTGGGTTTGTTTTTTGGCTTTTAATCTACTTTCTGTCTCTATGGATTTGCCTATCTTGGAAATTTCATATAAACAGAATCATATAATAGGTGGCCTTTTGTGACTTACTTCTTTCACCTAGCATAATATTTTCAAGGCTCGTCCATGTTTTAGCATGAGTCAGAACATTTCTTTTTATGGCCGAATAAAATCCTGCTGTATGGATGTACTTTCTTTTTTTTAACTGTTGCACTTTAATTGAAAGTTTACAACTCAAGTTAGTCTCTCATACAAAAATGTATACATACATTGTTATGTGATCCTAATTGCTCTCCCTATACTGTGACAGCACACTCCTCCTTTCCACCCTGGATTTCCCGTGTCCATTCAACCAGCTCTTGACCCTCTCTGCCTTCTCATCTCGCCTCTGGACAAGAGCTGCCCATTTAGTCTCATGTATCTACTTGAGCTAAGAAGCACACTCTTCACAAGTATCATTTTACGTCCCATAGTCCAGTCTAATCTTTGTCTGAAGAGTTGGCCTCGGGAATGGTTTTAGTTCTGGGTGGATGCACTACATTTGGTTTATCCATTCATCAGTTGATGGACATTTGGGTTGTTTCCAGTTTTTGGCTACCATGAATAATGCTGTTAAGAACATTCATATGTAAGTCTTCACGTGGACATATGTTTTCATGTCTCTTAGGTAGATCCCTAGGAGTGGAATTGCTGGGTCAAATGGTAACTTTATGTTTTAACTTTTTTAGGAACTGCCAGACTATTTTCTGCTATATTAACGAAGAAGCCTCTCCCCATTTTACAGATGGGAAACTGAGGCTGAGTCTCTATTGGGGGCTGGCCTTGGTCCCATCAGTACACTGTTCCCCCCGCAGCTGTTTGCTTTCCTGGGCTTCCTGACCAGCGCCTTGTGGATCAATGCAGCTGCCACGGAGGTGGTGAACATCTTGCAGTCCCTGGGTGTGGTCTTCCGGCTGAGCAACACGGTCCTCGGGCTCACGCTGCTGGCCTGGGGGAACAGCATTGGAGGTGGGTCGTGCAGGTGCCCCCTTGCCCCCAAGCCCAGACTCAGGGCTGGGTGGGATTCTGGACTGAGTTTGGCCACATCATAGCTTTGTGCTCTGCCACATCATAGCTTTGTGCTCCCCCAGCCAACGTTGCATCTGGACAGGGTTGTCCAGGGCATCCCCCAAGCATGTGCTTGGTGCCCACTGTCATTTGGGCATTGAGGTGAGGTGGCCTGGACTGCACTTGTGCTGGGAGACTCTATAGTGGCCGGAGCCTCTACCCCGCTCTCTGACAGGTGGACACTTGGTGGTTCCCTAGAGTTAACGCAGGGCAGAGGCTCATTGCAGACGACTGAGCTGAGCGTGTACATATGTGTGTGACATGCAGGCATTCACACACACATACATATACCTTTCTGTAGCTAGAGCTGCTGGGTAAGGCTAGCCAGCTTGTGCATTGCACAAGAGCATCCAGACAACAAGGGGGCAGGGGGCTAAAATCCAGCCCTCCTTCCATTCACCTTTTTGGGTACCTTTTTCTAATTCACACAGAGGTGCTGTGGGTGCTAGCAGTAGATGGAATTTAGGGGGAAAATTTACGGCAGAGGGTCACCCAATCCCCACAAAGTTGCCTCTGGTGGGGAGGAGTGGGTTAGGAGTATAGGAGGGCATTGTGTCTTATGGGACGCTGTTGCTCCCCCCAGCACTTAGTGGGGTAGTGCCAGGCTCAGGGCGGGCATCCATTAATATTTATTGACTGAATGACCATGGGCGAGAGGGACAGTGAGTGACCAAGGGCAAGGGGGCAGTCGTACTCCTCTGAAGGCCTTTTCTGGTTTCCTCAGATGCCTTCTTGGATCTCACCTTGGCTCGCCAGGGCTACCCGCGGATGGCGTTCTCGGCCTGTTTTGGTGGCATCATCTTCAGTATCCTTTGAGGGGCTGGCGGCTCGGGCTCTGGGAGCCATGGGTGTGCTCCGTGTCCTACCCTTGGGACCGGCTCTTGCTGTAATACCTCGGGCAAGCAACTGGCTGCTTGAACCTCAGGGTCCTCATCTGTAAAACGGGGATATTGGGAGGACTGAGCTCATGGGCTTGTCGTAAGGATGGAATGAAGAAATGCTTGTACCTGGGAGCACCCAGTAGGTGGCCGTAACCCATTGCCATTGAGTCGGTTCTGACTCATAGCGACCCTTTAGGACAGAGTAGAACTGCCCCATAGGGTTTGCAAGGAGCGGCTGGTGGATTCGAACTTCCGACCTTGGTTAGCAGCTGAATGCTCAACCACAATGCCACCAGGGCTCCAGTAGGTATTATTATTGTTAAGGCATTGGTGTTATTAGTAGATGCCCACGTGGTGAGCTTGTGTGTGTCCTGTGGAAGACTCTCTCCTTCTTGCTTGTAGGGACATGCTATGGTCTATATGAGGTATTGGCAGACTTTTTCTTAAAGGACCAGAGAATAAATATCTTTGGCTTTGGAAGTCATAGTCTTTGTCGCAACCACTTAACTCTGCTGATATAAGCAGCTGTAGACAGTACATGAATGGGTAAGTGTGGCTGTGTTCCAATAAAACTTTATCTATAAAGGCAGGCAGTGGGCCAGATTTGCCTTGCAGGCTATAATTTGCCAACCCCTGGCCTATGGAGAAAATGCAGGTATAGGCAGCATGGGGCTATGGAACCCGACAGTTGTCAGTCCCACTTTCAGCGCTGCCACTTGCCCTGGTGTGACCAGGGGCACATGCCTTCTTCTCTCTGAACCTCTGAAATCTCTGTAAATTACAGATGGGCTGGGGTGAATTGACAGTGAGTTACAGCACCCAGGACAGTGCCCAGCACATGGCAGCATTCAACAAGTGGCAGATGCTGTGGGTTGTTAAAGAAAGTAATATTTGTTAAAAAGCACTACAAATACAGCTCTCCCCATGAGCCGCAATGAAAGGGCCTGCGGTGGAGGCAAAACACAGTTAGAATGGGCAGGGACTGCCTGGGGCCCCTGCTGTAGGTAACCCCCAGGCTGAACAGGGCCCTTGGGACCCTTCCATGCCCCCAGGCCTGCTCCTGGCTTTCGGGCTGTGGCCTCTGCTGGCCTCTCAGATTGGGGATGACAAGGAAGGAACCCTGCCTGGAGCACTGTCCCCTGAATACCTCCTAGAGATGGCCTTGATCCACACACCATCACCAGTTTCCCCAAAGGACCATAGGCAGGGCACTTAACCTCCCCTAGCCGCAGTTTCTCCATCTACTGAGTGCTTACCAGGTGCCATGTATTTCTGTCACCTCATTTGCTTCTTATAAACCGAGTGCAGAATGTACATGCCACACCCACCTTTTAGAGGTGCTAGAACTGGATAGGGTCTCCTCCTCAGTTTGTGGGGTTTTGTGGGGTTTTTTTGAGGGGCAAGGAGGGGGAGACAAGGGGAATAGATGGTAAAGAAAGCTGAGTTCTGGCCTCTCTGGGCATCCCAAGCCCCTGGGGTTGAACTTGGTAGGAAGGGACAGCTGTGTGGTTGGGGTTACGGGGCAGGTTGTTGGGAGAAAGCTTCCTGAGCCGAGCTGCAGATATCCTTGTGGGTGTGGGGCTGGGCTGCCTGCTCCACATCTCCCGCGGCCACGTGGAGGTGAAGGTGAGTGGGCAGACGCTTCTGGAAGGAGCCCTGTTACAATGCTATCTCCTCATCCTCTTCTGGCCCTCTGGCCTGGGAGACCATTCAGATCTTTGCAACTTACACTTCCTGGAGAAGAGAACTTGTCCGCACTGAGGATTTGTAGAATGTTTATAAAATCTTGTGCACATAGGGTTGAAAAAATGTACTCTTTTCAGTACACAGAGTAACCACGAGGCAGCTGCGGAGGAAGGGGCAGGAAGGCCTCCGATTTTGGTCCTAGTCTAACCTGAGTTGCTTATTGTATGACCTCAGGGTGAGTTAGGGCATCTCTGAGCCTCAGTTTCCTCCAGGGCTTCCAACTGGTTCTGTTTGGGTTGGAACCCCTGCTGAGAATTTGCATTTCTAATAAGTTCCCAGGAAGTTATAGGTAAGAATCACCTGGGAATCTTATTAAAGTGTAGATTCTGATTCAGGACACCTGTGGTGGAAATGCAACTTCTCCATAGGGGTTCAAACTGGAATGAACCAGTTCCAAGCCCAGCTTTTCTTATCTGGAAAATGGGGCTAATGACTTCTGCCAAGTTTCCTAGGTAAACATGCATGAAGCAGGGGACAGGCTGAACACCATATTCCCAACACTGCCCATATCGGGGAGACTGGGATGAGAGAGAGAAAAGAGACCCCACCTGTGAAGCCAGCCCACAACTGGGGCGTGTGTGTGTGTTGGGAAGGTGTTGGGAGGGTGGAACCCAACAGATTTGGAGAAGGTTCTGGGAACATATTGAGTGGCAGAGCTTCTCACACTTCAGGGGTGCCTAACAATTTCTTGGAGTGCATGAGACTCACGGACCCCACATTCCAACGGGTGGGAGCTTGGAATCTGCATTTTTAATGAGCTGCTGCAGTAGTACAAGGACTCCCCAGGAAACACTGTTCTAACAAGGGTCAGAAACACCTGGCAGGGCCAGGCAGGTAGTATAAATGAGTGGAGGGAGGCACGTGGCCTTCCTGTGGCCAGCGATTCCAATTTTCCTAAGGAAGGAGAACTCAAGATACACAGGTGACCTTTTTCTATTTGTAAAATATTGCTCAGGGCAAACAAAACCCCCTGCAAGACAGATTTGACAGTTGCCATTATGGTATCTTCTGAGAGACTTTAATTTACAGACCAAACAAGGTTAGAATGGGAAGGCAGATGTAGCCCAGAGGCTGGTTTTCAGCCTCAACCCAGAGCCCCGTGCAGGAAAGCACTTGGAATGTTGTGAGGCTGAAAGTTGGTGCTGTCGATGGGAACAAGGTCACCCTCCTCTGTCTCCCGGAGGTATCTGGTTCTGAATAGACTCTGGTCAGCTGACTTGTAATTAGCTGCTGGCGGGACCAACCTTTATAATGGCTCCACCCATAAGCAAATGTTACTTAAGGGCTTGAAAAGTTTACTTTTCTGAATAGGTATAGTGTTAGTTTCTTCCAGCTGCGGTAACCATTTCTACCAGCTGGATTGCTGAAAACAACAGAAATTCACTCACAGTTCTGGAGGCCAGAACTCCGAAATGAAGACGTCAGCAGGGCCCTGCTCCCTCTGCAGGCCCTAGGGGAGGATCCTTCTTTGCGCTTTCTGCTTCTGGTGGCCGCAGGCATTGCTTGTCTATAGACAGCATCACTCCAATCTCTGCCTCTGTCCTCAGTGGGCTTCCCCTCTGTGTCCTCTCCCCTTCTTATGTGGACACCGGTCGTTGGATTTAGGGTGATCTCATCTCGAGATCCTTAACTAATTACATCTGCAGACCCCATTTCCAAATAAGGTCATATTCTAAGGTTCTGGGTAGACATGATTTTGGGGGGATGCTATGCAACCCACTACATATATAATATAAAAGCCGGACAGCCTAGAATCTACCGACCCATCCTCTTAGCGGCAAGGGATCCAGCCTTAGGATCTGGGAGCTATTGTGAGTTTTCTCCCTCGCCTACAGAGCAGCTGACACTCTGGCCTCATTGGTTCGTTTCTTCTGTCTTTCCTTCATCACTCATTCATCATTTTATTTAGTTCCCAATCTTTTCTTCCCTTCTTTCTGGTGGTGTGATGGTTAAGTGCTCTTGGTTGCTAACCAGAAGGTTGGCAGTTTGAACCCATCCAGTGGCTCCACAGGAGAAAGGCCCGGCGATCTGCTTCTGTAAAAGATCACAGTCAAGAAAACCCTATGGGGGCAGTTCTACTCTGTCACCTGGGGTTGCTATGAGTCGGAATCAACTTGACAGCACCCAACAACAGCAACCCAGCAGAGGGTATCGGCACAGGTTTTGCAGTCAGGCCTGAGTTCCAATCCCAGTACTGATCTGTGCCTTGAGCAAGTTAGCCAGTCTCTTGGAGTCTTAGTTTTCTCATCTGTAAAATAGAGTTAATTATAGTACCTACCTGGTAGTGTTATTGTTAGATCACACAGGTAATGCTTGTAATGGTGCAATGCTGGCATACAGTAAGCACTAAATATATATATATATAAAAAACCGAAACCAGACCCGTTGCTGTAGAGTCAATTCTGACTCACAGCAACCCTACAGAACAGAGTAGAACTGCCCCGTTGGGTTTCCAAGGAGCGGCTGGTGGATTCAAACTGCCAGCCTTTTGATTAGCAGCCAAGCTCTTAACCACTGCACCACCAGGGCTCCATACATACATATATATGTGGAAAAAAATGGACATACATGTCCACCATTTCCTCAAAAACCATGTAAAGATTTCCCCAACATTTTATTAGGAAAATTCAAACACAGAACCATTGGAAGAAATTATTACACAGAGAACATGCAGATTCCCACCAGCCAGGTGCTATTATGAACATCTGCTACATTTGCTTTATCACCTGCCTGTCCATCTACCCACCCATTCATCCATCCAGTTTTTGGATGCATTTCACAGTAAGTGATGGGCATCGGTGCCTGAACGCCGTTAGCTAGAGTTCAATATTAAACACGTGTAAAATTGTAATGACATCAGACTCGAGGCAGGGGAGAAGCACCCAGGAAGGTGGAAAAGAAGGTCCCTTTCCTGGCTGCTTCTGAGTCTAGAAACGTCTGGGATGACGACAGTCTGGGTGACATCAAGGTGGGGCAGCCATCCCTCAGGGCTGGCCCTTCACGGGCACCTGCAAATGTTAGACTGTGGGTGCAGTCTGGAGGGGGTGGACTGTGATGGCAATGACCCAGCCTCTCTATTGCTCTCCCCAGCTGGAGCCAGACGGATTGCTGGTGTGGGTCCTGGCCGGTGCCCTGGGGCTCAGCCTCGTCTTTTCCCTCGTCTTGGTCCCCGTGCAGTGCTTCCAGCTGAACAGAGCCTATGGCGTCTGCCTGCTCGTCTTCTACTTGACCTTCCTTGTCGTGGCTCTACTCACCGAATTCGGAGTGATTCACTTGAAAAGTGTGTGACTGAAGCCGTGTGTCAGAGTCCGCCTGGTGGCCTGGGGTGTCATTGCAGGCAGGCACCCAGCAGCCTCCCATGAGGGGAGAATTGGCGATGGAGACCCCTTCCATAGAACCCAAATGGGCATGCAACGGAGTGGATGGGATCAGGGCTCCTGTGGGGTGGTTGTTGCTGCTAAAGGTTTGAAGTCGCTGCTCTGTGCAGGGAGAACAGCCAAGTCCCTCTTCCTGCTAGCATCCAACAGTGCCGTTTCTGATTTTGGACAACACTGCCCATGGACTTTGGAGACTGGGCTTTGCTGTGGACAGAGTTCCAAAAGAAGCTAGAGGCCTTTCTTGAATGATCTCCAGAGCATGTCTGAGGAGGGTTAGAGTTTAGGGTGGGTGGGATGACTGGGTGCCTTCCAGGCCGCTTTTGAAAGACACCTGAAGTGTCCCTCCCGCAGTTACCCCTGCTGCCTTCTTGTCCCCCTCACTGGGCTTTAGGCCCGCTGGAATCTTCTCAGGGCTGATGGCTGCCACGCCCTGGTTTAGGAACCAAGGTGATTACACTGCTGCTTACTGAGGTGGGCCAGGTCCCTGCGCCATCTGACAGAAACAGGATGTGAGACACACCCATCATTCTGAATTTTCTAGAAGCCACATGAATAAGGCAAAAAGAAACAGGTGAAGTTAATGGGGACAGATTTTTCTCTCCCATACAGAAATTTATACATTGTTATGTGACTAATTGCTCTCCCCATACTGTGACAGCACACTCCTCCTTTCCACCCGATTCCCATGTCCATTCAACCAGCTCCTAACCCTCTCTGCCTTCCCATCTCACCTGTGGACAGAAGCTGCCCGTTTAGTCTCTTGTATCTACTTGAGCTAAGAGGCACACTCCTCACAAGTATCACTTTATGTCCCACAGTCCAGTCCAATCCAAGAGTTGGCCTCAGAAATTGTTTAGTTCTGGGCTGACAAAGAATCCAGGGGCCATGCTTTCCGGGGTTCCTCCGGTCACAGTGAGACATTAAGTTTGGTCTTCTTGCTAGAATTTGAGTTCTGCACTCCACCTTTCTCCTGCTTAATGGGGACAGATTTTATTTAACCCAGCATATCCAAAATACCATCTCAGCGTGTAGCAATGGCCACGTGTGGCTCCACGCTGGATAGCACAGCTCTTGGCGTTCCGTCCAGACTCTGCCCCGGCTGTGGGCAGACTCCCCTGCTCGGAACCGTGGGCTTCCCCAGCTGCAAAACGGGTCACTACTGACTGCCGTGCACCTACCTCAGGGGGAGGCCGGGCTGGGGGCTCAAGTGTCCTCAGACCTCAGGTGGGCAGGCAAGAGCACGCTGAGCCTTCTTGCCACAGCCAGTGACCCCGCCTTTTAAGCAAGCACCTCCTGAATTTGCCCAGTAGCCTTATGCTGGCGGAAGAAAAAAGGGACTCTTTTTTTCCAAATAAAAAGATGATTAAATGTGTCAAATATACCGAGAACATCATATACCCAACTCTTCCCAGTTCGTCCTCCCTGCTCCTAAGGCTGCTGGGGGCTCCTAGGACCTGAAGGCTTCGAGGCCATCTAGGGTGGGACTGAGGTGGGGTGATGCATGGCCAGGGATGGGACCTCCCCCTCCCCACAATTCCTGGCAGAAACCACGCGGCAGCAGCCAGATTTACAAAGCAGAGGCTCCTTTATTAATACACCAGAAGTCCGGAGACAGTGGCTTCTCTAGGTAGCAAACGACCCATGTACAAAACCTTCCAGCATTCTCCCATTATCCTTACAAAATGATTGTCTGCATGGTTTGGAGTAAGGCTGGGGCTGGGGAGAGGGGAACGGGAGGAGGGGCAGAAGGACTTCCCCAAAGCGCCTTCCCAGAGGTAAGGGCGGGGTGTGACCTCCCCGGGCTTCTATTCATTCAGCTCCGATGAGGGGGGTGAGAGGACAGCTGGGCTAAAGGTCATCCCAGGTCCCTCGGGGGGAGTCCACAGCCCAGGCTGACACCTGTACCCTGCTCTGTGGGCTGTCTGCAGACTGGACACTAGTGAACACCTGGATAGGGCTGCAGTCCCCATCCTGGACCAGCCCCCCCTACCTGTGAGGCCCCAGCTCTGTCCCCTGGGGGCAGGGAATAAGACAGGGCCCAGATTCCCAGGGTCAGAACCCATGCCCTCCTGCAGCTGTCCCTCAAACCCTGGTTCCAAAAGGCTCATTGCAACATACAAAAGCTAAAAGGCACCCAGTTGTGGAAACACTTTCTTCTCTGGAGAGGGAGGGGGTTTGGCCTGGGGCTCAACGCCAGGCTCCATGATGGCCACCGACCACCAGAGACAGACGTGGAGGCCATGTCTCCTGATTCCTGCAGGAACCTCGGGGGGCCCTCAGGATTCACCATTTGCAAAGGGCTATACTTTTAAAAAGGAGCCCTGGTGGTACAGTGGTTAAAGCACTTCGCTGCTAACCAAAAGGTTGGGCAGTTCGATCCCCAGGAGAAAGCTGTGGCAGTCTGCTTCTGTAAAGATGACAGACTTGGAAACCCTATGGGGGGGCAGATCTACTCTGTCCTACAGGGTCGCTGTGAGCCGGAATCAAGTACAAGGAGTGGGTTTTTGGTGCTTGAAAAACAAACACCTGCGGTGCTCCCCTGCTGAGGGGGGCCAATCGAACATGAGCAAGGCTTGGCCTTGCAGAGGAGAAGGGACTGCTCCCCTGCCCACCCAGCAGCTGTGAGGAGGATGTGGTGGGCAGGGGGCCTTGGCCCACCCCACTGTTCCAAGTCACGGGGAGCAGTGGAAGTAGCTGGAAGCTGGGGTCAAGGCCAGAATGCCCACCCGTAGCCACTTCTCTGCCCACTCCACACCTCCTCATCTCTGCCTCCGGCTGCGAGCCCCCACATCAGGTTCTGCAGCCCAGAAGAACCCCAGCGAGGCGACCTCCTCTCAGCCCTGCTCTGCCACCACCAGCATTGCTCAGGGAGGCAACCCCAGGGGCCTACTCTGGATTCGGGCACCCGCCCTGCCTCCACCAGGCTTGATCTCATCAGGCACAACTCCCACCAGGCACCAAGGGGTTGGCTAATCGAGGGTTCATCTGAGCCCATCTCTGAATCAACCAGTTTCGCCCACTGCCTGCTGTCGAGTCCCGGGGAAGTGGGAGCGGGGCTGACAGGCTCAGCTGGGGGAAGCTCTCCCATCCGCAGGGGGCGTCTCTGTGTTGTCTGCCTCCCTTCCCATCAGGGGACCCAACCACAACAAGGGAGGGAGGAACGGTTCCTGTCTTTAGCAGAATCCTTCATTAACCCAAATGCCTGTCTGACTGAACAGGTAAATGATAAGGAAAAGGGATTTCATCACGAAAGCTTAATCCAGAGGTGGTCAGGGTCATAGCCTGCTGTCCTCCCGGCTGGGCAGAAAGGCCTGGAATCCCAAGGAGGCCGTTGCAGAAGGATATTCATCCACAAGCGTTGAAGCCAAACCAAGTTTGGGAGCGAAGGCTTACAGAGCCAGGAAAGGAGCTCCGTCAGCGCAGCACGGTTTTGCTGCCAGCAGCCTGAACACATGACACCATCCCCTCCATCAGTCTCCACCGGGCCAGGCCTGTCCCTCTCGGGACCTCCTGCCACATTATCCCACATAGAGAAATGCAGGCCTTGGGGATGTACGTTCTTCCTTCCTAAGTGGTTTTGTCCCTAAGCCAAACCCGGAAACCCTGGGACCGGAGGCTGCCGGCTGGGGGAGTCTGAAAGCAGCATTGAGAAGCCGAGCCTGGGGCTGGCCTGTGGAGGGCTGACCCGCCTGAAAAGCCAGCCCTGCTGAGACAAGCAGAATCTTTGCAAGCGGTCTTCCTGTGGAGGGCGTCTCTGCACCCTTAGGTGGTAGGAAGGACTCGCAGTGGTCTGACCCCCCAAACCCAACTGGCTTCTGGAGTTAACGAGAACAGGGCAAGGTGGTTACAAACCAAACCCCATCTTCTTTTTCCTTCTACATATAAATATGTGCATATATATGAATATGTGCATGTGTATATATATATATATATACACAAACACATACACATATATATACACCTATACACACATGATTTCAATACATCGTAGTAAAATAGTACTATTGTGTTATTGCATAGAAGAAATGGCTCTTGCAAGCTGGGGCTAGGTGATGGTCTGGGAGTGCTGACGGCTTCCTGGGGGCTGCTGAGTGCTGGGGACCCCGCCGCTGCCACCGAGCTGTCGTTGCTGTTCCTCCTGCTTCCGCGCGTGCTCCTCGTACCACTCCTGGGGCAGAGAGCAGGTGGGTGCTGAGCGGGCTATGCCCCTCCCAGCCTCCTGGCCAGCCCTGTGCCTCCCCCAGGCTGACAAGGTCACCGCACCATGGGGGCAACAGAGGTCAAGCAGTGCTGGACTCTCAGGCCCGCAGTGGGCGGCAGGGGCACACCTCTGCCTGCCAAGTGAGGGGGACCACCCAGGACAGAGCAGGCACAGCTGCTGGCCACAACCATCTGGGACCCCCTCTCCCATACCTGAGTTCCAGGCACTGCCAGTAGCAGCCCCAGTGGATAATCCCATACCTCCCCGCCAAGCCTTCAGACTCCACTCAAGATGGAGACTGGCAAGCAGCCCCCACTCAGCAGGGGTGAGACTCACTCCCAGGACAGGGGCGGTGGTGAGGGCCTGGGCAGTGCAGCCGCGGATGCTCCTACCTGGATCTCTTCTTGGTACATCTTTAGGCTCAGATCGCTCTTAGTCCTGGATCTCCGTCCCAGAAACACCACAGAATTTTGCTAAGGAAGAACAGAAGCTGGAGGGTCCTCTGGGGCCAGGACCAGGGGCTGGGCCTCTCCCACTCCTCAGGCTTTGGCAAAGGGCCAACCCAAAAGTGTGACACCATTTGAGGTGGCGGACACCAAAGGAGGGACGACACCAAGCTGAAGACCACCCAGTGTCACTGAGGCCCCAGGATGCTCGCGTCTTTCCTCACCTCGTACCGCTCCATCTGGGAGAGGGTCTTGAGCAGCCGGGTGATGTCGGAGGTGGCTCCCCGCACCTCCCTGTAGAGCTCAAGGATGGTGACCAGCTCTTCTTTGGAAAGCTCCTTCTCGAGGGTGATGCCACTGTCCACTGTGAGAAGGGTGGCAGAGTGGGAGAGAGCCCGGGGCTGGGAGCCACCAGCCTGGCCTGGTCTTCCTTAGCCATCCTCCCTGCTGCCCCCGCCGGGTCTTCAGGCTCCCTCTCCCAGCAGAACTGTGGGTCCACACAGCAGCCCCTCTGCCTCTCTATGTCACATCCTGTCCCTCCCTCGGCTTGGGATGTGGATGTCAGGAGTGCTGGCTTAGCCAGCAGCTGACAGAAGACACAAGGTTTCAGGAGGGAGGCTCCAAGACAACAGACAGCTTATGCCACAGAGATTTGGAGACAGTAAGAGGTATAAGGAGCTCTGGTGGCACAAATGCTATGTGCTCGGCTGGTAACGAAAAGGTTTGTGGTTCAAACCCACCAGTGACTCCACAGGAGAAAGACCTGGCCATCTGCTTCCATAAAGATTACAGCCTAGAAAACCCTATGGGGCAGTTCTATTCTGTCACATGGGGTCACTATGAGTCAGAACTGACTCAATGGCATGCAACAGTAACAAACAATAGGTATGGGGCAGTGTTGGTGGAGGATATGAAAGAAAGAAGGATTGTATGCAGAAAGCTGTGCACCTGGAAAACGTCCACCAATTATTAAAGCCAGGATGACTAATACGCTGCAGGAGGAAGTACTGTTTGGCTCTGCAGTGAACAGTATTAACTCGATAACCAGCCGAATGAGCATATTGTTTAGAAATGTGGAGATAACGAAACCAAGTAATAGCTAAGAGTTCAAAGTCTCTGGGAGAAAGACGGGGGTGGGGAAAGGTAGGCTCCAACTAGCCATCCAACCACCTAACCGACCAGTTGCCATTGAGTCAACCCGGACTCACGGCAACCCCACGTGTGTCAGAGAAGAACTGTGCTTCATAGGGTTTTCAGTGGCTGATTTATCGGAAGCAGATCAACAGGCCTTTCTTTCGAGGCACCCCTGGGTGGACACGAACCTGCAAACGTCTGGTTAGCCGTGAGTGCGTTAACTGTTTGCACCACCCAGGGGCTCAACACAGGATAAGGTAATTGCTAGTTTTCACAATAATTCCTACTATTTGGTTTTTCTTAAAGTATGACATGTTTTGTTTTTTATTTTAAAAAACCAGATCATGAGCATTTTTCCATCATTAACGAGTATTTGAAAATCAGGGCAGATAAGAGACCCAGCAAGACAAGCCAGATAGGTAAGCTGAATCATCAGAAGGCTGGACAGCCAGACAGCTGAACTGTCAGACCACCGGACAACCAGAAAGTTGACCACTAGAGAGACAGAGATGGTGGCCAATGAGTGCCCACGGCACCGACTCTGCACAGACCTTCTGAGTCCTGGCTTTTGCGGCTGTAGTTCATTCGGAAGACAAAGGCCTCAAGAATGAAGGCGACGATGATCGTCATCACCACCTGGCCAGAGATGGGAGAGAGAGAGAAGTGTGTGTGCTGTGCTGCTGCGGGGCACCAGACCCAGCAGAGCCGTCAGATGGGACAGCCACCCCTTCCCCTCCCCAAGGCTGCAGCTCCTGGTAGCAGGGTGGCTGGAGATGTTGAAGGTGAAGGAGGAAGAGTACCCTGTGACCCAGGACCTACCATGGTCACGATGTAAAAGGTCATGAAGTAGAGACGGCTCCAGTGGGAGGTCTGAGAGGTGACGCCTTCCTGGGGATAGAGGGACGCAGCCACATGGTGAGCCTGAGCAGGGCCATGTGGCTGTCCACTCAGACCCAGAGCCAGGCATCACCTGGCTTTTTACAGACCTCTTTGATCTGCCTTTGGTTGTGGGGGACAGAGGAGAGGGACCCTGCTCCCTCGGGTCTCACATGTCCTCTCTTTTACCTATGCCCTGGAAGTACCCCAGGACACTAGACTTAGGACGAGTCCAGTCTTCGCCCAGGTGGGGATGAGATGTGGAGAGTTTAAGGACTGGAAAAAAGAAGGCTTGCCACACTGTTTCTGGATGGAAAAGTCACCTCCAGTGGCAGGGGATAGGACAGAGCCTCAGAAGCTAACAGACCCTGGCCACTGGGGAGTGCATGGAGGCAGGGCTGAAAGCCAGTCCAGCGAACGTGAGGGGGCAGCTCCTGGCGGGTACAGCCAAGGCCCAAGGCTCCCAGGGTCCCGCCCACACTGGCCTCCCCGCAGAACACAGCCCAGCGGACTCAGGACCCCAACCATGCAGCGTCTGGGGGACAAGGCACCCCACACAGGGTGAGGGAGACACAGAGCTGGCCTCAGAGGATGGTGGGAAATGCCCAGGAGTTGACCATGATTCTTACCATGATGATGTACCAGTTGTTGACAACTGTGAGCTCGAACAAGGTCACTGCCAAAGGGAAGGGAGGCAGAGAAGGGTCTGGATCAGCCCACTTTCTCAAAGTTAGTGTCTTTCTTTCAATTTCATTGTGCTTTAGGTGAAAGTTTACGGCGCAAATTAGTTTCTCATTCAAAAATTTATACACAAATTGTTTTGTGACATTGGTTGCAATCCCTGCAATGTGTCAGCACTCTCCCCCTTTCCCTTTCCACCCTGGGTTCCCTGTGTCCATTTGTCCAGTTTCATGTCCCTTTCTGCCTTCTCGTCTTGTTTTTGGGCAGGTGTTGCCCATTTGGTCTCATATACTTGACTGACTGAAGAAGCACATTCCTCATGTGTGTTACTGTCTGATTTACAGGCCTGTCTAATCTTTGGCTGAAAGGGGGACTTTGGGAGTAGCTTCAGATCTGAGTTAGCAGGGTGTCTGGGGGCCATAGTCTCGGGGCTTCCTCCAGTCTCTGTCAGACCAGTAAATCTGGTCTTTTTTTTGTGAATTTGAATTTTTTTCTACATTTTTCTCCTACTCTGTCTGGGACCCTCTTCTGTGATCCCTGTCAAAACAGTTGGTGGTGGTACCTGGGCACCATCTAGTTCTTCTGGGCTCAGCCTGGTGGAAGTCAAAGTCAATTTCTAGTGGCCTCTGTCCATCTATCGTCTGTGCCATGCATCAAAATGATGGTGTCCCCATCAGCTAGCTTGGGCTGTGAGCTCTAGGAGAAGCTGCTGGGGCCCGCCCAAGTGCCTGCTCTTGGGACTTCTGCCATTGTGGCCTGTCCCCAGAAGGATGTGTCCTTTGCCTCAGAAGCCCATGATGGA
This sequence comes from Trichechus manatus latirostris, assembly GCF_000243295.1. Classification (NCBI taxonomy): domain Eukaryota; kingdom Metazoa; phylum Chordata; class Mammalia; order Sirenia; family Trichechidae; genus Trichechus; species Trichechus manatus. The sequence goes on from NW_004443997.1 coordinate 12,171,074, forward strand.
CACAGCTGTGACTTGGGTACAGGAGAAGGAGGGTGGAAGCATCCACCCTGTACTGGTGCAGGTCTGGGGTTGCGTTGAGGGCCCCCTGTCCTCTTGAGAAGCTGTGTCCAGCAGGGCCATTTCTCCCCTCTGCCCACCAAGGCCTCTCCATGGAACCAGACACAGGGTTGAGGGGAACTGAACTGGGGGTAGCACAGCACTGTGGCAGTGCTGGTGTAGCTGGTTCCCACTGGGACAGAGGGGTAGCACCCCAGCACTGGGCCGCACGCCTCCCAGCTAAGGCATGAAGCTCTTCCCCTCCTACCCGGAAAAAGGAGTAAGATCTGGGGGCTGAAGGAGCCTTGGAAGCTGGCCTGCCTCCACCCCTACAGCTGGGCACCCCCACCCTCCAACTGGGCCAAAGAGGAAAGGACTGGAGAAAGCGGGGCCAACAGCGAGGTGCAATACACTGGGAATGTCCTGTGTGACAAAGGTGGCATGCACAGAACGTCCCCCCTGTGGTTTCTCAACTCACCGAAGCTGTTGAGGATGTTATCAAAATTATTGAGATAGTAGTAGCCTTCCTCCACCACGGTCTTGTTGCCAATGGTGTGGTTGACCCAGCGGTAGGCATCTGCGACTGTGCTCGTGCTAACCGGGGAGACAGGAGGTGGAAGGGAAGGTCAGAAGCCAATCGTCACCTCGACAGAGGACAAAAAGTCTAAGCAGACCACAGAGGTGGATCTACAGAAAACAAAGGCTATGGCAAGCACTGAAATTACGTCCCTGAGCAGGGCTGCAGTGGGGCTAACGAGCACCCAGGGGCAATCTCTAAGTCACCCCCCAATTCAAGCATCCAGGGACAATCTCTAAGTTGCACCACACCCAATTTCAAGATAAATACACGATAGCAGCAGTGCGTCAGCTGAACTGCCATTCATATTTGTGGTGCCTTGGAATATCATTCTGGGCCTCATCTGGTGCCCCCTTGGACTTGTGCCAGGACAAGTGCCCCCTCTGCCCCCCTCCCCCCCACCGCCCCCACTATGCCTCTGTGTCTTCTGTGCTTGAGGAAGGACACTGGGCCATACTGGGTTCATAGAAACTGCTCGGTGGCACCTCTTCCCCTTCAAGTGGCGCCCAGGGCACATGCCATACCCCCCACACCTTAGATACGCCTCTGGCAGACCAAGCTAGGACCAAGAATCCTGCTGCCTGCCTCTCCCCTGGCTCCCTGTCCGGTCCTCCCTAGCTCTCCCACATCCTGGAGGGAAGGGAGCCCTCGGCTCCTCTCATCTGCTCGGCTCCTCCTGCTATCCGCCTTCACCTGGCATTTCCTTGCTGCTGACTAGGCCTTGGTGCTCGGCTACCAGAGGGGACACTGCTGGGCAAGGGGAAGAAAGGCCAGTGCCTCCTGTGTCCCCCCAGCTAGGCTTTGCTCTGGAGGCTGGTGCTCTGCAGCGGCCCTGGACGGAAAGTCCTCATCGCGGTGTCTTGTACTGTCTCCCGAGTGCACCATGTGCTTTAAGAGGCTTCCCCTGTTTGGACACCTTATTTGCCACTCTCCTTCCAATCCAATGCTTTATGGCTGTCTGTTAAAGTCCATGCCAATGTTTCTAGAAGTCTAGTCCTTGGACCACAGGGAGATGGCTCAGACGGCAGAGTCCGAGTCTCCTGCCAGACACCCTGCATCAAAGCTCACGTGGGGCCTGGAATTTGCCTTTAAGAAGCTCCCCTGATGATTCTGATGCCTTTTTAAAGCCTGTGAACCATGGACACAGGCTTTCGGCTCCTAGCTTAGTTTGATACACAAAACGGCTACCTGGGCCTTTGGAAACTGTGGTGTTATCAGTACCTGAGGCCGGGGGGCAGGTTTAAGGGAGAACAAGGTGGATAAGCAGGAATGGCAGAGCACACTGACTCACTGGCAGCTGAGGAGGGAAGGAGAGGGGGAGGGGGAGGTCCTGGGAGGGCTGCTCCCTGCTCTCTCTCCCTGAACCCAAAGACCTACATGCTGTGTGTCCATCTGTCTTATCCTAACAGACTGCCCCTGGGAGATGTGTCTCCTCCCAGGCCCCCAGCCAGTCCTGGAAAGGAGTGGGAAGATGCCAGGGGACTCAGGCCTCAGACTCCTTCTGGCTCTGGGGCAGCCTCCACCCCCAGCCCAAAGGTTGAGCCAATCCCGCTGGCCCTGCTCAGAGGATGGGAGACTCTCCAATGTGGCCGCTTCTGAGGCCACCTGTCTGACGCAGGGCCTTGCTGAGTGACCTGCACTGAGCTAAGCCCTGAGAGTAAAACAGAGTGACTCCTGGGGCTTTCAAGGCACTGAGGCTCCCGGACATGCTAGGGTCAAGAGGGACAGCTGGAGTTTGTCCAGGATATAGGCTGCCGGGCTGGGCGGGGCAGGGCCGTGCACACTCACTTGCAGCAGTTGGGGTAGAGGATCCCACAGAAGAATTCCATGCCCACGATGGCAAAGGAGTAGTAGAAGATGAGTAGGGTGAGGCCCAGGCTGGGGAGAAGGTCGACACGGACGGGGTGAGCTCAGGGTGCCGGCAGCCTCAGCATCCCCAGACCTTGCCCTGACTGTGGACAGACATGCCCCTAGCCAGGTGCGCCGACTGGAAGTGCCTGCAGGGGAGGGGCCTCACGATTCAGGACTCTATGAACAGATGCCCCTTCAGCAGAGACATCCCCCTTACCTGTGAAGGCAGACTCACAGGTCACCCCTTACCTGTGAATGTAGACACAGGTGATAAGTGAGGTGACAGCTCCCTGCCCTCCCTACTAAACATTCCAGACAGGTCTTGTGGCGGGCGGGATCTTGTCCTCCTTGAAGACCCACCAGGCCCTCAGTTTCAGTCCTTCTCGGGACTCCCCCTGTCCCCCTGGTGTCCCCGACCCCCTGACCCTATGAGGCCAACCTCCCGAGGCCTGGACTGGGGCCCAGAGGCAGGCAGTACCTGGCCATCCGCGGCAGCAGCTCGAACATGGTGTCCAGCACATTGCGGTAACGCTTCTTCAGTTTAAACAGCCTGAGCGGGGGATAAACACGAAGCACTCAGTGATGCAGGGGTGTGGCCTCGGCCCACTGCTCGCTAAACACGCCAGAGCCCCGCCTTGATCCCCACCATGGCAGTGGGATGGGCTCAGGGCTGCTCATCAAGCAGAAGGTTCAGTATCCTCGGAGGGCTCAGGACCCGCCAGCCCGGCACCTCTGCTCAGGTAGCTCATGCACATGTGGCACCAGGACATGGGCTGCAGGGGACTCTTCCCTGAAGAGAGGCAGAGTCACCCTGTTTCTCCTCCTCCGTCCTCCTCGCAGCATTTGACTTGGGAGAAGGTGGCCGTGACAATTCGGCACAGTTCACACATGAAGCCAGGAGGCTCCATGTGGGGCAAGGCCTTGCTCAGGGTGCTGTGGTGTCCCCGAGACAGAAGCAGGCCCCTGCACCCGCAGAAGAGGAGAGTGTGGACTCATGAGTAAGGAAGGGGCGAGCAGTATGGACTGCAGCGGGCATTCAGGCCCAGCCCGCAGGCCGCACCGCAGGGGGAGCAGGCTCTTCTCCAGAAGGACGTCCCCGGGATCACCAGCCACGCCTGCGCCTTTCCTCAGGGAAGGAGGGGAGGGGCGATGGGTAGGCAAGAGGAAAACCCACGCCTCTTAAAAGCGCGAGATCCCCGGTTAGTGAGACACACCATGAGCCGTGTTCTCAGAACAGCCATGTGTTGGTCGATGGAGAGTGCTTTACTGGGAAATGGTGAGACTTGCCTGAGGGTTTTTCCTGACAAGAGGCTCTGCCACAAAGGCATCAGAAAGGGCCGCTGGAGGGGTCTCAAAAGTCCACCTGACCCTCAGAGTCTGTGGCCCTCTGGTCTATGACCTGGGTGTGTTTCTACAGCTGCAGCTGAGACCACCTCAGGCAGCTCACCCCACAGGGAGGTGTTCCCTTCCTAATCAGAGGTGCCTGGGCACAGTGCCCCCTCCTGGTGGAGACACTGACCTCCTGCGGGGCTGGAGGGTGGTGCTGGCCACACAGGGCTGGTGGCTGGTCCCCAGGCCCCTTCCCACACCAGCTCCAGGGCTTTCCCACCCGCCCTCAGCCCACCTCTCCCCACCCGGAACACTGCCCTGTCACCTCAACAGCTGGAGGGGACGAAGGACTACTATGAAATAGAACGGCTCCATGTTGAAGGCCAGAGCCAGCAGTCCCAGGAAGGCGAATACCGTGACCGAGAAGTCGAACCTGGGAGAGGGGGAGAAGCCACAGTCCATTTGGCCCACCCCTAGCCTTCCACACGACTGAGCCACATCCGTGAGCCCTATTCTCAGCACACACACTTCCAAGGGGCCCAGATACAACCCAGCACAACCCACAGCACACGGAGCAGCGGTCCACAGTGCATAGCTTCGGTGAGCCACTTCTTGCCGCCCTGAGGTTCTGATGTTGCCTCGGCCTGGCCCAGGCTCAGTATGTCTCAGGGTTCAGGCCTGAACTCTCTGGCCCTTGGGGCAGAACTGACGGAACCTTTCCTGGCTGCACTGGTCAAGGACAGAGAGGAGGGCCTCCAGCCTCTGCAGCGCTCACCATAGGCCTCTTCTTCCCAGCAGTAAAAACCAAACCCATTGCCACTGAGTGGATTCTGACTCATAGGGACCCTACAGGACAGAGTAGAATGGCCTCACAGGGTTTCCAAGGAGCAGCTGGTGCTAACCTTTTGGTTAGCAGCTGAATGCTTAACCACTGCTTAATTCATGACCTGCCTCTGACCCTGAAGAACTAACTGGGGGCAGGGGCAGCGTCTGTAGATAAGAGTCCCACCTGAGAACAGCTGGCCCTCCTTTAAGACAGCAAGCTTCTGTCCCTCTACAGATACATGCTAAGACCCTGCAAACAGCAAGACACCCATTCTTACTTTTCTTCTTGGGCTCTTCTCTACTTATTAATTTGTTTTACCCTCACGACCTCTCAGGAGTCCAGCCTGACTTCGCAGGTGAGTTAACACTAATGGGCCGAGGATGTAACCTGCCCAAGGTCTCAGTGGACCAAGAAGAAGGGCCACTTGGTCTCCTTGCGGCCACCAGCTTGCTGCTTTACAAGGGAGGTGGTAGAACTTTCTTCCCCCTCTGTGTACACTGTGGTTGTTACAGAAGAAAAAGAAGCAAAGTGGCTGGGGTAGGTATAGGGGGTTAAAAGTCCTTAAAAGGCCCTGAAGAGCCAACCAGCCTCAGAAACCTCAGCAGGACGTGTCTAGCAGGAACTGGCACAGATGGCCTCAGAGACCTGAGATAAGACACCGGCCCTGAGTGTTCCCTGGCCACACGCAGGTACACCAGGAAGACAGGGCCCTGGGCCTATCCTCAGGCCTCCCTCTCCAGCTGCAGAAACTGTGGGTGCTGGGGGTGTGTGTGGGGAGCGCATTGTGGCCGCCATTTGTCTCAGACCCAACCAAGAAGCATGCTGTCCACTTACAGGTTCCATCCCGAGGACAGATACTCAATGGGGCCCAAGCCGGCAACTTTCAGGAACAGCTCTACTCCGTAGACTGTGAACAGGAGGAGGCAGTCAGCTGCAGCACCTACCACATCCTTCCCCCCTGGGCTGGGTTTCCTCCTGAGGCCTCTGCAGGTCTGCAAACGCCCCTATATGCTGCGTGTACTCCCCACTGCACCCACTCACGCCCACACCCCGCTGGAGAACATGGTGTGGATTAGCTGGGGCAACGTGGGTAAGAAGAGAAACACTTCCTTCCCCTCTATGGGAATGGCCCAGCCATCCATCCTTCCATCCAACGAATATTTCCCAAGCCCGTCCTGTGCCAGGCATTGTGCTGGGTGCACAGTGAGCATGCGGCACAGTGCCTGCTCCCACAGAGTGCATGGTCTGGTGGGAGGGAAGGCAGGTAGACAGGTGGTGACAATACAGTGTGTTCAGGGATGTTTAGACTTCAACTCTAGCAGAGAGGGGTGGCAAAGGGAAGAGTGCACCAGGCAGAGGAAATGGTACATGCAAAGGCCCACAGATAAGAAAGGGCATGGGGCACTTGGCGACAGAACGTTGTTCTGGAAGGCTAGAGTATGGTGTGAGGGCAATGGTACTGGTAAGAGGTGAGGCTGAGGAGGTAAGCCATAGGGGCCATGGCCGGCAGGCAGCATGAGTCACACCTAGGATCAGGACTGGAGAACCACTAAAGGGCTTTAAGCAGGAGCGGGATGGGATCAGAATACATTTCTGCTCCATTCTCCTTAAGATGCCCTGTTTTGGAGAAGAGCCATGAGATCCTAAACCAAATGCAAGTTTTCCAACCCAGTGTCAGCAACTTACTCGTAAGAAAGACGATGTAACTCCAGGGCACGTGTTTGGAGAAGAAGTTCCCACCTGTGAGAAAGAAAAGCCATAGCTCAATTGGAACATGGCCAACCAGAACACGGCCAACTGGACCATGGCCAGTCCCAGCTAGGGCTCACCTTTCAGCATGAATGTTTCCACCAGGATCCAGATACCATTGACGGCCACCACCAAGTCTGCAGACAGAAAGAAAGGACAGGTGGGCTTGGGTATCTAGAAGTCACAGCTGCAGAGATGAAGCTCTGGGGGATGTGGAGAGCAGGGCTGCACCATATACCCATTTTGACAGGTGATTTCTTTCCATTAGTGCTTTCACCACATGAGCTCAATCAACCAGTGGTTTCATTTAGAAAACAGGTATTTCTGAACACTCTCAATGTTACTGCGGGGATACCAGTTAAGATGTTTCAGTAAACCCTACAGATTATTCCTAGTCAGTGTAAAAGGTGGACAACAGACAAGGGATTCAAGTATTGAAAACATCTGCTTTCCCCTAGAGGTGTCTGATTTTAAAACGACTGCGTGAACCATTTAGCAGAATTGCGTGGACAATTTTCACCTAGCAATCCCACTTCTAGGGATCTATCCCAATGACGCACTAGCAAAAACACAAAAAGATGTATATACTCAAAACTATTCACTGCAGCACCGTTTGTGACAGCAAAAAAGTGGAAACAATCTAGATGATTATCAGCAGGGGCTGGTTGAATCAACCATGGTACATTCACAGAACAGCAGAGCTATAAAGTGGAATGAGGAACACCTCTATATATTCAGATATATTTTTAACTGGAAAAAGCAAGGTAGAAAAAAATGCATAAAGTATGCTATTGTTCATTTAAGGCAAGGAGATGTAGATATATATGTATTTACTTATATTAAAACAAACCAATAAAAAACAATGGAAGGGTAAACCACAAAGCAAGTTACTCCACTGGAGGAGGTGATGGGAATATAAACTAAACCCTTGTAGATTTGACTTTGGAACCATATGTACACAGTTATAAAACAAAACTAAATGTAAAATGCAATCCCTGGTGGTGCTGTGGTTAAAGCTCTCAGCTGCTAACCGAAAGGTCTGTGGTTTGAGCCCACCAGCTGCTCCACAGGAAAAAGATGTGGCAGTCCACTTCTATAAAGATTTACGACCTTGGAAAGGCTGTGGGGCAGTTCTACTCCGTCCTACAGGGTCACTATGAGTCAGAATTGACTTGATGGCGGTAGTTGTTATTTTTTCGGTAAACATAAAAAATAAAATGAAACATAAACCTGAATGTGTATCCAGTTGGTGACATGCCCACATGGAAAGGAACTATTCCAGCTGACCTTAAAACATAGTGATCTGAAAGTACAGTCCAGGAGTGATATGCCCTAAATTACACAAAGAACTAAGAAAAAAAAAAAAACTTTCTAGTAATTATATCAGTGGGATTGTGTTGGTATTATTATTCTGAGCTATTGTGTGTGTGTTGTGGGATAAAGCAAATGAGTGATTGTGTTAGTGTTGGTGGGAACCTGGGTTTTTGGTGCCAGAGTAAGGAGATCATATGTAAGGTTGATAAAGTTAGGTAACACTCCTACAGTCCTGAATTTGAATTAGAAATATGAGGATGAACTTACAATATAGTTTATCTTCAAAAACACAAAATCCTAGCTCTGTCCATGGAAAAGGCAGAGAAACAATAACCAACCCCAAGCAACGAACACCTCTAGCATTGCAGATTGTGGTCTCTAAACACCATTTCCCATCAAAAGGAACCAGAACCCATTGTCCGTGAGTTGATTCTGACTCATAGCAATCCTTTAGGACAGAGTAGAACTGCCCCATAGGGTTTCCAAGGCTGTAAATCTTTATGGAAGCAGACTGCCATATCTTTCTCTCGTGGAGCAGCCAGTGGGTTTGAATTGCCAGTCTTTCAGTTAGCAGCCAAGTACTTACCCACTGCACCACCAGGGCTCCTAAAAGGAACCAGAGTGCCTTGGAAAGACTGAATCCAATTCAGTCTCTGGATTGGTACTGTTCCAGAGAACTTTCTGTGATAGTGGAAGTTTTCTCTCTCTTTTTTGTCCAATTGGTAGCCATTTTTGGCTACTGAGCACTTGAAATGTGGCTTTTAAGACTAAGGAACTCTAATTTTAATTAGCTTAGATTTAAACAGCCACATGTGGCTAGTGGCTACCATGTTGGATTGTGTGGCTCTGTATATAACTACCAAATTACAGGGAACAAACAACAGCAGAACATGAGAAAACCAAACTGTGTAAAATCTAAAGGATAAATAACCCTGTTTCTTTAACTAAATACTGCAAGAAAAAAAGGCAGGGGGATTGAAGAGGAACCTACAGATTAAAAGAGAGTTAAGAGACATATCAAGCAATCACTCTCAATGGTCCTGGAATTTGCTTCAGAAAAATTTGGGTCTAGAAAGGGGATGGTGGTCCAGAGTGAGAGTCTAGGTGAAATAAGAAAAGACAGGCCATGAGACGATAATTGTGGAAGCTGGGTGATAGGTACATGGATGCTTATTCTAATCTTCTCTCCATTTTTATACATGCTTGAAATTTTCTATAATAGAAAGCCAAACAAATGATTGTAGGAGTAATCTCTTGCCTCTCCACCTTCTAGAACAGCAAAGGACTCAAGAGGAAAGGGACCTAGAGCTGTGACATTTCACACTTACACATGAAATACTGGAAGGCCTTGGACTTCACCAGGATATTAATTCCTATTGGAAGAGACAAAATGGTAAAATCAAAATTTTCATCTGAAAGTACACGTTCACCTACCATGTACTCATGCACGTGGCCCATCAGGGGTTCTATGCCCAGTGGTGATAACGGAAGGGTCTGCTCTAAGAATGACACCCCCACTTCTGCTCGGACCACCTGACAAGACTGCACCGACCGCAGCTGCTCTGGGGCCGGCCTCAGCAGCCTGGAGCCAGGACAGTAGAACAAGCTTTGGTGACCACCACTGCAACTTCAGTTGCTGTTTGCCCCATTCTGGGACTTTATTCATCCACGTAATCATCATCCCAGGGGACTGAAAAACACTCTAAAGAATATGGGAATAACAACTGTGCCCAAAGGCCCAGCAGTGGGAGAACCACAGAAACAGAATTCACCATCTTTGCTCTTGTTCGTAATGGCCTAGACCCAGGCTTCAGGCTTTTTGCCCGAGAAATTCTGTGAGCTAACCATACTCCCACATGGAGCTTTGAAACTGGCGTTAAATTAAGGCACAACTGTTAGGCCAATAATACGGGCATCGTAATTAAATTTTTTTGAATTTTATTTACTATGCAAGCATTAATGGGGATCATATAAGCTACCTATATATTCTGCCACATAAGGATGGTCAAGATACATTATTAAATGAAAAAGCAGGGTTACAGAGCATATATAATGTAATCCCATTATTTTAAAAACGCACAGAAAATAACCAACAGGAGGAAACACATCAGAGATTTAACAGTAGTTATTTCTGGGTGGCAAATTTTCATTTTCTTCTAATTATCTGCCTTTCTAAATTTTCTTCAATGAATATTGCTTTTGTATAAAGAAAAAGCCACGAAGTGTCCTGGCTTGGTTTTCAAGTTACCAATTTTGTTCCTAGTCCAACGTTTACTGCCCTGCTGTTCTGTCTCTCTTACACGTGGGCATTCACACACACACACACATAGATATACCATCTGAACATGCTCTTCAACTACTCCCCTGTCATCTCTGACAGCCTCTCCCAGCGATCAGGGCACCATATTGGTTTTGGGCTAACCTTACCTTTGAAGATGAGAAATGCTGTCCTGGGCAGCTCATCAAACCAGTGCTCTCTATTTTTCTTTGCCTGGCCAGGAAAGGAAACATGGGAGGGGGTATCAGGGCTCCTTCTCTGCTTGCTCAGCTAACTTGGGGAACAATGTAAACACTCAGGGATCTCAACAATTGAGACGGCCAGTGTGCCAGAAACTGCCACGCACTTGCGTTAGTTTTATATAATCCTCAAAACAACTCTGTAGGTAGCTATGATCATTATCCCCTTCTGCAGGTGAGACAAGCCTTGGAAAGGGTCAGTAACTTCCTTGATGTCATCCAGTGACTTCTAGGCCTAACTGAGATCCAGTGCTCTTAACCACAACACTGCCCCACAGATGGAAGGAGCCCAGGGGACACCTGTTCTCCCTGAAGTACACACTGCCAAGCTGAGAGCTGGGCTGTTCTAGTGGGGGAAGAGCTAGCTCTCAGGGTGCCTCCCGTCCTCATCACCCACTTTGCAGTCCCTCCGCCCACTCCATCCCTCTCTTGCCTCACAAGAGCACTCACCTTCCACTTCAAGGCGGCGACTTCGTAGATATCATAAAAGTCCTTCAGGCTGTCAGAGCAGAACGAAAAGGCAAAACAATCAGAGCATGTTCCCATGAGCTTCAGCCTCTCACTGACCTGCCCATGACTACCTTCACGGGGTGAGGGTAGGAGAGGAGGAGGGGACCTCTTGTGTATCCCAGCACATCAGTGAAGCAGGGGATCCTGACCCGCAGCCATTTTGATCTCACCTTTCCTCCGCGTACCATGAATACCTAATCCAGGTCTGCACTGATTTACAGTTTCAATTCCCCCTGGAAAGGCAGCCCCCAGATGTCTGTAATTCTTAGATGGGCAGAAACTTAGGGTCTCTCAGCAGACGACCTACATGGAACAACTGGGCCTGTGAGTTCAGCCCAAACCCAGCTCACTTTCATCTCTGCTGCCTTGTGCATTGATAGGTTTGTGGTCATGAATAGTGCAGGAGACTAACGCTGCCCACAGAGATCTTGGGGTCAGGTTTTTAAGGCTGTGCCAGGCTTGCATGTGTGTGCGTGTGTGTGCGTGCGTGCGTGTGTGCGTCCTTGCTCCGTCCCTCGGGCTCACATGGCTCACCTATGCCTCACTCGTGGCTCTAGGGCAAGGAGCCAGACCGGTCAGTGAGCACATCCCTGCTCCCCAGGCCCCATAACTGCTTCCTGGATGAGCACATGGCTCAGGATGGGCGGTGAGACCCTCCCTGTACCCCTGCCCCACCACCAGCTTCTGCTAGAGCCTCTGCTGGGAACACAGAGCTCCTTTTCTGCTGGCTGGGGGTGGGATGTAAGCCTGGAGTGGCTCTCTGAGGGGGAGGGCCTGCGTGAGCATGAAGCCAGCCTAGGGCAGCACGGGGGTGCAGGAAGCGCCAGGGCGCAGGAAAACACACACCCCAACGAGATCACTGAGCACCTGTATCCTGCTTTACCCTGGATTTTCCAACTTACGAGCCAGTACATTCCTTTTGTGTCAAGCCAGTTTGCACTAAATTTGGGGTAGACTTTCGTCACTTCCAAAAAGAGCCCTGACAAATACAAGCCTATGTGCATAAAGACCTCTGAAGAAAACAAAGAGTCTACCGAGACTCTTTGCCAACCCACCTGCTGGCACCTTTGCAGGCCCCTGCTCCCACTTGTGAATGCCTGGTCTGGCTGCACTGCCCCTCTGTGGCATCTGCTCTTACCTGAGCTGAGGCGTGTTGCTCTGGTTCAGGGCCTTGAAAGTAAGGTAGCGCTCGCCAGCACTCATCCGCGGCTTGTAGAACCTCATCAGGCCCTCAAACTGCCTGTAGGAGATGCCAGCGGGCCTCTGGGGGAGAGGGGAAGCTGTACTGTGGGACACAGGAAAATGCAAGCCCGAGACACCCCTTCCCATGGGGCAGCACTCAGATCCCAGGGCCCTGCTATTGCTCTCCCATGGACTGGGCTCCTGGTCTCCAGAGCCACTGGCCACACCATGCTTAGCGCCAAGGAGCAAGGGAGGGAGAGCCCGGTCCAGCCCCCTTCCAGGCCCCACTCCTTCCTACCCGCCGACTGATGAGCAGGTGGTAGGCATGCTGGATGGCAGTTCGCTTATGTAACAACAAAGACTTGAATTTGCGCTTCTCGATGTCATTGAAGGTGTCAAACACCACGGCCAGAAGCTGTGAGGGAAAAGCAGAGATTTGGCTCCTGACAAGTCCTCAAGTGGTTGGAGGCGGCCCTCTCATGCAGCCGCCCCAGAGCATAGGCTTCAAGAGACCCTCTCCCAGTGCCTTGAAGTATAAAAGTCCGTCTCTAAGTCTCAACAGGGGAAAGCCCTTCACGGCCCCTGGTACATTTTCTGTCTTCAGGTATATGAAAACGGTTGCTATCAAACTCTCCCCAGCCTCCCCTTCTCTCCAACCTTCATCGTGTCCCCGGCTGGGCAGTTTTATAAGGGGAGGAGAAAGCAGTGAGAAGAACATGCCTGGGTTCTAAGCCCAGCTCAGCTCCCTACGGCGGCCGGGTGGAGGCTCTGCGTCCACCCCATGCCCACTCCTGTCCAACCTCGCAGCAGGAAGGGACATTGTTATGCTGGATGGTTCCTCACTCTGTCCTCTTGTTACCTCTCCTGTGAGTCACAGCTTTACGAATGGTCCCAGAAATAAGAGGAAGGAGGAGGCCTGCACTCAAGGGCACAGCATTCTGGAATCGCCTAATACCAAAGCCACGCAAGTTAGCTTCTAAATAATACAGTCTGTGTTACCAGGAGGGTGGGAGGGCAGGGGTAGAAGTTGAAAGAATCCTTTCTGGTAAGCTTTTGTTTGTCTTTCAAAAATGTTTTGAGGGAAACTCTTGTTCTTTCGACCCCTTTGCACAAAGCACTTTGCACAGTGCCTGGCTAAGGCTTAATAAGTGCCAGCTTCTATCATTATTACAGTACGTATTTGCTCCAAGAACGAAAATGTCCCAGTGTATCTTTGTCTTAAAATACAGCTCTATCAGCAGCAGCCTGTCTTCCGAGGTGCCTCTGGGTGGGTTTGAACTGCTAAAACCTTCGGTTAGTACTCCAGCGCTTAACCATTTGCATCATCCAGGCCTGGTAATTTGTTTCCAAAAGGTCACAGGCTTGAAAACCCTATGGAGCAGTTCTACTCTGCACACATGGGGTTGCCATGAGTCAGAAACAACTTGACAGCAATGGGTTTGGTTTTGGTTGGTTGTGTCCTCTTAACCCAGTGCCGCTGAGTCAATTCCAACTCCAAGTGACCCTACAGGACAGAGTAGAACTGCCCCATAGTGTTTCCAAGGCTGTAGATCTTTACAGAAGCAGACTGCCACATCTTTCTCCCGTGGAGCAACTGGGGGTTTGAACCACCGACCTTTTGGTTAGCAGATGAGCACTCAGCCACTGTGCCACCAGGGCTCCTTTAAGTGGCCAGAAAAAAGGATGCTGAGTTTAAGAAATGGAGCGTGTGGTCTGTGCTACTAAATTTTGTCAAACGGACAGCCCAAGTCCTACCTGGTTTACTTTAAAGGGCATATGGTTGTGGTTCAGTCCCTGGGTGGTGCAAATGGTTGTTATGCGCTGGACTGCTAACCAAAGGGTTAGTGGTTCAAACCTACCTAGAGGCACCTCGGAAGACACCTGGAGATATGCTTCTGAAAGGTCACAGCCTTGAAAACTCTATGGAGCAGTTCTACTCTGCACACACGGGTTGAGTGAGAATCAACTCAACAGCAACTAACAACAATCAGCAGCAGAAGCACTAACCAGTGAGGCTTATCGCGGGCTAGTAAGTCCTCCTCAAATCCTTCCCAGGCGTTCCTCAATACCACACTTCACTACCAGTCTCAGACTCCTTCCCCAGTGTGCTGCCCTTGGAGGCCTGGGGCCATCCTTACTTCTCCGTTCCCACGGTGCCCAGCACTGTGAGGCTGGGCAGGCAGGTGGAACCTGAGGCCTGATCACTCACCAAGTTCATGATGAAGTACAGCTCGATGGAGAGGTACACGATGAAGAAGACGCAGGACCAGGGGCTCCGTGAGTAGGACGGCATCATCACATCTGGGAAACTGTATGTGCAGACCGTCACCCACAGGGCCCTGTGTCTGCCTCTCTCCACTTCTCCAAGGACATGCCTTACAAAGGACTTCTCTTGTTCTGCCCTCCCAGCCTCCACCCTCTCCCCTCCACCCAGCTGACTCTCAGTCCATGGACTGCATGGCTCCCCATGCCAACCCGTCTTTCAACAGCAGCCTGGCACCTCTTTGCTGACAGGGGGAGAAGGCCCTGCAGCACCGGCAGAGGGCAGAAGCTAAAGCAGAGACCAACTTACTTGGCCGTAGTCAGAAGGACAAACAGACTAATGATGCTGTTCTCCAGGGTGTTGAAGTACTACAAGGGAAAAGGAGTCAGAGAAACACATGGGGCCAGCTGAGAGCACACAGCAGCCAGGAACAGGCGGTGACAGTCACCTCGCATGCCCTTCCCTCCCTCTCCCCATAGCCTGTCTCCTCCCAAGGAATCCCCGAGGGACGGCAGAGGAATGAGCAAACGAGGGAGGCCATGGGACTCCGCCTTCCTGAACCCGATGCGATGCTTCCAGGAGAAGCAGACAACTGACTTCGGGGCTTTTCTTCCAGAGAACCACAGGTTTGGGCAGTTAGCTTGCCTCTTCTCCATTGTTCTGCCACCAAAATGTTCCAAACCTGACTCTGGAAATATCCCTCTTAGGGAAGGAACCTGCTCAAGTCTGGCTGAGGGGAAACTTGCAGGTACCACAAGCTACGATGAGAAACCAGGCAGGACATCCCTTTCTAGTAGGGTCTGAGGGAAAAGACCCCACGTGAAAGGAAGAGGCAGACACACAGGCTGATTACTTACAGGGTCTGAAGGATTAGTGGAGAACAAGTAGAAACCTAAAAGGTGGTGGAAAAAGACAGAAAAGGTTAGAGCAGAGATCACAAACCCAGATGTCAAGAGGATTGGACAAATAAATGTAAATGAGTGCAGTGGGCTAAGTGAGGGCAATAGGGGGTGGTGGGGACTTTGACACATAGGAGAACGTGTGGTTTGTCTACAGGACCAGGTGCTACTCGGCATCGGATGATTGATGCCATGCGGGAACGCGGCCCAAGTATTGTCAAGTCTATTATGAAAAAAGGCTGGAAATCTGCATCTTTATGTGATTTTAATGCTGGCGTAAATTTTTCAGACCAAACAAAAACACATCTGTAGGCTGGCTTTGGAATCCAGACTGCTGGTTTGCAATCTTCGGTTTTGAGAATATGACAGCCAAGTAACAATTCCAAAGGGATCCCATTGTTCCCCTGCAGCCAAGGTTCCTGGGGTGGGAACACCATGACTCTCCTCCCTCCCAAATCCTTGGAATCCTGACAGGGACAAGGGAGACATCTCTTTGCTGAGAGGTGGAGAAGGCCCTGGGGCACCAGCAGAGGGCAGAAGCTAAAGCAGAGCCCAACCAACTTACTTGGCCATAGTCCAAAGGACCAACAGACTTCCCCCTCAGGGGAAGTCAGTCCTGCTGGAGAAGCACAAATGAAATTCCTTCGAGAGTGGGTGGAGGGTAGGGGGAACTGGAAGCCAGTGGCTTCCTGGGCTGGGACGGGGCAGGCATGGGGTCCCAAGGGACTCAGCCCTGGCACTGGACTCTGGTTGCGATGTCATCGATAATCGCGCAGTGCTAGAGGAAGGACCTCGGGTTTGCCAGCTGTGTACAGGGGACTCCGCCATTTAAGCCTATGTCTGGATGAGCTAGCCACGTAAACTCACAGCCTCATCTGAAGAGGCCAGGCCCCACAAAGTGAGAAAGGATGTAACCCTGCTTTACAAGGGGGTGTGGAGGCCCCGATATCCAGGTATATGCATGCCTTAGAGACACTCTCATGCACGGACACCAGGAAACACACGAGAATGTTCACTGCACAGCTACGTGTATAATGAAAACAGCCCAGCAGCAGAAGGACAGATAAATATTCATACAACGGATCACTACACACCAGCAAAAATAAATGAACCTCATCTCTTCGTTATCAACATGAGTAAACATCAAAAACATAATGTGGAACAAAACAGCAACTTGCAGAAGGAAAACTCACATTATGCAACCATTTATATAAACTTTTTAAATACACAAGCAATACCACCTGTTGCGTAATGAAACGTCGATGTGAAGTAAAAGTGTAAAGACACGCACGGGAATGAAAAACAGGACAGGGGTACATCTTGGGGAAAGAGGGACTCAGATCACGAAAGAATAAAAAGGTGGCTTCCGTTTTCTTTCTAATACTCCATTCTCTAAGCTGGGTGAATGTCTAAAAATGTCAAAGTAAATGTTTCCTCCCCTGTGGACTGGCCTTTAGAGACGCCTGAGTCCTGGGCGTGGGTGACTCACCGAGGATGGCAAAGATAATCATGAAGAAGAGCAGCAGCAGCAGGATGTCCATGAAGGGCGGCAGGGACTGGAAGATCTGCCGCAGGTTCCTGGGGGGAGAGACGAGTAGGCGGGGCATGCCGTCTGCAGCCCCTCGGTGCGGTGCTCCCTGGTCCAGGTGGGGGTGTGCCTGACTCAGAGAATACTAAATCCTGCTACACTGTGGCTTGTGACACTGGGCTTAGTTTTTTCCTAAAGTGGCTTGAGACTCATCCACTCAGCAGGTGACCAGGCAGACCTGGGGCAGGTGCAGTGCTTGGCCACCTCTTCCTCCTCACAAAGCCCAAGCAGGAGGGTGCGCTGAAAGGGGAAGGAGTCACAACGGCTGAACATGTGGCCTTCAGTGCACAGGCCAGCTTCCCTGCACAAGCTGTGGGATACATGAAGCCACCTAGCCCTGGGACACTTGTTTCCAGCTTTGAGGATGGGCACAGAGAATAAATTAACCCACTGCTGTTGAGTCAATTCTGACTTATAGCAACCCTGTAGGACAGAGCAGAACCACCCCATAGGGTTTCCAAGGCGGTAATCTTTACAGGAGCAGACTGCCACATCTTTCTCCCAAGAAGCGGCTGGTGGTTCAAACCCCTGACCCTTCTGTTAGCAGCTGAACGCTTTAACTACTGCGCCACCAGGGCTTCTTAAAGAATAAATTACTAGCCCGCTACCATCAGCAGTACCTAGCCACAAGACTTTCCATATGGAGTTTTCCAAATAAATGTCACCCTAGGCTGTCTGGTTTGAGTTCAGCCCTACAGCCTGGGTGGAGGTGTCAGGAGAGCCTGCTTGTGTCACGTGGACTGTCTGAATTCTTGCTTTAGGGGACAGCTGCTGTATTTGGGCAGATAAGGTTCTCAGAGAGAGGCACCACCTTCTCAAGGCTGCAGGTTGAATGGGAAAGAGCCTAGAGCCGGAGTCATGTGTGGGTCCCATGGCTGAGAGTAAGCTATGTGCTTTATACTATACTGACGTGCAGTACTGATCTTATCGCTAAGTGACTCACAGGGCTCTGTTCTGCTGGCCCAGAGGTTTGGGCCAGGCCATGATAGTGCCTGTCTGACCAGCACTGCCCCCGGCCTTACCGCCGGATGCCGCCACAGTACCGACAGTCCACCAGGAAAATGCAGCGCAGGGCCCGGGTCACCCGCACATGGGACGTCTGCCGTACCAACACCACAATGGCCTCGATGAACTGGACCACGAGCACGGAGGTCTGCGGGGTGGCAGCACAGCATCGTCAGTCCCCCACCCAGCCCTCCTCCTGAACACCCTGAACCGAGGGCTGGAGAGATACTGCCCACCCTGACCTTGAGAGCTTGCCTCCCTCCTTCCATCTCTCTCATACCGCCCACCAACACCCAGTGGCCACCCTAGAAGAGCCCACAGCTGCTGGCCCAGATGTGTGGCCCCAGGAGGATGGACTCCAGGGGGTGCCCCCACCAGCTTGGACTGTGGAAGGGAGGGTCAGAAGGCAAAGCCTCCACTCGACCCTTTTCCTCACTACTTAGCTCACCCCACCTGCACCAGGAAGCTGCCCCCTGAGGTCTACAGCTCACCTCAATCCTTGATTACTTGGGCATATTCTCCTGGACGAGTATGTACTTTTTACATGACACAGTGCCACTGACCTAGTCCTACTCACTCCACTCTCTACTACACGGAGGGAAGGGGTACAGCACGCGGTACCGATCGGCGCGGGCGTGTAAGTCAGACAAGCCTGGGTTAGACGCCCACCTCTGGGATTCAGACCCTATTCTGGCTGGCTCAATGTAAAATCGGGAGAATAATCCATCTCCCTCAAAGGTGACCATGAGGATCAGTACAGAGCTCAGCACGCCCTGGACACTGATTGCATCAGCTCCTGTCAACGTCATCACGCTATTCGAGCCTCTGGCAAGGCTGGGGGCATCGTGAGGACGAAGCCAGAAAAACCAAACCCGTTGCCATCAAGTTGATTCGACCCATAGTGACCCTGTAGGACAGAGTAGAACTGCTCTGTAGGGCTTCCAAGGAATGGCTGGTGGATTCCAACTGCTGACTTTTTGGTTAGCAGCTGAGCTCTTAACCATTATGCCACCAGGGCTGCATTGTGAGGACAGGGACCTGATTTTACACTTCTGAGCCAGGACTGGGCCCATGGGGAGTTCTGGCTTGAGGGCGACGGGAGGAAATGCTGTGAGGAGACAGACAGAAGGACGGATGTATCACCTTGACCATGGTCCGTTTGTGCCGGATGAAGGTGTGGAGGCCCAGCCACCGCAGCTTCATACAGAGTTCAAACACGACCACCATCAGGGCGAACAGCTCCAGGGTGGCGTGGACCTGCAGCCAGGGGGTGTGGAGAAGGTCGTCATCGCCACCCCGCCCACGGTTGCCTCTCTCTTGACCCCGCCCTCTCCCAGGACCTGGAAAACTGCCATAGGACCCCTGCCTGCGTCCCCCTACCCGTGCATCTACCACCCACACCCACACCCACACACATCCGTTACAAAAACCAGGCCCTGGGTGTTCAGAGACATAGCCTTGGCAACATAGTTTTTTCCCAGAACATCTAAACATAACCTCAGTATTCGTGAAACAGACACACTGATCCATACACAGAAGAATTAAGAAGGAGACCAAAGTTATAAAGAAAGATAAGATAAAAATTTATATCTAGCCTTGTTTCCGGAAGGATTTCGTATAGTTTACAAAAGACCCATAAAATACACTATCCAAACCAAAAACCAAGGCCGTTGCCATCGAGTTGATTCTGACTCATAGTGACCCTACAGGATAGGGTAGAACTGCCCTATAGGGTTTCCAAGGCTGTAATCTTTACGGATGCAGATTGCCACATCTTTCTCCTGTAGAGCGGCTGGTGGCTTCAAACTGCTGACCTCTCGGTAAGCAGCCAAGTGCTTAACCACTGCACCACTAAAGAACCATGAACTGGGGGCCTAAACTTAAGAGTTTGTTTAAAAACAAAACTGCGTGGAAAAAAATACCAAGACTTACTTGAAAATCCAAGAGCCCAAGAGAAAAGGGCTGTTGAGCAGACAGGGGCCCCAGAAATTCTCATTGACTCTCACTTGCTCACTTGGACAAAAGGACAAGGACACACAGGGGGCCCCCAAGCAAGCCTCTTTCTACTTTAGGCCAGCTGCAGCTTCCCAGGGGTGGGGGCCTCCTCAGTCGTCCCACTTGTCCCCTGACAAGCAGGGCAGGCCCCAATAAGGGCCTTACATTTAAATGAACATCAAAGCCTTTGTGGTCCGTGCCTCACAGAACTCACTGCCCTGAAGGGACGTCAAGGCCTCTAGGAGCAGATGTGGGCAATCTAATCCAACCATGGATGGGGGCCTCCTGGAGACGCAGAGGAGGGGCAGGAGCTGGCAGGGTGAAGGGACAGCGTGAGGAGGAAGGAGAACAGGTCAGTTCAGAATGGCCGGCGCTGAGGGTTTTAGGCATGAAGAGGGAGAAGCAGGAGGAGAATCTGAGGAGGGAAAGCGGCCTAGTCACGATGGGCCTCGAACCGCCGGCTGGAAAGATTGTTTCTCTAACGAGATAGGCACAAGGCTAAAAAGATACAGGGACCCCACTTCTTCCCCGGCTCCCCGCCTCCCACACATCCCTAGGGAAGAGTGATGAGGGTCATCTCCATGGACATCCCTGGCCCACACGGGATGGTAGGCTGGATGTGAAGACACTGTGGGGCTATGGCTGCCAGGATACACCCTGCCCCCACTGGTGATCACACCCGACTGCCTTTTCCGTTTCTGCTGAGGCTGGATACAATGGTGTGAGAATGTCAGGCCGGTGTCCTGGCCACCATGGCCAAGGTGTGGGCACCGGACTCAGGCGAGGTAAACAGGATGCCACCCCTCCCTGGAAATGGATAGTGAGCAGGGCCACAGTAAGGCTGGGGCACCTGGGCCAGCTGGTTGGGCCACTGCTGTTCCTGAGGCCTCTGTGACCATCCCGTGCTTCTCTGTTTTAAGTCCGTTTGCAGTGTTGCCCTTCTAGAACGTCCCCTCTCAAGCTTGAGTAGCCCAAACCGGTCTCTGTTGCTTGCCCGCCCACAGGGAGCCAGTGGCACTCACATAGATGCCGAGCCGGAGTGCGGGGACAGCGGGGGCCTCACACAGGGAGAGCAGCAGCAGGAGCAGGGCCGTCGACAGCTCCATCAGGTAGAAGAGGTGGTTGTGTGCAAAGAGGTAGGCCGCCAGCGCTTTGGCATTCTTGGGGTGGGTGAAGAACTTGTCGTTATTCTCGCCTTCCTGGGAAAACAAGAGCCACGTGGGCGAACGACCCTGGAGGTGGTACAGCACCAAAGATGTGCGTGCAGTGAGCAGGGGAGGAGAGGAAGGCAGGTAAGAGAGGTTCAGGCTGGAGATGGAAGATGATGGGACATCAAAACGATCCTCTTCACAAAACTGCCCACTGGCCAAGCTCAAACTTGACCACTGACAGGTCTCAAAAGACTTTCTGCCTCTTAAAAAACACTCTGAGGAATCAAAGAGCAGCAGGTCCTGAGAGAAGGTTAAAGAGGGCAGCACATCGGACCCCCTCAGAGGCTGATCTTCACTCTCAGAAAGGCCCGGCTGCTCGGGGGTTCTGGTGTAAGCAGACTCAGCCGGGTCCTGCCTTCCCCACTCCCTCCCCGCGTAACGTTGAGAAAGTTCTTGTGCCTCAGTGGGCCTCAACTTCTTCAACCATTGAGGGGAAAACACTGGGACCTATTCAGAGGGCTACTGTAAGGATGAAATGGGAAAACAATGAAAGACCCTTGGGACAGAGGCTGGCACACAGCAAGCTCCCCCCAGGTGTTAGCTAATTGATTAACAATGAAAGAAAAAAAATGAAGCTAATAACCATACTTAGTCAGACCTTTTAAAATCATCAAGAGCTAATGCACTCAGTTGCTAACTGATAGGTTGGCAGTTCGAGTCCACCCAGAGGTGCCTTGGAAGAAAGGCCTGGTGATCTACTTCTGATAAAACAGCCATTAAAAACCCTATAGAGCACAGCTGTACTCTGACACACATGGGATCGTCATGATGCAGAATCAAACAGATGGCAACTGGTTTTTTTACCCCAGTGGGGTGGCCACTCTGGCTTTGCTCAGGCTTTCCAATATCCCACTTCTTACTTGATGTTGCTATCTCTTTGCTGTTTTCCGTAATTTCCTAACCCTTGCAAAATGCTGGACCTTGTAGACCTACTGAACTCACCCTCAGTTCTTGCCCCCGTAATAGTCATAACAAGGTGGCCAGCAGGGGCTGAGCAATCACCATATGCCAGGCCTGCTCAGTCCTGCTGTGCCGCACTCAGTCAGTCCTCACAACCTCCTGGGCAGGTGGCTACTTGCGTTATCCCATTTGAGAGAGAGTTGAGGAAACCGAGGCACAGAGAGCTTCAGTAACAGCCTGAGGTTACAGGCTCCAAAGGACTCTACTGCACTCCTGCTAATGATGTAGGAATAAGTGACACAGCCCAGGAATGCCCACTTAGGGACACCGGCAGAGGACACCCCCAAGGCCACAGCTGAGCCTCTAACAGGCCCTGCTAAGGTGAGCCCTAGGTGGTGGAAGGTTGTTTCACTGCATCTCTGGAGTTGGTGGGCACAGCTAAGTAAGGGATTTTCCCACCTCATCAGCATCATTACCCAGTAGCCAACACTCACTACTTCCTTGGCTGATGCTTTGCATGCATCACCTTGCTTCAGTGGTTCTCAACTGCAGGTGATTTTGCACCCCTACCCCAGGGCACTTAGTAATGTCTGGAGATATTTTTGGTTGTCACACCTGGGGGTGGTGCTGTTGGCATCTAGTGGGTAGAGGTCAGGGATGCTGCTGAACATCCTATGATGCACAGGATGGCTCCAGAATTATCAGGCCAAACTCAAAAGTGCTAAGGCTGGGAGGCCCTGTCCATTTACTCCTCCACTCACCCTCAGAGTAGAGACAGTTCCTATTGGCTCCACCTCACAGAGGAGGGTAGTGGGCTTAGAGAGGTCATGTGCCTAGACTATGCAGCAACCAGGAAGCGGCGGAGCCAGAATGTAAGCCTGGGTCTCCTCACCCACAGACCCTCTGGAAGCATCCAGCTGTCTCTGGAATGCAGGCACACCTTCAGCTGCTCTGGGATGAGGCCACCCTTGGCACCCTTACAAACCATCACTCCCTGGAAGGCTGAGCTCACACGTGGTCTGCTGACGCATGGGGGAGTTGCACGCGGGAACTGCAGGGCCAGGCTAACAGGAGAAGCGTCTCTGGGCCGTGCTGCAGATCCACCCGTGGTGCCATGGAAAAACCTCTGGCCTGATGAGCTCCCATGCTAGCCACGAGGGGCTTCAGCACGCCGAGGGGCTTCAGCACGCCGAGCCTCTGCGTCATTGTTGGGAAAGCAAGGTGTATTGTCAGTGCCTCACCTGGCACAGTGCCTGCTACACAGTAGATGTTTAATAAACCCAACTAGACCAACTGCTGTCAAGCTGACTCTGACTCATGGAGATCCCATGCATTACAGAGTAGAACTGCCCCATAAGGTTTTCTTGGCTGTATTCTTTACGGAAGCAGACTGCCAAGCCTTTCTTCTGAGGCACCGCTGGGTGGGTTTGAACCACTTGTGCCACCCATGGCCTTTGGTGTTTTATAGGTGTTTGCATAAACCTCTGCTGCAAGAGACCACTTCTCCAGGTCCCAGCCCAGCCTGGAAACTGTCCAGTAGCTTAGCAGGCTGTGAGCTCGGACTTTGGCTGTGGTTTGTTGGGTAATTTTGAGTGAGTCACTTCTCTGAAGGGGGTATGTCGGTCCCTTCATCAGCAAAAAATAAAGGCAAACCACAGACCTGACAGGGCAGACCAGGCGGAGGAAACAAACATCTCAGCAGTCCAGCGGAGGGCCAGTGGCCAGCCTCACTCATCTTGCTGTGGTCTGCACAGAGTCATGGTTTCCAGCAGCAGCCTCCAGGGTGGGGGTAGGGGGCGGGAGGTGGGGGCAAGGGGGAACATTCACAGTGGCCTGGGAAGCTTCTGGTTTGAATGACTAAGAAACACAATTTCTTCCAACCCATAGCCAGGGACGAAGGTCCAGCTTGAGGCAACCACTGACACGGGAGGCAGGGGGCTCGGATTTTAACTATAGGACTTGGAACTGCCACAGAGAAGTGGGGACGAGGTCTCCACCGATGAGAACGGAGCGAAATATTTACCATGTCACTGGATTCTGAGCCAAGACCCCAAAGGAGAACACGAGCCTTGTTTTCTGGCTGCAGATCACCAACTAGATTAGGAAAATAAGAAGCCAGGCCAGCCATACGCGGCTTCCAGGCCTTCGCTCTCTGCTCCCTGGGGTGGGACTTGGTGCAGAAAACGAAGGCTGTCTCGAAACGCTAGGCTCTCAACGGTGAGCAAGCTAACAGGGAAAATCTGGGAGGAGAGGAAGATGCTGGCTCCAGTTAGCCTCAGAGCAGCGAGCAGCCAATTACCCAAGCACACCCACAGCCTGGTGCAGGGGCTGAGCTACAGCTTAGCTGCAAGCACCAGAAGGAAGAGGCCATCTCGGCACCAGCTAAGGCCAGCCTCCAGAAACAGCCACGTACTCCCCTTCACAAGGGCCTGAGGTTTGCTTGGCTTTTGTTTTTATTTTTCACAAAATGATGCAGATGTTTTGGTAAAACAGCTCAAATAGTTCACGATAAGGTAGTCAAATGACTCAAAATTCCATCAGCCAGAGATGCACATCAGTAATAGATACACAGTGTTCCAGATGTGTATGGGTGCCTGTGCGTACACCTACATACAGGTGTATGCAGCTATGTGGGCATACATTTTATTTAAAAATTATCACGATACCTGCCGTTCTGGAACTTCCTTTCCCCACTTACAGACACTGAGAATGGGCAGGCCCTGACCAGGAGATACTCACCTGGAGGTAGATGGCTGCTTCTTGATAATTCATCTCCCAGTTGTGCCTGGTGGGGCTTGAGGGGGAACTCTCACCCCCAGAGCTCAGGCTGGGGTCCTGCGAGTCATTGATGGTATAGCTGCTTCCATCTGCATTGAAGGAGAGAGAGAGTTACTTACAAGCCAGGCTTTAGAGAAAAAAGGCATCATTCACCAGTAAGAAAGTCTGGCGGTCGCCTTGTATGCTCACACATATATCCTATTACATACAGGTCAGCCGTGTGTACTAATGCCGACAAGAATTACTATGACCAGCGGAAAATTTTTTCTTTCTCTTGCTAAGCAAAAAAAGCAAGTGCAAAAGATCACATTGAGTACAGTACATTTTGTGTAAAAAAAAGAAAGAGGAAACAAGAAATCATAGACATACCTAGTTATCGTTATAAAAAGAAATACCCAAACCCACTGCCATCAAGTCGATTCCAGTTCATAGTGACCTAACAGGACAGAGTAGAACTGCCCCATAGGGTTTCTAAGGAGCAGCTAGTGGATTCGAACTGCCGACCTTTTGGTTAGCAGCCAAGCTCTTAACCACTATGCCACCAGGGTTCCAAAAAAACACAAAAACAAAATATGGGAAGGATAAATCAGAACTCAGTGAAACTGGTTAACAACAAGGGGTGGGGAGAACAGGGTAGAAGTGGATAATTTTTACTTTTGGAAGCATGTTAATATTCTACTGAGTTCTGAGTTCAAAAATAAAAATAGCTGGATTTGCTCCCTGGTGCAGGGTCATTGGGTGTTTTCCCTCGGAGCCCTCTTCTTCCAGTGACCCCACCCTGTGCACCTTGGAACCACCTCTCCTCTGCTCCAGATTGCCTGGCTCTGCCCACCTCCATCCCTGGTTCCCATATGTGGTCAGGTCTGGCAATCAGCAACCTCAGCAATCCTGGGCACAGTGATTGGTTCAGGCCTGGGCACTGGCTCAAGCCCGGCCAGTGAGGGCTGAACCTGGAATTTTTTCTGGACTAATTAGAAAGGAAGGAGCCCGGTGGAGCAAATGGTTAAGTGCTCAGCTGCTAACCAAAAGGTGGGCAGTTCGAACTGACCGGCAGTTCCACAGGAGAAAGACCCGGTGATCTGCCTCCGTAAAGATTACAGCCTAGGAAACTCTATAGGGCAGTTCTACTCTGTCACAGGTGGTCACTATGAGTCAAAATTGACTCAACGGCACCCAGCAACAACAATTAGGAAGGAAGGGCTCTTTTCTCTATTGCTGGCGCCTGCCACTGCATGGGGAAAGCTAGCCTGAGAAGGAAGCCAGAAAGAGAACAAAACAGGGAGAGAAATACCTACCCCTTATAACAATAATTACACACCTGGCATTCAGCTGTGCCTGAACTCCACCCCTTAACTTTTCCAAAATCTGTGTCAATCAAGATCCGTTTTTACTTAGGCCCATTTGAGCTGAGTTGGTCACAACTGCCAAGAGTCTCCACTCACACACATGATAAACAGTGGTACCAAGACATGATTTTCAACTTGCTAATTTACTGGGAAGATGTGAATCTAGAATTAAAATCTGGTCCCCCAACAATGCACCCACTAAGTGATGAAGAAGCAAATATTTGGATAATGAGATTTGCATAGTCGGCAAGAAGCAAATGCAAGGCTCATCATTAGACAGGAAGAGGTTGGGAAACTAGCAGGGTTCATAGGGCTGTTGGGTCACAACAGGGTCTTCTGATCTTAAACAGCCAGGTCAGGCCCTCCCATCTGCAAAGCTCCTCCCCATCCTTTTTTTTTTTTTTTTTTTATTAAATGGTTTAATTAAGGTATAAAACCTATTCCTGTCAAGTCAACTTCAACTCACAGCAACCCTCTAGGACACAGTAGAACTGCCCTATAGGTTTTGCAATGCTGTAATCTTTATAGAAGGAGACCGCCACATCCTTCTCCCATGGAGCAGCTGGTGAATTCAAACTGTGTACCTTTCAGTTAGCAGTCGAGCTCTTTAACCACTGCGCCACCAAACCAAAAACCCACTGCCATCGCATCAATTCCGACTCACAGCGACCCTGTAGGACAGAGTAGAACTGCCTCACAGAGTTTCCAAGGAGCAGCTGGTGGACTCGAACTGCCGACCTTTTGGTTAGCAGGCGAGCTCTTAACTACTGTACCACCAGGGCTCCTTTATTAAGCTATAAGGGGCATACAATAAACTGTATATATTTAAAGTGCACAATTTGGTAAGTTGTGACAATAAATATTTATATCCATCACCCCTAAAAGTTTCCTTGTTTCCCTTCTGTCTCCCCCCACATTCCTAGGCAACCATTGATCTGCTTTCTGTCACTATAGATGAGTCAATTGTTTTTAGAATTTTATATAAATGAAATGATACAGTATGTACTCTTTCTGCTTGGCTTCTTTCATTCAGCAAATTATTTTTAATTTCATCTATATTGTATAGTGTATCAATAGTTCACTCTGTTGTACTGCTGAGTAGTTGTCACGGATTGAATTGTGTCCCCCAAAAATGTGTGTCAACTTGGCTGGGCCATGATTCCCAGTATTGTGTGACTGTCCACCATTTTGTCATCTGATGTGATCTTCTTAGGTGTTGTAAATCCTATCTCTATAATGTTAATGAGGCAGGATTAGAGGCAGTAATGTTAATGAGGCAGGATTAGAGGCAGTAATGTTAATGAGGCAGGGCTCAATCTACAAGATTAGGTTGTGTCTTAAGTCAATCTCTTTGGGATATAAAAGAAAGAAGCAAGCAGAGAAACATGGGGACCTCACACCACCAAGAAACAAGAGCCAGGAGAATAGCACCTACTTTGGACCTGGGGTCCCTGCACTAAGAAGCTCCTAGTATGGATGTACCACAGTTCGTTTATCCATCTCCTGTTGATAGACATTTAGATTGTTTCCAGTTTGGGGCACATATGCTTTCATTTCTCTTGGGTAAATAAAAAACCAAAAAAACCAAACCTGTTGCTGTTGAGTCGATTCTGACTCATAGCAACTGTGATGGTTAAGATTGTATGTCAGCTTGGCTGGGCCATGATTCTCAGTGTTTCAGTGTGATCACTCCCATGATTGAATACACTGTTGAGTAGCCAATCAGATGAAAGGGAGTCTCCCTGGGGGTGTGGCCTGCATCTGAATATAAGCAGACATTCTGGCTTTTTGCTCTCTCTGGATCCTGAAGCTGCCTTCTGTCGTCTCATCCCCGGTTCTTGGGACGCGAGCTGTCAGCTTATCTGCCAAACTTCGGATTCATCGATCTTCACAGCCTGTGAGTGGAGCCCTGCTCTCTGACCTGCTGATCTTGGGTTCACCAGCCCCTGCAGCTACGTGAATCAGTAGAAACCTTGTGGTCTTGCCTGCTGATCTCAGAATTCATCAACCGTCACAGCCTGTGAGCGAGAGCCCTGCTCTCCAACCTACTGATCTTGGGCTCACCAGCTTCTGCGGCTGCGTGACTTGGGCAAGGCCTCTACCCTGATCCACGGACTTGGGATGCTCTAGCCTCTACAATCGCGTGAGCTGTTTCCTTGATATAAATCTCTCTCTCTGTATATATTTATACATTACTGGTTTTGCTTCTCTTGAGAACCCAGCCTAAGACAGCAACCCTACAGGACAGAGTAGAACTGCCACACAGGGCTTCCAAGGAGCAGCTGGTGATTCAAACTGCAGACCTTTTGGTTAGCAGCTGAGCTCTTAACCACTGCACCACCAGGGCTCCCTTGGGTAAATAAGTAGGGGTGAAATAGCTTGGCCATACAGTAAGTGTATGTTTAATCTTTTAAGAGACAGCTTACAACACTACCATGTCTTGATTCTGGTAGCTTTGTAAGTCTTGAAAATCAGGTAGTATAGTCCTGACCTGTTCATGTCTTTCAAAGATGAGCTCTCTGTCCAATGCCAATGCGGCAGCCTCTCCCAACTCTGCTCCCAATGCCCATTTGTAAAAGAATTAAGCCTCAGGCAGAGACAGGAGAAGGTCAAACCATCTTCCTCAATCTGCTCCCGTGGACCAGGGAAGCACTAGCCAAAGTGTGGCTCGTGAGTAGAGAGAGCCTTGGGCAGGTGGCTGGAGGGGGCCGTACCCTCATATGCCCATGCCCCATCCTCCTCGACCTTCACACACCACTGCAGGCACCAGATCTGGCTACACAGCAGAGTCCTAGGTCAAATAAATAACCAGTGACAGAGTGGCTGGGGTACAGGCATGGGCACAGATGGCAGCAGACATTAGCGCCACATTCCCACCCTGCATTAAACAGCGAAGTGTCTGTGTGAGGCCCCCTGCCTGGAAGATACCCCGTCTGAGCCTGCCCACCCCCTCCTCTTCCTGGGGATCTCAGCAGATTGATCTGAGCATCTTCTTCCCACCCATTAGCTCTCTCAGCCCATCCCTGGTGGGAAGAAGGCACCTGGCCCTCCTCAATGTCCCCCCTTTGCCCCTCACCATCTATACCCTTAAGCACCACTGGACCAGATGGTCTAAAGCACCACATGGTGTCTTTTAGTGTCCTGGTGCAGGTGAGAGACATCCCCTCTTCCCTAGCACACAACCCCCTCAAAGCCACAAACAATATTTCCGCCCAGCTTCTGAAATCCACAAGGACCATGGAGACAGGGAAGATCATCCTCAGAGACAGAAACTTTGACACCACCTGCTTCACTTCTCCAGGCCCGGAAGTCGCCAGGTCTGGGAGGGTCTGTTCTCTCAAACCCATCCCTACGCCCACCTGCCTTTGTTAGGGCCTCCTTGTTTTCCACCTACACGATGGCACCAGGCTTCAGGCTGGCGCTCGCTGGCCGGGCCTTTACCGACCACTCAGCACTGAGCATTTGCTACAGGAGAATTCTGTGAAGCCTAACTCGCATCATGTCACTCTGCTGCCTACAGCCCTCCAGTGGTTTGCCCTGAATCAGATTCGGACTCCTTAGCAACGCAAGCAAACTCCAAACTGATAGGTGGATCTTCACCCTGGTTCGTACAAGATGGGTTGCACCAAGCACTGATGATGCTTAGAATAGCTGGAGTCCCCGTGTCAATGAACATCACGCCCAAACAAAGACAAACCTGCCCTCCAGGGCCGCAGCTCACACCTAGCTGGCAGGCTGGCAGGTAAGAGCGGACATGCTGTGGACGAGGTCAGGGGTAGATGTCACAGGGATGATGGCTTCTGCTAGACCCACGAAAAGACTGTCTGATGAGTACAGCTGCCCAACCATGGACTGGACAGAGTGGGTTTACCCCTGGCCTCCGGGGGCACCTGTCTGAGGAGGCAGCAAGGCCACATCGCTCAGATCCTCAAGAAGAGGCTCCATGGCCATTGTGGGGATGCTTCTAGAAAGGAGGTTCACACAGCAAGTGAGGAGTTGGACTGGCCGCCTTTCTAACTTGATGCATCTGTGTCTGCAGGTGAGTAGAGGTGGCGAGGGAACCCAGGTGGGAAGATGCAGATGGCCTTAACGACAACGCAGAACCCGTGGTTGCTCTTGTGGGCCAGCAGGACCCGCTCCACAAAGGCCCTGGCGCCTGGATCTTGCTGGTTACTACAAGCACTGACTGCCTCACTGTGTGGAGAAGACAATGGCCATCTTCCCAGCACACAATTCCCTCCCACAGCAGTTAACTGAAGTTCCACAAATCTATTCAGCCCAAACCATAGCAACTCACTTCTGATGAAATTGCAAACACAAATGATACGACATACTCTGTGTGCCAGCCATGTTGTTGCTATTAGCTGCTGTGAAGCTGGCCGCCATCTCACGGAGACCGCGTGCACAACGGAATGAAACGCTGCCTGATCTGCGCCATCCCCATCATCAGTCGTGGAGAAGACCACTGTGATCCATAGGGTTTTCACTGACTAATATTCAGAAGTAGACCATCAGGCCTTTCTTCCTAGTCTGTCTTAGTCTGGAAGCACCACTGAAACCTGTTCAGCATCCTAGCAACACACAAGCCTCTACTGACAGATGGGTGGTGACTGCGCATAAGGAGCACCAGCTGGGAGTTGAACCCAGGTCTCTCACATGGAAGGTAACAATTATACCACTGAACCACAGCTGCCCTCTAGATGCCAGGCGTATGTATACATATATATGTAAAGTTCCATCCTCACAACAACCCTCTGAGGTACTGTTATTATTCCCATTTTACAAGTGAGGGATAGAAGCACAGTGAGATCGGTGAACCTGCCCAGGGTCACACGTAAGGAAAGTGATGGAGCCAAGGAAAGGACCAGATCTGTGCTGTGAACCACAATGCTAAGCCACAAAGCAGTGTTACTCCATGGTGGGCAGAGTGGGGTGGGCCGTGAACAGCATGTCACCATCCGTGATAGGATACGTAAGGGAATTAGAGTTGGCGTTTAGAAACTGGCAAGGAGCCCTCATGGCGCAGTGGGTTAAGCGCTCAGCTGCGAACCACCAGCCACTCCATGGGAGAGAGATGTGGCAGTCTTGCTTCCTAAAGATCACAGCCTTGGAAACCCTGTAGGGCAGTTCTACTCTGTCCTATATGGTTGCTATGAGTTGGAATCGACTCGACAGCAATGGGTTGGGTTTTATAGTAATTGGCATTGCTGGAGCATTTTCTTTTTCTAGTACAGGCACTCCCCGGGTTATGAACATCTGGCTTGTGTACAACCCGTAGTTGCGAACCAACTCCTGTAAAGCCTATTATATCCGTAAAGTCTATTAAATTAAAATTCAAGCTACATACAATGGTTCATAATAACAAAACGGGCACTACTTTGTGACTCACATCAAAACACTATTATTACTGTATTATTATGTTACTTTAATGTTTTTATGCATAGAAAGGTATGCTATATACTATATACTAAGAAACATTTGCCTAAGTGACGTTAGATTCAAACCTTACCTGTCTCAATTTACGTATAAATTCGACTTAAAGACAGATTAGGAACGGAACTTGTTCGTCATCCGGGGACTGCCTGTAATTCATTTTCATTGTATTTTACAAAAGCACAGGTCCTCTAGCAGAGGAAGGCTGAGAAGTACTGCTGTAGAGCTTTCCTGCTTGGTTTTGGAGTACTTTCAGCAGCTGGTCTTAGAAACAATGACTTTCAGCTCCGGAATGGATCGTACAGACCATTTAATTCAATGCTCACCTTTCAGAGTTGGGGAGACTGAGATCCAGGGAGGCCTGAGTCTAGACCTAGCTCTGTAGCCAACTGGCCCTGCTACATGGGTCTCCTGGCTCCCAGCCTGGAGCTTGCCCAAGACAAACATTTACCATTTATCCATCACTGCAGAAATGTAGGGGGTGATCTCTGTGAGACCAGTTTAGCATCTATGACCAAAAAACAAAAAAATGACAATCTGCCCTTGCATAGACTGTCATTCCCATTAGCCAGAGCCACGAGGGGCTAGGCGATAGGCAGGAGGCCGCAGTGGGTGGCTGCTGGGAATGTATTTTCCCTGACCTACAGAGACGGAGTGCAACAGCTGCATCAACAGAGGATCCTGGGACAGGGAGGGCCCTTGGACGTGAGGTGGCTCATTCCTCGCAGGACTGTGTGCAATGACACTGGCTACACAGGGACCATAAGGTCCTACCTCTCACTGGCTCCACCATGACCCTTTGCAAACCATCTCTCCCCTGGACTGTGCAATCCGTTCCACGATGCGTCCCCTGCTCCCTGTCCTGCCCGCCTATGATCTAGTCTCTACATTGTCAGAGAAATCCTGCTTTGTTGTTGTTAGGTAAACGCATTAGTAACTCATCAGATTACAATGATACTTGAAAACCCTAAGGCAGACCATATCATTCCTCTGTCCCAAACCGTGTTATGATTGAATTGTGCCCCCAACCCCACCCCCACCAAATATGCATTGTAATTCCTAATCTCTATAGTGTTTATAATCCCATTTGGGAATGGGTTTTCTTTGTTATGTTAATGGGATGGTATTAGTGTAGGGTGTATCTTGAGTCAACCCCTTCTGAGCTATAAAAGAGCAGACTGAGCAGGCAGCAAAAAAGCAGAGATGAGAGAGAACAGATGCCATGCCACATGGAGATCGCCAAGGAGCCAAGGAAAAAAAGCTGAAAAGAGACAAGGACCTTCCCTGAGAGCTGGCAGAGAGAGAAAGCCTTCCTCTAGTGCCAGTGCACCCTGAATTTGGACTTCCAGCCTCCTAAACTGTGAGAAAATAAATTTGTTTGTATAAGCTGCCCACTCGTGGTATTTCTGTTACAGCAGCACCAGATAACTAGGACACTGTGCCGCAGCCATCCGTCTCCCTGAGAAACACCAACGTCCTACCCATGGACTTAAAGGTCTTAGGAAATCTGTCCCCACAACCTCGGTCGTCACTTCATTCCACTCAGCCCCTCGCTCCAGCCACACTGGAACATCCCACCTGAGGGCCTACGCACGTCCAGCTCCCTCCACCCTCACCAGGTTTTTAAGTGGCTGGCTTCCTCACATCTTTTACTTCTCTCCCCAAACACCATCTTACCAGAGACTGTCCTTGATCTCCCCCTATAAAGCCAGCCTGTCACTCCCCCCCACCCCCACTACTCTATATTCCTCACAGGGTTGTATCACCACCTGCTGGGGCATTTATTGACTTGTTGGCCTGTGCCCTGAATGTCAGCTCCATGAGGGCAGGACTCGTCTTGTTCCCTGCTGCATTCCCTGCTGCATCTCCAGGGCCCAGAACATGCCTGGTACCATGTCTAAGTGCTCGGTAAATATATCCGAGTTGAACTGCAATAGAAGATCTTGCCCTGAAGATTCTGCAGACTCCCACGGAGCATTTAAAGGAGGCCAGTGAGCTGGAGGGCAGAAAGCGGAAGCTGAGGCAGGGCTGGGGGTCTCCATGGAGGGTGCAGACAACCTTGGAGTCAGCAGGGAGAACCCAAGGGTGTTAAGAAGGGGCGTGACATGATTTCTGGGTGTTTTTCAAAGATCATTCTGTTAAGGGTTTGCTGAAGACTGTCTATTTTGTGTAAGAGTAATTTGGGGCAGAACTGTAAAAAGAAAAGAAAGGAAAAATTACTCAAAGAGCTGAGGAGAAAGAATAGACTTCTCCCCTCCCCGGGCAGACTTTGTTCAGCGTGTCTAACCATTCAATCTTTGGCTTTCTCAGAAAACAAAACTTAGCTTGCTGATGAGGTCCAAAAAGGCAAAGTACAAGAGCTTGTTTGTGGCTTTTAAAAGGGGGGTGGGGGGTGCTGAAAGGCCAGAGGTGACGTGAACCTCGGAGGGGCTTTTCAAGAAAGCCACAGGTGATTTCTAAGAGCCTCCTTCACGCCCAGGCCCGCGTGGCTGAACAGCACATTTAGAGATTATACAAAGGGCGCATATCAAAGGCGGGGAGCCGGAGGTGCCACCCCGTTTCTTCTATAGATAACCTCACGAGGTGGTGGCTGCTGGGGCTGGCCAAGCTTCAGAGCACTTCAGTGCACAGCCAGGCGGGCTATGGCGCCTCACGGGTTCTCAGACCCTGCCCTGTCCGCTCTGCTCCGACCCTGCTTCGCACTTCCTGGGCGGGAGAAGTGGCCACAGAAGCATGGAAAGGCTCCAAGTCCACGTATTGTTCTGGTAGAAGGTCTGATCAAAGGCTCAGCGGCTTCCGAAATAAAGGACAATTCGGCTTTGCTAAGAAGGGAAGGCAAGAGGGGAAGGGGGCAGGTCAGCAGTAAAAGGGCCCAGGTGGGGACCAAGTCCGTGGGAGATGGAGCGCCAACCCGTATGCTCAGATGAAGCAGCACCTGGGGCGAGGGGAGGCCCTGCTTGCCACGGGCCTGGCCTCCTCAGCACAAGTTCCACAGAGCAGGACACAGGATTGGTACAGGTCCTCTGACTGGTCACCGCAGGACACAGAGCCCAGAGAATAGTCCGTCCCCACCTTCCCGTCCGGGTTCCTGGATCACACCTGCTCGCTCTGCCCAGGGACCTTGGCCCGGGGAGCCTCAGAACCCAGAAGTTGTTAGTGTCCCCCTACCCGGACACCTGGTGCCCTGCGCCAGCCAGCTCCTGCCCACTTCCCACTAGAAACACCAGCTCCTGCAGGTCCACGTGGATGACAGTGCTCATGTCATTCGGGATGTCCTCCACACAGGAAGAGCCACCAGCACGGAGAGGTCAGGTCAGCCCCACAAACTGCCCCCAAGGCCCGAGCCCACCCTCTGGGGATGGGGACCAGACCTCTCGGACTTGGGAGTATAAGCGACCACCTATTTGGGCACCATACTCCCCCAGCGTGGGATGGGCTGCTCCCGGCGTGCTGGACGGGCAAGGATGGAGTCGTACCGTACGGGCCCAGCCCACTGAGATGGGATGAGCTCACCACGGGGCTGTCGGGGAGGAGGCCTGCTACAGCCTCCTCCAAGAAGATGCTGGCCGGCCCTCGCCTCTTCATTCCCGCCTTTCCTGGGAGGCAGCTAGGCTGGAGACTTGGGAGGGGAGTAGAGAAAACGGAAAGCAGAGAAAAGCAGAAGCCATCCACCCTGGCTCTCACGGCAAGGGAGTATCTCCCCTTTCCGGAGGGGTTTTAAAAACGGCCGGAGGAAGATGACCAGGAACAATCTTGGCAACCAGGAAGATCCCATTCTGCACCTCGAGGGGAAGTTCCACAAAGGGAAACATTTTGTTCTGTGCTCCTGGTACCCTGGGCAGAGAGCGCTCATGTGACAACCAGACCAAGAGGGCAGACTGGCCGTTTCAGGCCTGTGGACTTTTGCCACTAGAGGTTTATGCCCCTAACTACCCTCCCAGAATCATAGCCACCCGCCCAGAGAGGTGAACATAAAAGCACTCCGAGGAGGAGGGGAAGAAGCAGAACGAAACTGCTGAACTAACAGGGATCAGAATACAACAAAGAAAAGGTTGTGACTCCAAGTGCACCCCAGTCCTCAGCGCAAAGGACAGGCAGCCGAACCGGGATGACCTGTTTGCACAGATGGTAACGCTTTCGCCCCGCTGATGTAACGGGGCCCAGACGCTCCCTGCAAAACAGCTGGCTGCTTTGCATGCAGCCTCCAAAACGACCCTGCAGGGACTCCAAGGTTTCCGTTCGCTGAAGCACAGCCTGCACAGTGTCCTGGTGGTGCCGGTAGATAGAAACAGTCTCCATATGCCAGCCATAAAGCTGTGCAAGGGAGGGGAGCGAGAGCGCAGGAGGGGGGCTTGAGGGTGCCCACGTCCAGCCTGCCCAGGGTCAGGCTCGGGATGGTGGGCTGCCGGGCCTTCGTTTGGGGCGTGGGACCAGAGGTTGCTTTGGATCCAAGGCCTACAATCCCCTGTGGGAGGTAGCTCTGATCAGAAAGAATACAAAGCAGCGACTGTTGCTGGGTTTATACTGAGGAGCCCACTCCCTTTCAATGCTCTCTCTTTTTCATTCTCTTCCAGCTGCACAGCCTCACACATTCTCTAACACACGAACATGTACACAGGCACACACGTGTGCATGCATGTATACACATGCACACACAGACACATGCACACACACACCCCTGCACATCCTCTGCAGCCCTGGACACCTGAGTCTACTCCTGGTTGTGCCCTGCCCCCAGCCCCAGTCCATGATCTTAATCCTCAGAGCCTCAGTTTCTTCATCCATGAACTGGGACTGGTGCCAAGGGTGCTCCGGCCATCACAGAAACAAACGTGAACACTCACAGAGCACTCTGCACCCCCTAGAATCAGTGTCCACCAAGATGACAACAAGCTGTCGTCCAGCCGTTTGCCAGTTGTTGTGGAGTGCTCCCCTCCATGGGAAAAGGCTCAGAGAGGACAGGAAAATGAGCCAGCGTGACCCCGCTGGTTTCACTGGCGTGGCGTCTCGGTGGTGCTTCTGTGCTGGCCGGCTCTTTAAAGGCCCAGGATAAAAATCGGGCACAAGATACAATGCTGAAAGAAATCACAGCGCACATGACCTTCTGCTTGGGCATTCTCTTTCTGGTAAGTGGTTCCAAGACAGCATGGGAGGTAGACCCATGCTATCAGAGCCTGTTCATAAAGGCTCTGAACCAGGGCAGAGCCCCTAACACATACACACACCTCGACAAAGGCCAGAACCGGCAGGGAGCCCTCCCAGTTGAATCGCTGGCCTCAAGCCCAAAACCTGTCCTGCCAAAGGCTTAAGGCTGACGAGGAAAGCAAACGACAGGCTCAACCAGGTCAAGCACTGTTCTGGAAAGAGGGGCTCTGGTTTCTGCCGGTGCTACCTCCAACTTTGTTTCTGGCCAGTTGACAGGGACCTAATGGCCAAATCCAGGGGATTCCCTGCAGATAATGAGGTCAGCCCTAGAGGGGCCTTGAACTGCAGGGAAAAGGGCTGGAGGGGGGAAGCGGTGCTGCAAGAAGAGTTGCGGAAAGGCAGGAGGGGTGAAGGTCGGAAACGACAGGCTCTAAGAGTAGGGGCAGAGGAGTACAGGGAGAGGGAGATGGGCCAGGAGAATGAGCGCATCTTAGTAACAGGGGTAATGATTACTGCTCAGCATGAGATGCCACAGGGCATCCCAACGCTGCAAACTTCACCTTGAGAGCAACTCTCTAGCCTTAATAAATAATCATGGCTGTAATTTGGGGGAGAAAAAGGAAGGGTGGACTTTAAAAGGGCTGCCCTTCTATCTGTAAGCAAATATGGCTCATTTGAGGTAACATTTACTTAGCACCTACTAAAGGTCAGCAATTCAAACCCATCCATCGGCTCCACAGAAGAAAGCTCTGGTGATCTGTTCCTGTAGAGATTACAGCCAAGAATACCTTATGGGGGGAGCCCTGTGGAGCAGTTCTACTCTGTAGTACATGGTGGGGCGGCCATGAGTCGGGATTGACTCGATGGCAATGGTTTTTATTTTATTTTTTTTTTTTTGGTTTACTACATACCAGGCATTGTGTTAGGTACTAGAATTTGAAACAATAAAACTCCTGGAGTTCAAGGAGGAGGAAAAAGAAGGAAGGCAATTCTAGTGTACTAAAAAGATGTGACAACAATCGCCTGCTAGTTAATGGGCAGGTCAAATTTGCCAGGGGTCATCCCAGTCATTTTCATGGTCTAATGCTCCCAAAAACAGCCCAGTGGTGCAAATGGTTAAGCGTTTGGCTAACCAAAAGTCTGGCTGTTAGAACCCACTCAGTGGCTCCGTGGGAGAAAGACCCAGCGATTTGCTTCTGTAAAGATTACAGCCTAGAAAACCCTATGGGGTAGTTCTACTCTGTCACATGGGGTCATTATGAGCCATAATCAACTCAACGGCACCCAACAACAACAATTCTCCCAAACACCCTTGCCGGGAAGGATAAGTATGTCTTGACATTGCTGTGCTCCCACCCTCCCCCACCACCCCGTTGCTGAGGCAGAACAAGAACAAGTGGTTTGCTAGATGTCAGCAGGTAACTTCTCCGTGAGGCAGGCCATCATTTCTCCTTCAGTCTGTGAACTTTCAGGTCTAACTCGTCCTTGTATTTTCTGCTCGTGTGCCGCTGGGTTTATTATGAAACAAACAGCTTTCACTACCCCCACCCACAAAGTATTTACTGAGCACCAACCACGTGGAAAGAGCTTCAGGTTAAAGACTACCCACATCTCGAAGGCCCTGAGCAGAGCACACACACGCATGCACATGCACACACACGACCACAGAGGCACGCAGACTCCACTGGCTGCCTAGTGGCGGGTGCAGCACCTGTGTGAACATCTGTTCCATATCCACTTGGAAGCATCAGAAATGCTAATTGTGAACCACGCAGGGACGAGGAAGGGAACGTAGAAGAACAAATGGTGAGGCAAGGCTTTTTTTTCTGCACAGGGGCACTCCTAGAGCCCCGGTGAGAGGTCAGCAGATGACCAGTGCTCAGAGGGACAAGTCTGGCTGGGAGACTCAACATACATGAAGGCGACTGATGTGTCAGCTGATGATGCCCACTCAGCACAGGTCAAAGGTTCACTTTAACCCTTACTGGGAGCACCGGGGCTGGCTGGACTCCGCCTTCATGAATACTGGCCACGCCCCAGCATCTGCTGCAGTTGGCTCTGATCAGAAGGGCAGAAGCAGGGGCAAGTGGCCGGGAGGCACGAGCACCTTGGGGAAGCTACAACTGGGAAGATGTCTACCTACTGCAGAAATGTGGACGGCCTAGGCACTGGTCAGCAGTGCCACTTCTCCAGGGCCTGAGCTTGCCAGGCGACTGCTGACCCTAGAGGAGCCAGCGGGGGGCCTGGAAACCCTGAGAGGTCAGTGGCCAGGCACTGGACTCAGCCTGCTCTTCTTTTCCTTGGTTTCTCTTTCTGTCAAATGGGAAGACAGCCTGAAAGAGGCATCACGAATAAAGAAAAATGTGATGGGAACCAAGAAGGGCCCTGAACGATGGTCAGATGGGGCTGCTTGATCGTAATTACCCCTGTAATGCAATGGGGATGGCAGTCAATTACGGAAGTTAACCATTTAACACAACAGGATCCTTAATAAAATGCAAAACAGCCGCTACCATTCAGTTCTGTAAGAGGGCAAAGAATTTAACACAAGGAAAAAAGGGCTCAAGTCCTCAAGGCAAGGAATCTTAGGTTGCCTACTCGGGGGCTCAGAAAAAGGGAAACATTGCTACTTTGTTGAAAATGAAGCCTTGCTAGTCTATTATCATTTAGGAGCCCTGGTGATAACAGTGGTTAAAGCGCTCGACTGCTAACTGAAAGGTCAGTAGTTCAAACCCACCAAGCTGC
Organism: Trichechus manatus latirostris; assembly: GCF_000243295.1. Classification (NCBI taxonomy): domain Eukaryota; kingdom Metazoa; phylum Chordata; class Mammalia; order Sirenia; family Trichechidae; genus Trichechus; species Trichechus manatus. The sequence goes on from NW_004443997.1 coordinate 12,210,273, forward strand.
TCCACAGGAGAAAGATGTGGCAGTCTGCTTCCGTAAAGATTACAGCCTTGGAAACTCTATGAGGCAGTTCTACTCTGTCCTATAGGATCACTATGAATTGGAATCGACTCGACAGCAATGGGTTTGGTTTGGTTTGGATAATTTCCCTTTACTAAGCTGGGACTGCGATATGGTATATAAAATTTCCCAGGTGATTCTTATACAAACCTGAATGTAGATATCCGTATTCCCACTTTACAGATGAAGAAACTAAAGCTCAGGAGCTTAGCTCCTCTTTCAAGGTTGCAGCTACCAAGAGATAAAGCCAGGAATTCAACCACCCAACCTCTGCTGAAGACTGTGAGACTTGAAGAAATACATTAGCAGATGGCATCACTCCCCCAGCACACGTGCATTCCTAACAACCCAACGTACAGTTCTAAGAATTCTCCCTGGCTACCCCAACTCCAGGCTTTGGAGGCCCTAAACCCCCAGGACAGTGTGGGATCTCCAGTAGGAAACAGCTCGCAGGACAACATGCAGCAAAACCAAACGGGCCAACGGGTCTGGGGGCTATGTGGACGCTGGTACTGAAAAAATCCAGACTCCGTCGATGCTACCAGACTAGCTCCGGGGTGAGCAGTAAAAACTGCATTTCCAAAAAACAAGGCAGGCCAGCCAAGTGTGAACAGCCGAGCCCGCAAGAAGAGGGGGCCCTGGAGAGTCACAGAGAGAAGACATCACGCTTGTCGATGACCACCCACAAGTGAAAGCAGGGGCAGCCAGCAGCTTGGAGCGGCTCCAAGCCATTAGCCAGTTCTGAGCACAATAGCTCTGCCCAAGCTGATTTTCAGCGAGAGCTAAGAGAATGAGGAAAAAATAAAAAGTAAAATCCCACTCTAACAGAAAGAAACTAAAGAGAGACAGGAGGTCCACGAATGGTGGAGTGGTGGTGGGAAGGCCCAGATGTGAGGGAAGGTGGGAACCAAGCACCCCAGGCTGGTACAGCCATTATGGACACAGGTGGGCTCCCAGATAAGTACAAAGTGCTAGAAGTAGAGACCTACCCATCCTAAAGGAACCCTGGTGGCATGATGGTTAAATGCTTGGCTGCTAACTGAAAGGCTGGCAGTTCAAAGCCAGTAGCAGCTCCGTGGGAAAAAGGCCTGGTGATCTGTTTCAGTAAAGATTACAGCCTAGAAAGCACTATGGAAGTTCGGTCACATGGGGTTGCTATGAATCAGAATCGACTCCATGGCACCCAAAACAACAACAACAACCCACTCTAAAAGTGGGCTGCCCCTAGGGGAAGCCAGGCCAGGCCCCGCCTGGGCTATTTCTGATCTGGTCACGTGTGCATGAGTCTCCTCGTCACCCCAGATGGCTCCCGGGGCTGGCTGAGCTGTGACAGACGGAGTTACCCAGGACTTGGAACCTGTTTTGGGAACCTGGTGACTCACCCCCAGCTATGTTACTTCACATCTATTTAGTAAGTGCCCAGCATATGTGTAGAAAAGATGCAGTCCTTGCCTTTGCAAAACTGGTGATGTCAGAAAGAGGCATGGTTGTATACCACATCAGTGCCCAAAACAGCAATCACCCACTCAGGTGTCACACTGGGTTGGGGACTATCCATTCCTGCCCTGTCCAACCAGGCCACCTCAAATGGGCATAGTGGAGACATAAGAAAGAAACCCACGCACAGCTTAAGCCCTGATTGACAGGAACATGATTTATAAAATCCAAGCTGACATTGGGTGAACTAAGGAGGATTATCCACACTGGGAAAGGATTCCTTGCCAAACCCGGCCCTCCAGCTCATACTTTAAATTACAGACTTCACCCAAATTCCGATTTCACACAATCTTTAGGAATCCATCATTGCGCAAAGCAAACCCCAACTTGGCACATGAGACATTAATCACATATATCGCATGTGGGTGCTGCGGGCAGCGGAGCAGAGAGGATGAGGCTTCCACGGCGTCTTCAGAGAATGGGAGACTGTGGACACACAGCCCCGACCCCACTCGCTCAGAGAAGGCTCCCTGGGAGAAGAGGACAAAGGTCTTCCACTGAAGAAAGATGAAGGGGAATCTGACAGAAGCAGTGGAGACAGAAGCCCAAAAGGAGGTTTGGTAGTGGAGGTGGATTAACTAACTGCACAAAGAGGGCATGTGAGTGGACAGAGCCAGGCTCTGTTGATTGTTGGCTCCAATTTCTAGCATGAAGTAAAAGGATGGAGGCTAGGCAGCCGGGAGTGTAACTGAGGCATGATTCCTCACAGCCTGGAATGTGCTGGGGCCACGGCAGGTTTCAGGAGCCAGGCAGGGAAGGTGGGTCTGGGCACTTGGTCTTAAAAGGTTTCATCTTTCTTAAACCTTAAACCAAAAATATCCCCTGAAGTCTTCTTTAAGCCAAACAATAGTTTAGCTTAATTAGTAAAGAATGTCTGCTGTGAGCATTGTGCTCTTTTAAAGAACTATCTATGTGGGATCAATGGAGTTCTGGTGGCCCAGTGGTTAAGAGCTCGGCTGCTAACCGAAGGGTTGGCAGTTCGAATCCACCAGCCTGCTCCTTGGAAACTCTATGCGGCAGTTCTACTCTGCCCTATAGGGTCACTATGAGTCAGAATCGATGACAACAGGTTTTCGTTTTTGGATGTGGGATCAAACTGACAACAGCAACTAAAGAGTAGACAGGAACCTTAGGGGGCAGTGAGTTATGTTAACGGGGGAGGAACGACTGAGGAAAGGAAGGTGAGAATGGTTGCACAGCTTAAAGAATGTAGTCAGTGTCAGTGAATTGTACATGTAGAAATTGCTGAATTGGGTATGTTCTGCTGTATATATTCTCAAAAACAAAAAATAAATCATTAAAATGAATTAATTAAACCCCAAGTTGGTGGAAGAACACAAAAGGAAAAGACTTCATCTTTCATTCAGTTCAAGAACTTAGCTAAACCCTCACCAAGTGAGCTGGCCTGTTTGTGGGTTCTTATCTACACTCCGATGTTACTGAAATCATCAGGACTACCTGAGTCTGAGCAGAGAAATGCTTCCTCTAGGCAAGGCCTTAAAAAGACGTAGTAGCAGAGCTCTGCAATTAGACAGCAAGAGCACGCCACAAACTACTCCTGACCTGCTCAGGTGTCTGGTGGGCACGTGGTGGCCCACCACTTGCTGAATGAACAACCCCTACTGCTCCACTGTCTGACTGAGCAGATCCCTTCCTTCTCCTCGCCTCAGCTTGCACATCTGAAAAACGGGATAAATCTCACCTACTTCATAAGCATTATCACGCATGTTCTTTATAACTGTGAGCTGCACTTGCTGCCTGTACCAAGAGGGTAACAAGAGTGGCTCTGAGGAAGACTTAGAATTTAGGTGGCATGAAGGATTCTCTGATTTGCAGCTGCTGGATTCATTGTCGCTCCAAGGAGCAGGGTCGAAACCCGTCGCTGTTTGTGTTTACTGACATAAGGAAACACAGAACTTGTGGGGAATGTTTACAAGTGTTCCAAAAGCACAGAAACTGGGGGGCCACCAGAAAGTTTACCTAGAAGGTTCCCTAAACATAATCGAGTCTGTGGTTCAGTGGTAGAACTCTCGCCTTCCATGCAGGAGACCAGGGTCCAATTCCCAGCCAATGCACCTCATGCATAGCCACCACCCATCTATCAGTGGAGGCTTATGTGTTGCTATGATGCTGAACAGGTTTCAGTGGAGCTTCTAGACTAAGACGGGCCAGGAAGAAAGGCATGGTGATCTACTTCTGAAAATGAGCCAAGGAAAAACCCTGTAGATCACAATAGTGTGATTCACAACCTATCACATGGATGGCTCAGGACCATGTAGTCTTGCTCCGTTGTGCATAAGGTCACCGTGAGCTGGTGACAGCTAACAACAACATGGAAAAACAAAACCCTCCACTCATTGCCATCGAGTCGATTCCAACTCATAGCGACCCTATAGGACAGAGTAGAACTGCCCCATAGGGTTTCCAAGGAATGGCTGGTGGATTTGAACACCTGACCTTTTGGTTAGCAGCCGAGCTCTTAACCACTACACCACCAGGGCTCCAAACCCCTAAAGCATGCCTCAAAAAATAAACAAAAAGACATTGCAGCTTCTAGAGCTAAAATACATAAGGAAAGAGACTGGAATGAAACAAATTTTTTTTTTAATCTAAATACCCTAGTTCTTTTCCAAGATGCCACTTCCTCAAAACATGAAGGGTGGTTGGCTATGAGGACAAATCCCACCTAGCCCTCCTTTTCTCCACTAGGGCAAATATAGGATATTCTGGCTTTATCATGAAGACTGGGAGGCAACACTTCCTGGCTGAGCAGATAGAGGACTTCCTGATCAGCCTCGAACAGAATGGCTTGTTTACCGGGGTTGCAGGTTCGCCTTCATGTCAGCCATCAGCCAAGAACAATGCAGAAACTTATCTGAGGGAAACATCCGAAGCCATGCCTTTTTAATCAGGAGATTGGTTCTAGTACTTCAAGTTCCTATCAGATCCTAAGTGTTTGGCATGGTGAGTTCTTTCACTAACTACTTCCTCCTGGTCAGATACTGCTTCTGATGCTTCTGATCTAAGAGACACACTCTTTGCCCCAGGCCAGGTGAGGCTGAGAAAGTACTAATATTCTTCACTATTGTCCAGACATTTCCTAAGTGCCTTTTATGAACCAGAAACTGCACTTCAAGGCTGTAGAGATGAATAAGGCTCAGTCCAGACCTGGCCCTGGGAAGGTTCAGAGCCTGGTCGGGGAGACAAACATAGAAAGAAAAATGCTTAATCTGGCTCCCGCCACTTAGAACATCCTGGGGGTTTCCTTTCCACAGCCTCCCAATCTCCAGGGAAGAAAACAACCCCCTACTCAGGGCCGGCTGACCCCAAGGCGCCTGAGGAGGGTAATTGTGGTGGCAGGAGGTGGCATCTAGAGTTGGCAAAGGGTCAGTAGGCAGACACTTTGTCATCGTGTCACTTACGGGCCCAAACACATTTAGTAGCTCCCATGCTGTACTCGACCAGGTCTAAACTCCTCATGGGTATTCCAGGCTCTTCATAAAATGGATCTGCCTGTTTCTGACCCCCCGGCCCTGGTAATACAGCTGCTATCCACCAAGGGCTCACCCTAGAGGCACTGTGCTGTTTGAGGTATGCTGTCTTGTGTAAACCTCAGAACTGCCCTATAATGGAGTATTATTAGTAGTTTCGTTTTACAGATGAGGAAGCTGAAGCTGCCCCCTTAGACAGCACATGTACCCCCAGCGTGCCCCACGTCCACCACGCCACAGGAAGCCAGTTCTCCAGTCCTAATTTCAAGGAGGAAGTACGGCCAGAACGCTCCTTAGAAGCAAAGATGGTGAGACTTTGTCTCACTTACTTTGAACATGTTATCGGGAGGGACCAGTCCCTGGAGAAGGACATCATGCTTGGTAAAGTAGAAGGTCAGTGAAAAAGTGGAAGACCCTCAATAAGATGGAATGACACAGGGGCTGGAACAATGGGCTCAGACATACCTACTATCATGAGGATGGCACAGGGCTGGGCAACGTTTTGTTCTGTTATATGTAGGGATGCTCTGTATGAGTCAGAACCGACTCCACGGCATCTAACAACTTCAAGGTCACATTCTCCAAACCAGGTTCTCCTGAGTGATTTGGGGAGAGGAAGAGCTGCCCATTTTTGCAATTAGATAAGTACCTCCAACAAAGTACAGACCACGCAGAGTTCCTGGTGCAAATGGCACCCATGGCCCCAATTCAGTTATCCAGGCTGGTCTCCATGCATGCTCACCTGCCACTGGGAGCCACTGACCTCAGGGGGGGTCGCCCACCCCAATGACCCCACCCAGCTTCTGAGTCAGCTCTCAAACCCCATTCCAAGGCATCTTCTTTGGCCCTTCCTTTCCCATTCCCAAATCTTCACACCTGCAAGTTTCCACTCTCAGCCCAAATTTTCCTGTTTCCACCATTACTATGAAAAGTTTAACCAGATGTTTGTGCAGAGAACAAGTTGGGGAAGGGCATGCATCAAGGAGAAAGTCATCGTTCTCCTGGATCAGTGACACCATGGCTCTTCCTTATCATCTGGTGCTCACTTGCCTGTGTCATCTGGCTTCTCTGTGATGATCAGATACAGCGTTTACCATGCAACACCATCCATCTGGCTATTTTTACAATATGAAAGGGAGCTCCAGGTATGGAATCCCAGTTAACAATAACATGCCTTATAAGACATCTTTTTTTTTTTTTAAAAAAAAAAAAAAAAGGATAAAGATAGAAAGCCAAGTTCATTTTGGAAAATAAAATACAGACTTAAATTCTACCTCTTGCACAAAGCTTTACTTCATGGCGTCTTACGGCATCAGAGTTAAAAGCACCAGGGGTAAGTTCAACCTCTCAGGGCCTCAGTTTCCTCTTCTGTAAAACGAGGACGCTGAAAACACCTACTTCACAGATCTACTGGGAGGACTGGATGAGACATCACAAGCCACGAGAGCTGGACACTGGCTGGCACGTAGTAGGGGCTCAATACTGTGAGCCATTATTACTACTGTGTACAACTTCACTCAAAAGAAGCCCTGGTGGTGCAATGGCTAAACGCTCAGCTGCTAACCAAAAGGTTGGCAGTTCAAACCCACCCAGCGGCTCCAAGGGAGAAAAGACCTGGTGATCTGCTGCCGTAAGATTACAGCCTTGGAAACCCTAAGGGGCGGTTCTACTGTGTCACATGGGGTCGCTAGGAGTTGGAACGGAGTTGATGGTGCACAACCACTTTGCTCAGCTTGGAATGACGGGGGCTCAGGGTTGGCATCTGGAAATGTCTAAATTACGGAACATGGCAAAGGAGTAGGAATGGGCTCCCTGAGCGTGCAGGTGGGATATGGGTGGTCTTGGGGCCAATGTCCCCCACAGGCTCTGTCCCTTGGTGCTTCCTCTAAAGGAGGCAGGTTTCCTTCCTAGGCCGTGGTGCTAACTGAGGTGGTCCCAGGAAGGACACTTCAACCAGAGGCTACCAGAGGCACACTGCTATAAGCCATCAAAGCCCTCCCGTGTTCCCTCATTGACTTGGAGGCTGTTCTGGCTCATGAATTGCTCTCAGAACAAATGCAGACTTAGACCTCCCTACAGCAAGCCGTGAACAGAGGTGCGACAGGCACTCCAGCCTGCACCCAGCTGCCGCTGCTGCCATTTAGACACAGCAGTGTTCTGTGTGCAAAAAGAAGAACAGCATTTCATGGCAGGGGGCCCGAGGCAACAGACAGCATCACCCCATGAAGACGCAGAGGGCCGAGGAAGGGAAAGTCTTCGAGTCTCCATCACGAGGCTCAAACCCAGCATGCCGGGTGCTTGCTCATTTTAATTGGTGCCACCGCTGGTCTGGTGACACCCAGCATTCTGCCTGGGCAAGGCCCTAAAAAAGCCAGGGGAATGACTACAGCGGAGCCAAATGCCCATGCTTCCTGGGAGCCTGTGAAAATCTAATTGCTGTTTGGTCTCCAGCTGTCATGCTGCCTCCGCTTCCCAGCTGGGTGGTGGCTACCAACTGGGCCAGGAACAAGGCAGAAAAGGGTTCGGATCATGGCTGGGATCGGGATCTCGGCTTGTGGCGCATGTTCCAAAGAAGCAGCCCAGTCTCTGGCAATGACAACACCCACGACTGGCCAGGTACTTACTATGTGCTGAGCACAGCGTGCATCACACATGATCACCCTGAATCCCCTATAGCCCCACTCTACAGATGAGGCTGAGGCCTGGGGAAGCCAAGCTCCAGATCAGCTAGCATGGAAAGCCTCAGGCTTGACACCACAGCCCTCATGCTTACCCACTCCTCCACCTGGGACATCACAAGTGACAAAAGCTATGAGAGTCCCTTGGGCTTCACACTTTGGCAAGTATGCTAGGACACTAGGTCCAGCGAAAGAGCCACAGATCCCGATTTCTGTGATGGAGAGTCTACCTTGGGCTAAGAGTCCCTCTCCTCTCTCCAGCCTCATCTTGGCCACGTCTGCCCCCATGCCAACAGTGCAGGCCCATGCTGACAGAGCCTGGTGCCAACCAGCCCTGTCTGCATGAGACTCTGGAAAGGGAGCCAGGGCTCCACGTATTGGCCCCCTGCAAGGGGGCAGTGACTTCCATATTGTTCAACACAGCACTAGGTCCAAGGTAACTCCTGATGGTGTGCCAGGTGTCAGGGGGTCCTCTGCTCTGTTAGTTTCTTGGGCCTTATCCCTGCAGGGCTTGTCACCTGGAAACCATGGGCAACCAAGCTCCAAAGGAGCCCATGAGAATAGAAGTGCCCTGCTCAAACCTTGACCACTCCCCTGACCCATCCTTTCTCACCCAGAAAGGGCATGTGGTGGAGGCCCATCCTATGCAGCAGTTGGGCAATGAGAAGGCAAACACTGAGTGTGGCCAAACTTACCTTGGAAAATCCCTATGTTGCCCACGATGTTCTGATTCTCTCAACGTAGTGGTCTAGCCCACTGCCTGATACGAAATGCGGGCCATGGACTATGTCTAAACCGCACTGTAAAAGCCAGCCCCACTGACTGTTTTCAAGGTTATTCCTCATTTCGGAGCTTTAAATACCTCTGCTCATACCTGCCTCCTTTATCAACCTGACACTGTTCTGCTGGTGAGTCGTTCATTAGCATGTGGCCAGCCACTTTTACGGCCCAAAGATGTTTTGAGTCTTGGATAAAATCCATCCTTGCCCATAGAAGGAGAAAAATCCCCACCCCACCCTACAGTTTCCTACAGAGATACGGTCCTAGCAAGGTCAAGGCTGCAAAAGACCTCTTTAAAATGTTAAAAAGCAAAGATGTCACCTTGAAGACTAAGGTGCGCCTGACCCAAGCCATGGAGTTTTCAATCACCTCATATGCATGTGAAAGCTGGACAATGAATAAGAAAGACCGAAGAAGAATTGACGCTTTTGAATTATACTATTGAATATACACGGACTGCCGAAAGAGTGACCAAATCTGTCTTGGGAGAAATACGGCCAGAATGCTCCTTAGAAGCAAGTATACTTACTTCAGACATGTTATCAGGAGGGATCAGTCCCTGGAGAAGGACATCATGATTGGTAAAGTAGAGGGTCAGTGAAAAAGAGGAAGATCCTCAACAAGATGGGCTGACAGTGGCTGCAGCAATGGGATCAAGCATAACAATGACTGTGAGGACGGCACAGGACCGGGCAGTGTTTTGTTCTGTTGTACAAAGGGTTGCTATGAGTCGGAACCCACTCGACAGCACCTAACAATGACAACAACAAGGTCAAGGCTGTAGCACAGGTCATCTCTAGCACAGGCTAAAGGTCATAGGCCTTGCAACCAGGTTCCTGGGTACATGCATCCAAGGGAAGGGCAGGAGGATGTAGGTGGAGAGCCAGAGGAAGGACTCTGCAGTGGCTGCTGGGTCCAAGGCTGAGGTCCAGGCTTGATCGACACAACACTCATGCCCTTAGAAAGCTTGCTCAATTCTCACTGGCTCATACTCATATCACTGCCAACTCTGCTAAAGGCCTCCATCTGCATTCTGCCAACTTCTCACTACCTCAAGGGTTTACATCTACCACAGACTGGTGGCGATGACAGTGGCCTCCAGGACAATCGGCTGCGTTGGGAGAAATAGGACTCAAAGCACCAGTTAGGAGAAGAGGCAGGAGGGGATGCCACCCATCTCTGATGAGGGCCCTCAGCCAGCCACTCCCATGAGCTCCAAGCCTCAGAAACCCAGCTAGGTTTGTTTCAGCCATCGTGTGTTGAGTACCCACACATTGGAGGCCTCGAGCTAGGTGACACAAAGATGAATAAGGTCTTGCTGGTGCCTGTGAAACTCAGGGCCTGGCAGGTGATTAAGATGGTTAAACAAGTAATTACCACACAGTCAGCTACTTGTAATAATAGAAGCCAAATTAAGACACCAAAGCAGGAAAGGGCAATGAGGAATTACCTCTGTCAGGGAGGGGAGGTTCAGTGAAGGCTTCAAAGAAGAGATGGCATTATCAACAGGGTTTTCAACCAGTTTGTTCCGGTTCCAACCTCTGCAGAGAATTTGCATTTCCACCCCAGATATACTGAATCAGAACCTACACCTGAACAAGATCCCCAGGTGATTCTTACATACAATAAATTTTGAGAACTACTTCTCTGCCAGTGGTTCTCAGAACTGGTCCCTAACTAGCAGTATTAGCATCACCAGGGAACTTGTTAGAAACGCAAATTCCAGCAGGGGTTCAAAACAGGAATGAACTAGTTCGAAGCCCTGGTGTCTTGCTTATTTAGTGCTGCTGTAACAGAAATACTACAAGTGGATGGCTTTAACAAACAGAAATTTTTTCTCTCACAGTCTAGGAGGCTAGAAGTCTGAATTCAGAATGCCAGCTCTAGGGGAAGGCTTTCTCTCTTTGTCAGCTCTAGGGGAAGGTCCTTGTCATCAATCTTCCCCTGGTCTAGGAGTCCTGCCCCATTAACATAACTGCCACTAATCCCACCTCATTAACATCATACAGATAGGATTTACAACACATAGGAAAATCACATCAGACAACAAAATGGTGGACAATCACACAATACTGGGAATCACGGCATAGCCAAGTTCACAGATTTTGGGGGACACAATTCAATTCATGACACCTGGTTTTCAAGACAAACTGGAGCTCCTGAGGAGACAAGAGGCTGGGCAACACATTTCAGGCAGAGTTACCGGCAAGGCAGAAAGGTTTAAGAATGCACAGGGTATTCACTGAACTGTGAGTAATTTGATGCTATGGGATGAGGCATAAAATGGGACCAGTCAAACAAGAAGGTGTTAGAACATATAAGGCCTTGTACGCCAGCTAAAAAGAGCTCTGGTATCACAGTGGTTAAAGTGCTTGGCTGCTAACCAAAAGTCGGTGGTTCAAACCCACCAGCCGCTCTGCAGAAGAAAGATGTGGCAGTCTGCTTCCATAAAGATTACAGCCTTGGAAACCCTACGGGGCAGTTCTACTCTGTCCTATAGGGTCGCTATGAGACAGAATTGACTCAACAGCAATGGGTTTGGTTTTATGCCAGCTAAAGAGCTTGGCTTGTATCCTGTAGGAGATGAGAAGGCCTTGAGGGGCTTTAATCAGGGGAAAGTTCCAGGTTGGATATGTGTTTTACACAGACTGCTAGACAGCAGGGATGATGGGGAAGGGTGCCTTGGGTTGAAGGTCAATTCCAAAATCCAAGCATGAAATAACAATGGCCTGAACTTTTTTCTGTGGAGAGGCCCTACCATTTCTCCCAGCCAGGCTTGGTGGAGCAAACCCACAAGTTCTTACAGGTTTTAGCAAATGACCCAGGTAAGAGAGAAAATAGAGGCACTAATGCACAGTGCAGAAAACACAATTTTCCTGGACAGTGTTGATGTATATTTTTTTTCTTAAGAAACAAGCCAAAATAAGCCACTGACTTTGCCAATATAAGAACAGCTTCACTTGGGACCTGTCCAAGGTCAGGTTGATTTCCTACTCATCAAGGTCCAGCATCAGTTCAAGAACTTGATCTTGACACAGAACTGGGTTGCTTTTCCCAATTTTACACACAAGAGAGCTGGACATCCTACCATCAGCACTGATACTTTGGAAAGACTTAAAAGTGACACCCACAACAACCAGGATTCCAGTTTAGAATCTCGTTGTTATGGGGCACCATCGAGTCAGTTCTGACTCATAGTGACCCCATGTACAACAGAACAAAACACTGCCTGGTCCTGCACCATACTCAAAATCGTTGTTATGCTTGAGCCCACCACTGCAGCCACGGTGTCAGTCCATCTCACTGAAGGTCTTCCTCTCTTTCACTGACCCTCTACTTTACCAAGCATGATGTCCTTCTCCAGGGACTGGTCTCTCCTGGTAACTTGTCCAAAGTACGTGAGACGAAGTCTCACCATTCTTGCTTCTAAGGAGCATTCTGGCTATACTTCTTCAAAGACAAATTTGTTCATTCTTCTGGCAGTCCATGGTATATTCAATATTCTTCACCAACACCATAATTCAAAGGCATCAATTCTTCTTCGGTCTTCCTTATTCATTGTCCAGCTTTCGCATGCGTATTAGAATCTTGGGCCTGGCTATTTCCAGACTTGATCCACACCCTTAGTACCTCAATGCTTTCTCCTTCTGTCCTGTCCCTTGTTTTGGTCAGGGAGTAACTGCCTCCCTCCCTGGGGGTAGCCTCCTCTGAAATGAAGTCTGTGTCACGTTTACACAGAGAGTAGAAAGATCAAATAGATGCTTCTGCTTACTAGCTGTGTGACCTTGGACAAGTTACTTAACCTCCCTGAGACAGTTGCCTCCTCTGTCAAATATGGATACCAATAATAACAGTAACTCTATTTTGAGGTTATATGACAAGATGTTGTTGTTAGGTTTGTCGAGTCGATTCTGACTCATAGCGACCCTATAGAACAGAGTAGAACTGCCCCATAGGGTTTCCTAGGCTGTATTCTTTATGGAAGCAGATCACCAGGTCTTCCTCCCACAGAGCCACTGGGTGGGTTTGAACTGCCAAGTTTCTGGTTAGCAACTGAGCGCTTAACTGTTGTGCCACCATGTCTCCTTATACAATGAGATAATATATGTAAACACTAAGGGCCAACATTCACATTTCTTACAGGCCTATGAAGACAAGGAGAAGGAGGAAGGAAAGGATTTTCAGAATCAGACAGTCCAGAGTTCCAGTCACTGCTCAAACACTTGTTGGCTGTGTGATCTTGGGCAAGTTACTTAACCTCTCTGGTCCGTAATTTTCGCCTCTGTAAAATAGGGATAATACTACCTATCTTGCAAGGGTAACTTAGTGAGATAACAGATAAGAAAGAGCCTAATACTTAGCTTGACAGCTCCAAGGCATTTAAGAAAACCAAAAAAACCAAACCCATTGCCATTGAGTCAATTCTACTCATAGCAACCCTACAGGATACAGCAGAACTGCCCATAGGGTTTCCAAGGCTGTAATCTTTATGGAAGCAGACTGCCACATCTTTCTCCTGCAGAGCACTGGTGAGTTCAAACCACTGACCTTCTGGTTAGTAGCTGAGCACTTAACTGTTGCACCACCAGGACTCCTTGGCATTTAAGCAGTGTTCCTAAAATCAGAATTGCTGCGTTCTCAGCCCCGAGTGGAACTTAGGGAAAAATCTAGTTTATATTCTAGCCCTCCTGGACCACAACTGACCAGCACCAACTTTGCCACCCTAGATGGGAAGAACATGCAGAAACAAGGAGGGGCCAGTCTGTAGGGAGCCAGGCCTCCTCATGCACTTCACCACCAAGGAACACTGCTCTCCTTCATTACTGCCAAGGGAGGCTGCTCAGTGCCCTGTAACCCAATGTGCTCTCTCTGGACAAAGGAGATCAGGGAGCCAGGCTCGCCCTTCCCTGCACCCAAGTGTTTACACTTGTGAAGCGGAGAAGAGCAATACCCCTCTGTCCTGGCTGAGGACAACTGGCGGACAAGTGGAACATCCATCTGCTAAGGAGACCCCAAAGCGCTGGCCCCCGATGTCTTAGGACCCTCCATAAAAGGCAAGTTATTTTAAGCCTCTCCTGAGCCTGAAACCTGAGCAAATGAAGCAAATGGCTTCGGGACAAAGACCAGAAAAGTTTTTAAGGCCTCTCATTCCGCCAGAAACACACTTAAAGTTATAAAAATTTAAAGCTCACGACCTCTCTTGGGTTCACTTTGTGCTAGGCTTTGGTTTAGAGGAAGACAAAGCAAAACCCAAAACCCTCAAATCAATGGCTCATTTGAGCGCATCAACAACATTCACAAAAAATGCCTGCTCTCTCCCACTCTGTCCTGGGCACTGCAGGGGCTGAGCTCGGGCGGACAGAAGCAGTCAACTCCACTTCCCTGCCAACAGTTTTAGATTGGGACAGACTGAGGCTGGTGTGGAAACTTGTTTCTTTTTTTAACAGGGAATGGGGCCAGGAAGCTAGCCAAGGAGCAGGTTAGACTGAGGCCCCAGCCAGGCATCCATGGTCAAATCCATGGTCAAATCCAAGGTATCTCAGGTGCAAGGAATGGATGCAGGTGGCAGAGGGAGGCAAGGGCTCCAAGAGGGCAAGGCTGCCCCTAAAAGCATCGCGAAGCTGGGTGTGTAGATTGGGAAACCCCAGGGTCTCCTGGGAGTCTTTTCAGTGTCACGGCTTAGGAGTCCAATGTGGGTGTGAGGCGACAAGTATACATCTCTCCCACAGACCACAAAGCCCACATCATCTCTCATCCCCAGCCCATCCCACTGTCTTACTTTTGCTAGGCAGTTCCTCTTGGGCCAGTCCGTTGGAGGGGGCCAGGGGGGCGCTGCCACTCTCATCCAAGGTCAGGATCAGAGGCACGTCATCATCTAAGCTCACAGCCATGGTCTCCTGTCCTACAGTCCTCAGGATGCGATGGCCAGGGCTTTAAGTAGTCTCAGGTTTGATGCCCCTTTCCAAGCCAATGCCCCCAAGGTGCTCCTCAGAAACTCCTCCATTAGCGGCATCTTCTAGGGTTTAGGGGATATAGAAAGAGAGAGAATTATTCAAATACAACCGTCACTGATGAGAATGTTCTGGAAATAGATAGTGGTGGTGGTTGCACAATCTTGTGTGCATGCTAAAAACCACTGAATTGTACACTTGAAAATGGTGGATTTCATGGTATGTGAATCATATCTCAATTAAAAAGAGTATTACAGTAGAACACTGTTAACACACACACACACAAACCCTGCAAGAACATACACTGAAAAGTTAAGAGTAATGAAATTTGGAGAATGAAATTATGGCTAATATGTTCCACCACCCTCCCTATACGTGTGTGTCTTATAAAGATTTAAAGATTTGGAAAAAAATATATAACCATTAAAATAGTATTGGTTAATACTCTTTTTTTGAGTACTATGTACCAGGCACTCTTCTAGCCCCATGAGATAGAGAGGATTATTATCCCTCTTTTACAGAGGTGGAAGCCTTAGACACAGAGGGGTTAGGTAACTTGTGCAAACACCCATAGCTAGAAAGCCAAGCTTTGAACAACACAGTCTGATTCCAGAGCCGTGCTCCCAGCCACTACCCTACAATTCCTCTAAGAAGCAGCCTTGGTATTTATGCAGCGCCTAGCGTCAACGACCTTAGCACGCCAGGTCATCGGTTGTTATTAGGCGCTGTTGAGTTGATTTTGACACCCCATGTGACAGAGCTGAACTGCCCCATAGGGTTTCCTAGGCTGTAATCTTTATGGGAGCAGTCTGCCACATCTTTCTCCCGCGGTGCTGCTGGGGAGGTTCAAACCGCCAACCTTTTGGTTAGCAGCCAAGTGCTTAACCACTGTGCCACCAGGGCTCCTTTCCATTTCCCCTTAGGAGGACCAAAGGAAAAGCAAAGACTCAGCAGATCTGACTGCGGACCTTTGAACTTGAAAACAGCTGTAGGTTCCTTCCTCCAGCTGTTGCCTTTTGGGCTCAATCAACTTTGCCTCCAAACTGATCCACTGAAATGACAACCAGGCAACTTAGTTCGTTCACAGAAATCATCAAAATGACTCCAGGCAGACCCTAGTGCATTAACAGGGAACTTCAGAGCTTCTTAAAACAAGGCAGCAAAAGTAAATACCGTTCTACTTGCTGCAAGCTTCTAACTCTGCCTGGCTAACTTCCTGTGAGTTTAAATTTCCTCCCAATCTGGGGATTTATTTTGCTTCTGAATCTCAGTAGTGACGAGGTAGAAGAGGAAATACCAAATAAGACACCACCAGTAAGCTGTTTTAGAAATTATGTGGGGTTTATTTTGTTTTTTAACCTTTTACCATTGATACTTTCAAACACTCACAAAAGTAGAGAGAATATGTAAATGAACTTCCTTGCGTTCACCACCAGCTTCAACAATTACCAACATTTTGCCATTCTCACCTGTGTTTATTTTGAAGCTGGGAGACTATATAAGCCTTCTTAACTCATCAAGAGGTTTCCTAATTTTATCATTATCGTAATGGCTACTGGCTTTGTTGGTTTGTACGACTGCTTGCTTGCATGGTCTTAGCTCGGTGGGTTCTCCCACTACAGGGAGATCTGCCAATGTCTGCAGCCATTTGTGACTGTCACAACTGGCAGGAGGGAGGGAGGGTTGCTACTGGCACCTAGTGGGTAGAGGCCAAGGATACTGTTAAGCATCCTACAATGCACAGGACAGCCCTCCACAACAAAGAATTATGAGGCCCAAAGTGTCAATGGTGTCTGTTGAGAAACCCTATCTTAGCCAATATTCCCATTTTATAGACGAGGAAACTGAGGCTTAGAGAGGTTAACTGAACTTGCCCCTTGTAAGTAAACAACAGGGAAGTAATAGAGTCCAGATTTCAACCCGGTAGTCTGAATTCAGGGACTCTCTCCCTTTAACCACTACCATATACCTCTTCCCAGAACCAGTGCCCCACTGGATTCAAAACCATCGTTTTAGAGGGGAAAAGTTGTGCCCAGACAGGGGAAAGGACCTACCCAAGGTCACACGGTGCAGACAGAGCTACAGCGCAGAACTCCTGAGTCCTAGCCCAGTGCTCCTTCCCAGTGGACTTTGCTTCTGCCTCTATAGAACACCCAGGAGGGGAGGGTCAGCCCTGGGGAAAGGGGATCAGCAGCTGTCCCGTCACCCGCTGGGGCAGCCTGACCCGAGAATGGGCCCAGTGTGGGGCTGCCTGAGGGCGCCAGGAAGAGAGCTGGTGGAGAAGAAGGAAAGCGCAGAAGGGCCAGTTCCACGTGTTCCCCACTCTGGGCCCCAAGTGGGAGCCGAACCAGGGGGCCAGGGGAGAGAAAAGGGAGTGCAAAGCGCCGGCGTGGGCTGGAGGGAGAGAAGCACGGCGGTGATTTCCCTGCAGCCCGCCAGGACCCCTCCTGCCCGCCCCCACACTCCGATGCCCAGAAGCAACCTCATACTCAGCGCCTTCTGACCTCTGCCCTCTGCCCTCTCCCCCAGGCCAAGTCCTCGCGTCCCCCGGATTCTTACACGCGCCGCCCCAGCAACCCGGACCACGCGCCAGGGTCCGCACAGAACAGCACAGCCCGCTGGCGCCGCCGCCAAAGCTCCGAGCCCGGAGCTGTTGCAGCCGCTGCCGCCGCCGTCGCCACTTCACTCGCCGCCACTTCAGCCGCTGCCACCACAGCAGCTGCGCCAGCGCTCCCATCCGCCGCCTACCGTCTCCTCCACACCGCTGGCCCCGCCCCATTTCTCTTGTGCCGCAGTCTATTGGCTAATTGGGTTGCTATGCTGAGCTATGATTGGTCGAGTCTCAAGTCCTTCTCCAGTCTTCGCCCACTGTCCGAGCTAAACTCCCTGCCACCTCCTTGGGAAGGGGCGAAACGAAGAAGTTCCGCCCCTTTCCCCTCCCACCACCCCGCCTTACTCGTTTGGCCCAACCTAGAGGGAGTTCCGGCTCTCTCAGTTGGTGGAGAGTTAGCGAGGCATTACTTCTGATTGGTCAGACCCCAGGAGGCGGGATAAAGTAAGCGAAAGAAGTAATTGAATGGTGGAAAGGAAAGTCAGTCAGATGCTGAGTCTCGCCTCCTGAGATTGGCGGGTAACCTAGCAACGCTGGTACCTCGGAGGTAAACCGTGGGTCGAGAGACCTGGAAGCCTGAGAACAGGTGAGTGGCCAGGTGGGTGAAGGAATGGAGGTGAGGGGGAGATGTAGAATGAGGTCTCGCCTGCCCTCCTTTGGATCCCTGAGGAATAGTAGCCCGCACCCCATCCTGTCCCAACCCCAAAACCCTACTCTCCGGCCCGTCTCCCCTCTATTAAGTGGAGTCACATCATAATTTATTTCAAGTCAAAAATACAGTCAAACATAGGTGCTGGGAGTGATACGGTGGTTATAAATCCCCTACCATTCCACCCAACGATCATATGTTCCAGGGTGCATGCGATGAAAGGCTTCTCACATGACTGAGCATTTCAATTACATAATTTTGATTAGGGTTCCTGGTGGCATAGTTGTTAAGAGCTTGGCTACTAATCAAATGGTCGGCAGTTCAAATCCACCAACTGCTCCTTGGAAACCCTCTGGGGCAGTAGTTCTACTTTATCCTATAGGGTCACTATGAGTTGGAAATGACTCCACCAATGAGTTTGGGGTTTTTTTGTTTTGTTTTGTTTTGTTTTTTGGCAATTTTGATTACACCAATTTTTGCCTTATGTGCCCACTTTAGAGCCTAACTGCCATCCCCATCCTTAAAATGCAATTTCATTGCACATACCTCAGACAAAGGGTTTGTTGTGAGGATTAAATGAGATACAGCAATGAAGAGCTCAGCAAAGCTAAGCAACATAGTAAGTGCTCAGTAAATTGTGGCAAGTATTATTGTTATTATTAATTTTCTAAAAGCACATCTGGCCACGAGTCTTCCAGCTTAAAACAGCTCCAAGGAAGTTCTCTCATGTCATACCTTAAATATTCACACGTTCATCAAGTATTTAATGAGTGCCTACTAAGGGCCAGGCACTGTTCTAGGTGCTGGTGTAGAACAAACAATAAAGCAACTTGACTCCTCTCCTCATGGAGCTTGCAGTCTATGGTGGGAGATAGACATTCATCAAATAACATACAGATTAATGTGAAATTACACCTGTGGACATTCACTTCCTATGATGGAATAGGAGGTCAACACTCTCCTTCTCAAAAACTAGCAACTACGAAGCTAGACAAAACTGTCGAGGGCTATTTCAGCCCCCTGGAAATCGACCAAAGGCATACAACAAGTTGAGAGAGCTTATTCATGAAAACTACTGAACTTGGAGTTGGTGGTGCACTTAACTGGGGCTGCTCCTCTTCCCGCTCACCCAAGTTCTGTCAGCATGATAGTTCAACAAGGGCAGGGCAGGCCATGAAAACCAATAGTTTCACTGTCATTGCTCACTTGATTTGGAGTGTTGTCAGTTAAAGTAGGCTATGTTAATGGCAAGTAAACAGGGAGGGCCAGCAGCTCTGGTTGCAGCATTATTCATAATAGCCCAAAACTGGTTATTGCTGTGCTAGTTGCTGTCGAGTCAATTCCGACTCATGGCAACCCCATGTGGGCACAGTAGAACTTCTCCATAGGGTGTTCAAGGCAAGCTGATCGCCATGCCTGACTTCCGAGGCGCCTCTGGGTGGGTTTGAACTGCCAACCTTTCGGCTAGTAAACGAGCACTTAACTGTTTGCACCACCCAGGGACTCCTCCTGGTCCCAGAGGCACGTCTAACTCAACCACATACAAATCTGAACTCACCACCTTCTGTCCCCACCCACCACTCCACTCTTCAACCTCTGCTTCTCTTCCTGTCTTTGCCCTTTTGGTAAACAACCATCCAGCAAGCAACCCAAGCCAGAGAACTGGGCATCATCCTTTATTCTTTCCTCTCCCTCATTCCCTGCGTATAGAAGCCTTGGTGGTGCAGTGCTTAAAGCTCTTGGCTGCTAACCGAAAGGTCAGGGGTTCAAACCCACAAGCCACTCCTCAGGAGAAAGATGTGGCAGCTTCCGTAAAGATTACAGCCTTGGAAACCCTGTGGGGCCAGTTCTACTCTGTCCTATAAGGTTGCTATAAGTTAGAATCAACTTGATGGCACACAACGACAGCAACAGCATTCCCCACAGCCAGTCCTTCACCTCATCCTGTTGATTCTTCCTCCTCAATATTTGCCGAACCCATCCACTTCTCCCCATCATCACTGCCTTGTCCCTGGTTGAGGCCACCTCATCTCTCTTCTGGACCTCTTCACCAGCCTTCTAAACCTGACCCCCTTGCCATCTTGCACCTGCCAATCCTTTCATCACACTTCATCCCAGGCTGCCAGTTTGACCGTGTCCCTTGCTCCCTGCTTAAAACATGTCCGGGAGCCTTCAATTCCTCCTCCTGAGTGAGGGAAGCTGTTTTGACCAAATTTTCTAACCCCATCAAGTCAGGGTGGCTGCCTCATTCCCTGGTCCTCCAGTAAGGTGATCAAGAGGAAATGAAAATCATAACCAGGATAACCAGGCCAGGACGGAACAAAAGACCAAGTAGTCGAAGTGGTTGGAAAGTTAAGAGTGAGAGGGGGTGAGTGCGGAGGTCACCGTTCCATTATACCTTGTCTGAATTAAAACAACAAAAAAAAGTTAATTGAAGGCAAGAATCTAACCCACCCATTCCGTTTCCCAGACTTCACCCTGCACCCAGAAAGCTAAAAATGGCCTTTTGATTGAAAGCAGCTGCAGAATCAAAGCGTCCATCCCCCTGCCTCCACGCTGGCCACGCTGGCCACACTGCCTGGAGCACTCTAGACAGGCAAGATATTCAGCCCTGCCTCTGGGTGCGGCATTTCCTTGGGAACACATTTGAGGCATATGTGGTCAGACACAGATGCCTTGGTTTTAGCTTAGGGTTAATACACAGTCTCAGCGAAGAATGAAAAGGGTGGACCTAGCCTGCTAAATGGCTACATTTCCCCCGTGCACTTCCTTTGTGCCCATGAGGCCAATGCATCACCACCGGATTTGTGCCTCCATGTGTAATAATCATCATCACTCACGTTTGAAGAGGGCTTTTAACTCTCCTAAGAGCTTTCCCATCTATTAAGCCATCCTTCCTCCACACAGCTCCCTTCTGATGTGGCTGGGACAGAGGTTATATCCCCAGTTGCCAGAGATAAGGAAATTGCTGGTAGTTATTCCGGGAGCCCCCAGCAAGGGAGGGACAGGTAGCAGGTCTCCTAACACCCAGCTTGTGATCTGATTTTGATTCTGCAACTGATGGTGACTTTATATAATACAGATATCCAGCAGGGCTGGGCTGGACTTATGAACAAGCCTGACTTTGAACCCGGATGCAGCACTGGACTCGGGGGTGAGGAGGCCGGGAGTTTCATAGCTGAGTAAGGCCATTGTTACTGGAAGTAAGTAAAACCAGTGGTTCTAGAGACTTTTTTGATTGTCACAGCTGAGGGTGCTATTGGCATCTAGTAGGTAGAGGCCACAGATGCTGCTAAATATCCTCCACAGTGCAAGACAGCCCCCCACAACAATGTATTATCTGGTCCAAATGTTAATAGGACAGAGATTGAGAAACTCTGTTCTAAATTGATATTTTCTTGCAAGGCAAATGCTCCACACACACACACACACACACACACACACACACTTTTTCCCTTCAGGCCCTAGTTAGTGGAACTAAAATCTAAAGTGATTAAAAATCAAGAACATTCGAAATACAGAGCAACAAGGAAAAGCATCTCTTTGACCTTAGCTTTCAAATAATAGCAGCAGGTTATTTCCTGCAGCCAAATACCTTTAACAAGAGGGCTTTTGAACACAGAGGTTTTTTTTTTAAAACCAGAAACCAGAGAAAGAAATATGTTTTCCTTCTCAACCCAGCGCACACGTGTTTAATTACAAAAGAATGCTTGCTACGTGCAATGCACTCTGATATTTTTCTATTCGATTCCGTTTATTTTTAACACTGGTCCCAACGGGCGAATTGATTTCACCACCCACTAATGGGTCACAACCTTCAGTTTGAAAAAGGCACCTCTTCAACGTAATATCCGTCAGGGAGAACCAGTCTTTTGCATTTGATAAGGTTGTGATTTAAATATATATATTTTTTGAGTGGGCAAAGTTTATTTTAGAAGAATCTAAATTCACTGCTAGGAATTCTTCCTTCTGTCTGAAGCAACTTAAGCAATATTCTCTACAGTGGAATATAAGGAGGAAGAAACATTTCTCAAGTTACACTGCAACCAAAAGAGGAATTAAAAATTTGTAAGAAGGAAGAGACTGGAAAGCAAGTGGTTTAAGGGAGCATACGCTGCCTCCATCGCAAACAAAAAAACAGGAATAGTGTAGACATCAGCAAAACTAAAACAGAAATAGTAAAAAACGGTTCCAGTTTGGCTCTTTGTAAGCCCTTCTGTTCAAAATGTATACATTATTTTGAGGAAAATTGCATCTCCTATTTTAAGAAGTATTCAGATGTTAATATTATATGAATTTTGAAATTGTGACAAAAAAGAGATCCCTGGGTGGCACAAACAGTTTGCACTCAGCCACTAACCTCAGGGTTGATGGTTTAAACCCACCCAGCAGAACCAAGGAAGAAAGTCCTGGTGATCTGAAGCAGATCACCATAAAGATCACAGCCAAGAAAACCCTAGGGAGGTATTTTACTTTATAACACATGGGATCACCATGAGTCAGAATCAACATGACAGCAACAGATTTGGTTTGAGTTTTTCAATGAAAGCTAACAATATTGAGCCAGAATCACATTTAATAGAACATTTCTACCAAGTATGGGTTCCGCTATTGTCCCATTTTACGGATGAGCAAACTGATGCTTCAAGAAGTTAGTTAAGCAACTTGCCCAAAGCCGTGTTACAGCTAGGAAGTGCTGATGCCCAGGGATTGAATCCAGATTTGTCTGACACCAGAACCCACAAACTTAATCACTGTGCAATAGTCACGCTTTCTTTTTCATCTCAGAGATGAGGGCCCAGAAGGTCAAGTGCATTTGCCTGGGGCCGTAGCTTGGCCAGTGGAGAGCTGTTCATCATAACCAGTGGCTTTGAAATCTGTCGCCTGGAGCACATTCTCTCCCATCCTCCATCACTATCGAGTGTCCTCTGTCTCCAAAATACCAGAATAACATTGGAGCCGGCCACCACTGAGCCGTCACCACAGACCAGACCCCGTCTGTTAATTCCTCCAGCATTCACTGCTATGGCTCCAGCCCGGGGAGGTTCTGAAAACCAAACATAACGCACAAAACATGGGTTCTTAAAAAGGACGCAAGAGGATTGGGTAGTAATTCAGAAGCGGTGATAGCCGGCTGGGGGTTGGGGGGGACATTAAACTATGAAAAAAAATTAGATTTAAATATTTCATTCTAAAATTCCAAGCCCTGAGTACAGAGATGAGAAACAACCCAATAAGACAAATCTTGGCCCGCAGTGTTCACTATTGAAATATGACTCCATTTTCTGGCTCCAATTCAGAACATAAGGCGGTCCCCGGGTTAAGAACCTCTGACTTACGTAGTAAAACCCGTAGTTACGAACCTACGTCCGTAAAGCCTATTATATTAAAAATTCAAGGTACGTACAATGGTTCATAATAACAAACGGGAACTACTTTGCAATGCACATCAAAACACTAATTATTATTACTGTATTATTATGTTAAAGATGTTTTAGTGTATCTAGAAGTGTTTCTTTAATTTTTTTATATGTAGAAAAGTACACTATATACTAAGACAAACATTGGACTAACTGAAGTCAGATACAAACAGTACCTAACTATTTTGATTTACGTACAAATTCGACTTAAAGACAGACTTAGGAATGGAACTCGTTCTTAATCTGAGGACTGCCTGTGTATATTTTGGAAATTACATTATTCTGTTGTGCATGGAGTCCCTGGTTGGAGCAAACAGCTGCGCGCTCGGCTACTAACGAAAAGGTTGGCTGTTCAAATGCACCCAGAGGCACCTTGGAAGAAAGTTCTGGGGATCTACTTCTGAAAGATCAGCCAGTGAAAACCCTATGGAGCACCATTCTACTCTGACACACTTGGGGTTGCCATGAGTCAGAATCCAGCCAACAGGCAACTGGTTTGGTATTTTTGGTTTAGTGTGCCTGCATTTCCCTGTGAGGAAATGGGCCCATTGGTGAATCTGGGTTTGCCATCTCTTCATTTATTCAGCAGTTGTTTATTGAGCACGTCCTATGTGATAGTTGCTTGGGATAGCAGTTTTCATCATGGATTTGCTGCTCCTTTGCAGCTCATCATAGCCCTGGTGGCGCAGCGATTAAGAGCGTGGCTTCTAACCAAAAGTTTGGCCACTCCTTGGAAACCCTCTGGGGCAGTTCTACTCTGTCCTATAGGGTTACTATGAGTTGGAATCGACTCCATGGCAACAGGTTTGGTTGGTTTTGGTTCGAAGCTCCTCACTTTCTCTGCTCTGGACTTGGAAGCTCAGAGAAAGTACTTAGAAAATTCTAATTCTGAAGAAAGCTGGATACATGGTTTGCAGGCTAGTGAGATCTTCCTGAGGATAACAGGAAAATTCCTGCTGCTTCAAAGGTAAAACCTCTGCCCATTAGCCCAGGAGTCTCTGGGTGGCGCAAACAGTTAAGTGCTCGACTACTAACTGAAAGGTTGGTGGTTCAAACCCACCCAGAGGCACCTCAGAAGGAAGGCCTGTGCTTCCAGAAGGGCACAGTCATGACAACCCTATGGAGCTCAATTCTACTCTGCAACACATGGGGTCGCCATGAGTCGGAATCAACTCAACAGCAGCTGGTTTGGTTCATTAGCTCAGCAACTAGGTAGTGGAATCAGAGCTAAGCAGCCAGGGATCTATACCCATCAAGGAGCCGCAAGCACAGCATTGGGGTGAGGATGAGGCAGGGGGTGTTAGGTCCTAGGGTAGCAGGAGAGGGAATCATACCTCTCAGAAACCTGACACAACTGTCAAAACCACATGAAATCAGCTATGCAAATCGTGAGAACCACAACACAGTTTTATTCTATCTGCAGTCATGCAGAAGTTGCAAATGTTTCATCAGGATAAAAAATAAAAACAAAGACCATGAGCTCCATCGCATGCAAAAACTTCTCTCTGCTGTGTACCCTGAATCATTCTATCTTAGTGCTCTTACATTCCAGCTGAAAGCGTTTTTGTTTTTGTGTCAAGCTGTGGGGAGTGCCAAGAATGGAGCTCAGAAGACACAAAATCTCAATTGCAGCTAAAATCCATGAGGGAATGCTTACGTTGTCTAGGAATCCTTGCACTGTGAATTGAAAGGGAAGGCTGGCACTAACGGAGAATGTGTTTAGTTGGTTTTGTTGGTTCAGTGAAATCTAGTTTTAGGAAGAGATGTACAAAAATGGTGTAAAATAACATTCAGTCCCATGGTGAGAAGTCATTCCGTTTTCAGGTCTCTCTTAATTCTAATTACACCAATGAAAGAGTCTCAGTTTGGCATCAATATATTTTTAACATCTCTCTATTACTTGCTAATCTTGCTTTTTAACTACAGAGTTCTGGTCTCAGACTCAGCACTTTCCTGGGAAATGGTACCTAACCTGTTTTTGTTAGCCACCATCAAGCTGACTCACGTAAAACAGAACAAAACATCACCCAATCCTGCCCCATCTTCATGATCTTTGGTATACTCGAGACCATTGCTGTGCCCGCTTTGTATTTTGAGTGCCTTACAATCTAAGGGCTCATCTTCCAGCACTGTACTGGACAATATTCTGTTGTAAACCATAGGGTTTTCACTGGCTAATTTTCAGAAGTAGATCACCAGGCCTTTCTTCCTAGTCTGTCTTAGTCTGGAAGCTCCACTGAAACCTGTCTCTTATGGGTGACCCTGCTGGTATTTGAAATATTGGTAGCATAGTTTCCAGCATCACAGCAACACGTAAGCCACCATAGTTAGACAAACTGAGAGACAAGCTGTGGGGTACCTAGCTAAAATGAGCTAATGTCAGGATATAGACATTGTTGTCTTCTATTTGAGGAAAGTGATAACAGATTTTCCAGTTACAGTGGAGATGTAAAGTTTTCTTTTTAATGAAAAGTACTTAAGAATGAAAGTATAGTTAAAGAAACAAAACTGAGTTGTTAACAGTACAGCTTGGTCTATAGATTTGGCAGAAATCATGAAGGTGATATTCCAGGAGAGAAATTGAAGTGACTCTAAGGCATCTTTCCTGACCCACCAGTTTTTCTGCTTCAAGCAGTGTGGTGTCATGTTACCCGACTGTTCCAGATTGAATTGTATCTCCAAAAACTATGTGTTGTAAATCCTAACCTCTATGCCAGTGGTTTTAATCCCATTTGGGAATGGGTTGTCTTTGTTAGTTAATCAGGCAGGATTAGTGTAGGGTGTATTTTGAGTCAATCTCTTCTGAGATATGAAAGAGATTAAACAAGCAAGCAGAGTAGAGATGGGGTAAGATAGATGCCCAGACACATGGAGATCTCCAAGGAACCAGGAAGCAGAAGCTGAAGAGACAAGGACCTTCCTCCAGAGCCGACAGAGACAGAAAGCCTTCCCCTAGAGCTAGCGCTCTGAACTTGGACTTCTAGCCTCCTAAGCTGTGAGAAAATGAATTTCTGTTTGTAAAAGCCATCTACGGTGGCATTTCTGTTATAGCAGCACTAGATAACTAAGACACCAACGATCCCCAATCCCCGAGTCGTGATCAGGTATGAAGAGCATCTTGGTAATTAGTTGGTAATATGTTCCAAAGTATGTGTGTCATTGACTCAAGAACATAAAAATCAATGAGAGCTGAATTAAGGCTTTTCCTAAAATAACTTAGTCACTCTCACTCATTTGCATTCTGATAAGCTTTCTTAAGCGAGGAGAAAGAAATAATGAGGTGACAGCTATATTGTTGCAAACTTATAATCCTGAGTGTGTTCATAGGAGCATGACACTAGGATGAACACCATGTGGCAGTAGAAAGAAAGACGAAGCAACACTAAACCCATTGTCGTTGAGTCGATTCAGACTCATAGCAATCCTATAGGACAGAGTAGAACTGCCCCATAGGGTTTCCAAGGCTGTAATCTTTACAGAAACAGCATGCCACCTCTTTCTCTTGTGGAATGGCTGGTGGGTTTGAACCACCAACCTCTTGTTTGGCGGCTGAGCTCTTAACCACTTCAGAACCAGGGCTTCTTCGAAGCAACTCTGGTGAGGTGGAAAAAGCCCCATTCTCAAGCTCAGACTGATCTGGCTTCGTTCTGGTCCTTGCTACCCTACAGGCATATGGTTTACGTATCTATTACTGCATAACAAACAACTCCAAAACACAGTGGCTTAATACAATACCACTTTATTTGCCTAGGATCCTGTTGGTCAGGAATTTAGGCAGGGTTCGGCCAGGCGGTTCTTCTGGTGGTGTCAGCTGGAGTCACTTACTTGGCCATATTCATCTGGGACTGGGCTGCCATGGAAGGTCCAAGAAGGCTTTACTCACTTATCTGATTCCTCGATCTTCCTCCACATGGCCTTTTTTTCTCCACATGACTAGCTTGGGCTTCTTCACTGCACAGTGGTCTTGAGGCAGTTGGACATCTTACATGATGGCTGGCTTCCAGGAGGGAACATTCCATGCAGTGAAGGGGAAAGAAACTGCAAATGTCTTAAAGCCCAACCTTAGAAGTTACACAGCATTACTTCTGCTGCATTCTATTAGCCAAAACAAGTTGCAGGGCAAGTCCAGATTAGAGGGGAAATAGACTCTGCCTCTTGATGGAGGACTGGCAAAGTCACATTGCAGAAGAGTATATGGGATGGACTGGTATTTGCCATTTTGAATCCATGATCTATCCTGAAGTACAATGCTGCCAGTGATAGGATAATATACATACGCCTACAAGGGAGACCAGTTAATGCGACTATTATTTAAATTTACACACCAAACTTTAATGCCAAAGATGAAGAAATTGAAGATTTTTATCAACTTCTGCAGTCTGAAATTGATTAAACATGCAGTCAAGATACATTGATAATTACTGGTGATCGGAATGTGAAAGTTGGAAACGAAGAAGGATCAGTAATTAGAAAATATGGCATTGGTGATAGAAACAACACTAGAGATCACATGATAGAGTTTTGCAAGACCAACAACTTCTTCATTGCAAATACCTTTTTTCAACAACATAAACAGTGACTATACATGTGGGCCTCAACAGATGGAATACACAGGAATCAAATTGACTACATCTGTGGAAGAGACGATGGAGAAGCTCAATATCATCAGTCAGAACAAGGCCAGTGGCCACCTGTGGAACAGACTATCAATTGCTCATATGCAAGTTCAAGCTGAAGCTGAAGAAAAATTAAAACAAGTCCACGAAAGCCAAAGTATGACCTTGAGTATATCCCACCTGAATTTAGAGACCATCTCAAGAATAGATTTCATGCATTGAACACTAGTGACTGAAAACCAGACAAGTTGTGGGACGGCATCAAAGACATCATACGTGAAGAAAGAAAAAATTCATTACAAAGACAGGAAAGAAAGAAAAGACTAAAATGGATGTCAGAAGAGACTCTGAAACTTGCTCTTGAACGTAGAGTAGCTAAAATGAATGGAAGAAATGATCACGTAGAAGAGATGCACAGATTTCAAAGAGTGGCTTGAGAAGACAAAGTAAAGTATTATAATGAAATTTGCAAAGACCTAAAGTTAGAAAACAAAACGGGAAGAACATGCTCAGCATTTCTCAAGCCGAAAGAATGGAAGAAAAAAACTCAAGCCTCGAGTTGCAATATTGAAGTATTCTATGAGCAAAACATTGAACAACACTGGAAGCATCAAAAGAAGATGGGAGGAATACACTGAATCACTGTACCAAAAAGAATTGGTCAACATTCAACCACTTCAGGAGGTAGCATATGATCAAGACCTGATAGTACTGAAGGAAGAAGTCCAAGCTGCACTGAAGTCATTGGCGAAAAAACAAGTCTCCAGGAATTGACGGAATACCAATTGAGACGTTTCAACAAACTGATTCAGCGCTGGAGGTGCTCACTTATCTATGCCATGAAATTTGGAAGACAGCTACCTGGTCAACCGACTGGAAGAGATCCATATTTGTGCCCATTCCAAAGAGGGTGATCCAATGGAATGTGGAAATTATCAAATAATATCATTAATATCACACACAAGTAAAATTTTTGGAAGATAATTCAAAAATAGTTGCAGTAGTACATAGACAGGGAACTGCCAGAAATTCAAGTTAGATTCAGAAGAGGATGTGGAATGAGGGATATCCTTACTGATGTCAGATGGATCTTGGCTGAAAGCAGAGAATACCAGGAAGACGTTTACCTGTGTTTTATTGACGATGCAAAGGCGTTTGACTGCATGGATCATAACAAACTATGGATAAACATCGTGAAGAATGGGAATTCCAGAACGATTAATTGTGCTCATGAGGAACCTGTACATTGACCAAGAGGCAGTTGTTCGAACAGAACAAGGGGATACTGTGTGGTTTAAAATCAGGAAAGGTGTGCATCAGGGTTGTATTCTTCCACCATACTTATTCAATCTGTATGCTGAGCAAATTATCCTAGAAGCTGGATTATATAAAGAAGAATGGATCATCAAGATTGGAGGAAGACTTATTAACAACCTGCAATATGCAGATAACACAACCTTGCTTGCTGAAAACGAAGAGGACTGATGAAGATCAAAGACTACGGCCTTCAGTATGGATTACACCTCAACATAAAGAAAAAAAAAATTCTCACAACTGGACCAATAGGCAACATCATGATAAACATCATTAAAAGATTGAAGTTGTCAAGGATTTCATCTTACTTGGATCTACAATCAATGTCCATGGAAGCAGCAGTTAAGAAGTCAAATGATGTATTTCATTGGGCATATCTGCTGCAAAAGACCTCTTTAAAGTGTTAAAAAGCACAGCAAAGATGTCACTTTGAGGACTAAGGTGCACCTGACCCAAGCCGTGATATTTTCAGTCACCTCATATGCATGTGAAAGCTGGACAATGAATAAGGAAGACAGAAGAAGAACTGGTGCCTTTGAATTATGGTGTTGGCAAAGAATACTGAATATACCATGGACTGCCAGAAGAACGAAATCTGTCTTGGAAGAAGTATAGCCAGAATGCCCCTTAGAAGTGAGGATGGCAAGACTACGTCTCACATACTTTGGACATGTTATCAGGAGTGATCAATTCCTGGAGAAGGACATCATTCTTGGTAAAGTAGAGGGTCAGCCAAAGAGAGGAAGACCCTCAACGAAATGGATTAACACAGTGGCTATAACAGTGGGCTCAAACATAGCAACAATTGTGAGGATGGTGCAGGACTGGGCAGAGTTTTGTTCTGTTATGCATAAGGTCACTATGAGTAGGAACCGACTCAACGGCACCTAACAACAGCAACAACGTATGGGATGGAAGATATTGTTGTGGCTATCTTTGGAAACCATTATACCACAGCATATTAATTAAAAATCTTCAGAACCTTAGTTTTCCCACCTGTAAAATGGAGATGATAATACCTACCTCATAGTTGTCTTGAGTATTAAAAGAAACAACTATACTTCCTCCAGCTTATGGCTAAAATTTGAATAATAAAGAGAAATGAAATACTGTATGGAAGATACCATGCCAAGAGAGGGCCTTAATATTATTTTTACAGGACTTCTTGCCTCATCTCTCCTCATGTTGCCCAGTATCAATCTAACCCCAGTTCTCACCACTTCCGTATATCCTCCTTACCAGATTCTGGCATTATTTTTCCTTCTCATGAACCTCCTCCGCTCTGTAATCCACTGAGACATCAAAGCTAGTGATGACCCTTGCCCCCATCACAGCACCAGAAATGCTCCTGACTTCCTGAATTCTCTCCAGCATCTCTACTGAGGCTATTGAGGCCATGGTATATACGTATGGAGATTTTATATATATATATACACACACACACATATATAGCTCAGCTGTAAAATACACCCATACTATCTATCTGTATTTGTTGTTGGTAAGTAGACGGAATGCTATAGGAACTGAATCTTGAGCACATCTATTCTCTAGGTCTTTTCACTTGACAGGACTCATTGAAACCAGGAATCATTCTACTCTGTCCTGCATAGAAGCCCATCTTAAGATCGAGAGACTAAACAGAACAGTGGTTATAGGGTGCAGGCTCCTGAGACAACTCACTTAGGCTGAAGTCTCAGCTCTGTCGCTTACTAGCTGTAAAGTAACTGGAATCACTTAACTGCTCTCTGCCTCGGTTTCCTTGTCTGTAAAATGGAGGTACTAATAGCAACTACCTCATAAGGTTGTTGTGAGGATTAAAGGGGTTCTTTCCTGTAAAGCACTTAGAACAGTGTTTGGTACATAAAAAGTTCTCAAGAGTTAGTGAATACTAAAATGGCATTCCTTAAAATGAGATTCCCCACACACACACCCCAGTTTTTTGAACACCTTCTGACTTCTTCATGTACCACTGTTGGATTTGTGGGGTAGTTATAGGTATGGGATTTTCTTCTTCTTTTTCTCCCCAGGGGGAGATATATCACTTTCCTCAAACCTTTTTTTTTTCCCAAAATGTTCAGAGAGAGAGAACATAATAAAATGTCCAACAAGCCTATTTGAATGAAGACGAGGTATAATTTGCATGATAAAGATATATTTCCATTTATAAAGTTCATCAGCAGAATTAATGACAAATAAAGAGAAGATCCAATTAAAGTTCCCCATCCATTAACAGTCTTGCTTCACTCTCAGGGCAGAAATTTTAAAAGGGGAGGCTTAAGTTGGAAATGATTTAAATAACCAGGTTGGTGGCATTAAAAAGGAAGTGAAAGGATCATATTAGAATTCAAGGAAAAGAGATTCTCCAGCGACTTTTGTCATCAGAGTGAGATGCATTCCCCCCCACCCCCGATCCTAGTCCACCGGCTTTTTCTTGTTCACCCAAATGAGCTGTCAAGAACTGATGGGCGTCATCATAATCAAAGAAAACAAGTTCGCCCTTTAAAGCAAAAGAGGTAATTTGGCTGAAAGCAAATTAGAAACAATTCATGTAATGTTGCATTTCCAGCTGCAATTTCTGATGAGTTTAGGCATTTTGA
This sequence comes from Trichechus manatus latirostris, assembly GCF_000243295.1. Lineage (NCBI taxonomy): Eukaryota > Metazoa > Chordata > Mammalia > Sirenia > Trichechidae > Trichechus > Trichechus manatus. The sequence continues at coordinate 12,241,934 of NW_004443997.1, forward strand.
TTTATGCCTGAGAGCTTTGGGGGACAATGGGGAGAAGTGCGTTCATTAAACACTTTGTTCACCTCAATCCTGTGGCCACGGGGCAGAGATCCTTCATGCTCAGAGAGGCAGAGGAAGCTCCGTGGCTGTCCCTTAAACGTTGTCAGGAAAAGCCTTAAAGAAACTCACAAGATCAATTGGGGTGTGGATCAGAGAATGTCCTTCTATGGCCACAGTCCTGAGTTCCCAAAGAGGCTTCTGAGATTTGATGCATTTTGGCCAAGGAACCAAACATCCTTAGCACTTGGTCTAGACTGCCCGTCTTCTGCATTGATAGTCACTTCTTTGGTTCCTCTCTTAGGCTCCTAGTGCTGCTGTAACAGAAATACCACAAGTGTGTGGCTTTAAAGAAGAAAAATGTATTTTCTCACCGCCTAGGAGGCTAGGAGCCCAAATTCAGGGTGTCCGCTCTAGGGGAAGGCTCTCTCTCTCTGTTGGCTCTCAGGGAAGATTCTTGTCTCTTTTGGCTTCTGTAGCCAACAGGCAGCAATGTCTGTCTTGTGTGTCAGGAAGGTAGAAGGTTTTCCGGAAGCCCCCATTGGCTTTACTTCATTACCTTGAACTGTGCCCATAGCCACCCCTGACTGAAAGGGAGGCTGAGAAGGTGAACATTAAGTATCTCCACCTCTACGGCATAGGCAAGTGTGATCGTTTTCTAGGGCTGCCAAGTAACAAGATAGCACAAACTAGGTGGCTTATAAGCACAGAAATTTATTGTCTCAGTTCTAGAGGCTAGAAGTCTGAAGTCACGGTGTCAGCCATGTTGGCTCCTTCTGAAGACTCTGAGGGAGAATCTGTTCCATGTCTTTCTCCTAACTTCTAGTGACAGCTAGCATTCCTCGTCACGCCAGTGTCTGACTCTGTCTTCACCTGGCTGTCTTCTCTCTGTATCGTTTCTGTGTCTCTTCTCCTCTTTTATAAGGATACCACTCATACTGGATCGGACCCACCATACTCCAGTTTAACCTCATGTTAACTGATAACATCTGCAAAGACCCTGTTTCCAAACAAGGCCCATTCACAGGTACTAGGCTTAGGACTTCAATGTATCTTTTGGGGAGATACAATTCAATCCATAACAGCAGGCAAGAAGGAAGGGGATTGGAATGAGGGTGGTACCTGCCATCGAGGGGCCTGGCATGAGAACCTATAGTGAGAATTTGACCCAGTCAGAAAGCCCAGCGAAGGCTTCCTTGAGGAAGTGACATTTGAACTGAGATCTGAGTGTAATGAATGAACTTGGTGAGGAGGAGAGAGAAGATTGTTTCAGGAAGAAGAAACAGCATGTGCAAAGGCCCTGAGGTGGAAGATATATGATATCCCAACCTATCTACTGGTCACCAGCCTTTTTCCCTATACATCAGCCATTGCAGCAGATCTTTCTCCAAATATGATTTTATCCTGTTACATTCTTGCTCAAAATGAATCTCAGTATTCTACAAGAATGGAGCCCTGGTGGTGCAGTGCTTAAAAGCTCGGCTGCTAACCAAAATGTCAGCAGTTCGAATCTACCAGCTACTCCTTGGAAACCCTGTGGGACAGTTCTACTCTGTCCTATAGGGTTGCTATGAGTTAGAGTTGACTTGAAAGCAATGAGTCTTGGTTTTTGGTCCTACAAGATAAACCCCCAAGTCCGCACTCTGATGTTGAAGGCTGGTGATAATCTGGGCCTACTTCATGAATACAACCTTAACCCATTTCTCCTGTAGCTGCTGGACCTTCATGTCGGCATGTTTCATATCCCAAACTAGGTTTATAACTGAGTTTATAACTAACAGAGTTTATAACTCTGGGAGGAAAGGAACCATATCTTGCATCTATTTTGTATTCCCAGGGGTTCAATAGATACCTGAATGAATGGCTACATGGATGAACTTTTTATAGCAGGGAGGAGGAATAGATATGGGCAGACCAGTGAAGAAGCTCTTTTAATCATCCAAGTGAGAGATTATGAGGCCCCTTCTCAGGGGCAGAGAGGCTGCTGAGAAGGAAATGGATTAGGAGCTGCTATGGATTAAATAGGGAGCCCTGGTAGTGCAGTGGTTTAAGTGCTTGGCTACTAACCAAAAGGTCAGTGGTCCGAACCCACCAGCTGCTCTGCGGGAGAAAGCTGTGGCTATCTGCTTCCATAAAGATTTACAGCCCTGGAAACCTTATAGGGCAGTTCTACTCTGTCCTATAGGGTTGCTATGAGTTGGAATCAACTCAACAGCGTGGGTTTGGGGATATAATAAACCCAAAAACCAAACCTGTTGCCGTCGAGTCAATTCTGACTCATAGTAGGACAGAGTAGAACTGTCCCATAGGGTTTTCAAGGAGCGGCTGATGAATTCGAACTGCCGACCTTTTGGTTAGCAGTCGTAGCACTTAATCACTATGCTACCAGGGTTTCCAGGGTGTATGGTAGTAGTTTTTATTTATTGAGCCCTCAGTGTTCAGGCCCTGTTCTAGAAGCTTCCCATCGATCCTGATGATTCCTGTTTTATGACTGAGGAAACCCAGACTCAGGGTGATTAAATAACCAGATCAGGGTCTCTCAGGAAGGATTTGGACTCAAGGGGGGCTGCCTGTAAAGCTGGTCCTCTTCACCATTGTGCCATGTGGGCAACATAAATTGTTGGTTCTGATTGGTGCCATAGATTTTTCTGAAAAAAATTTTTTTTTAAATAAGCTTTTTATTTTGTAGCAATTGTAGATTTACAGAACAATTGTAAAAATAGCACAGAGTGTTCCAGTATGCCCTTCATGCAGCTCCCCCTAATATGAACACCTAACACTACTGTGATTAAGAAAATAACATTGATACGGTATTCTTAACTAAACTACAGACTTTACTCGGATTTCACCAGTTTTCCCACTAATGTTCTTTTTCTGTTCCTGGATCCAATCTAGGATCCCATGTTGCATTTAGTGAAAGTTTTTTTTATTATTATTTTGTTTTGAAGTCACTGTTTATCTGCACACCCCCCACATTTGTTTTTAAATCAGTACTTAAAAACCAGTGACAATGTGCTGAGCTGGCCCTAGTCCTGTTTGCCCTTAGATCTATCTCTCACTCCTCCCCTGCTCTGCTGTGTCTCAGGTTGCTGATCCTTGCAGGCTGTTGTTTCCCAGGCCTCCTGGTCAGTTGGCTTCCCATTGGGTTTGGCCAATGGGAGGCACTGGTTTTGGCTTGGAGGGCGGGAGAAAGGGAGAAACCGGGGTCTCTCTCCCCTGTCTGCTTTGAGCTGTGTTCCCGGCAGTGACTGCATCTCCTCTGCAGTTCCAGCTCCTCCTGGACAGGAAACGGCTGTGGTTCCAGTGTCCCCTGGGTGACCCTGTTTCACCAGCTCACCACCTCCTCCTTCTGTGGCTGGCTTGGCCTCTCAACTCCTCCATCACCTGTGTAACCAGTTCCTTGTGGTTAAATAGAGTTTAAATGCTGTATTTAAATCCTGAGAGCAGCAGCTGCTTTCCTGGTTGGTCCCTGAGACTTAGTCCTCAACACTTAGTCCTCCTGCCCTTGAGGCACTAACTCAGTCACAAAGCGGAAAAACCGCTTCTAGCTCAAGGTTCTGTGCAAAAGCTCCAGAGCTCCTAAGATGCATTCTCGTGACAACAATTTATGGCCGCTGTGGCCATACTGGCACAGTGGTTAAGTGTTTGGCTGCTAACCAAAAGGTTGGCAGTTTGAACCCACCAGCCACTCCTTGGAAACCCTGTGGGGCAGTTCTACTCTGTCCTATAGGGTCACTATGAGTGGGAATCAATGGCAACAGATCAGTCGATCGGTGGCCATACTAGCCATACAGATGCCTCAGGACTCTACTAACAGCTCACTCTGTCCTTTCTTCAGGGTTGCCAGAGAGAATAAAAGCGGGAGACCCACACAGGTTACCGAAGTCTCAATCTCCCAGGGCATTCCAAGGCAAAGAAGGCTGCTCACAGAATGGCTTTGGACATTGTCTCCGTGGCCCCCCTCTACCAAGGCCCTGACATCAACAGAATAAGGCTGATGACAACAGAGGCATCCAAAACGCCAGCCTCCCCACTCAAATCCTTGGTCCCATCTAAGACCAAACTCACCACCATCGAGACCAAGAGGATCATGTCCGTCCTGGATGAGGCCATCTGCAAGGTGGAGTTGGTGACCCTGCTGTCAGACGTGGTAGCCAATCAAGCAGCTCTGGAGGGGACGCTGGGGGAGGACATCATGAGGGCAGTGAGCGACCATGGAGACCTCTGCAAGAGCCTCCTGGACAGTGTCAACGACCTGAATGACCAGGAAAGGCAGGTGCAGGAGTTGGAAGACATGGAGGATGAGAGGGGGCTCAGAGACCTGCTCCTCCTCATGGAGGAGCAGAAACACAGCCTCCCACCACTGATGCGGCAGATCAAAGACTCCACCAAGAACATCCTGCGGCTCTTGCTCAATAACCCCCAGGCTGCCAGGCTCCTGCAGATGCAGACGCTGGGCCGAAGTGCAGAAGCCCAAAGTTTTATCGACAGCCTGGTAGAACTCCGTGGTTTCCTGTTTGAGAAGCTACTCACTAGCCCCATGGAGGTCAGGGACCAGACCCTGTTCATACAGGATATCAGTAGGCGGAACAGGAGGAACCAAGAAAGCGTGGAAGCTCTTGAAAATGAATTGGCAAAAAGCCTTAAGAACAGGGATGCCGAGGTATCGCCTCACAGTATCTACTGGGTTATGGGAAGAGCCACAGTGAGTAGCAGAAATCTTTTGGTGGTTAGGTTTTTCCTCAACAATTTAAATGTTGTTGTTGTTAAGTCGAGTCAATTTTTTCGACAGAGTAGAACTGCCCCATAGAGTTTTCTATGTTGTAATCTTTACAGAAACAAATTGCTAGGTCTCTGTCTCCTGCTGGGTGGGTTCGAGCCACCAACCTTTCAGTTATCAGCTGAATGCTGAACCATTGTGTCACCTGGATTCATAGTGATTTAAATAGCTTTTTCATCCATTTCCTTCACAGATATTGTTTTGAGCACTTACTAGGTGCCAAAAAACCCATTGCCATCGAGTTAATTCCAGCTCATAGCGACCCTATAGGACAGAGTAGAACTGCCCCATAGGGTTTCCAAGGAACAGTGGATTTGAACTGCCGACCTTTTGGTTAGCAGCTGAGCTCTTAACCACTGTACCACCAGGGCTCCCACTAGGTGCCTGGCCTTGTAAATAAGCCCCACGTTGTCCCAGCCTCATGGAGTTCACAGTCGAATAGGGAAGGTAGGTATTAAAGAACTGATTTTGTTACAGTTGTGAGAAATACAATGAAGGGTAAGTGCAGGGTGCTATAAGGGAGTGTCACAGGAGAACAGAACTTAGACCGAAAGGACCAGGGACAATGAAGCCAAGATGTGAAGCAAAAGAGGGAATGGACCAGCCTGGGTATAGATGGAGATACTAACGTTTTCTGATAAGCATTTCTGGAGCTTGTTTACAAAACAGCTCCATCCCCACCCCCCATTCCTGTTGTAGAACAGAGGGAGGACAAGGGACAAGCCAGGGGCTGACCTCAAGGGAGAGCCTGGTCTGCAGGGTGTGTTCCTCTTCTGCCTCAGTGTCTCTCTCTGCCAGCTGGGCACCCCTGCTGGGCTCCAGGTGGCAGAAGGCTTCTGTGCTGATCCAGACCTGTCCAATGGCCTCGTTCGGCCTGCCTGTGCCCCTCACTCATGTCAGGAAACAGAGGTGGTGGGCAAGACCGTGGGCGCTGCCCAGACAGACCTGCCTGGCTTCAAACCCTGGCTCAGCTACGCAACCCCAGCCAGACGACGCGCCATCCTTGAGCCTCAGTTTCCTCATCTGTAAGGCAGGCTGTCCCTGTCTGCCATGGAGGGTTTGCAGGGAGGGTTGCATGAGGTAATGACGCAAGTGGTGTGCTGGGCCCTGAGTGAGCGCGCACTAATAGCCGAGCTCCTGGGACCATCATCATCCTGTAGGGATTAACGGAGCCCCTGCTCTTTCTGGCCCAGGTGGAGAAGGAGAACTTTGTGATCCAAGAGCTGAAGAACCACCTGCACCAGGTGCTCAAGTTCTCGGAGAACAGCCTCCTTCGCACCAAGCAGGAGGCCGAGAAGCAGCAGAAGGCAGACTTCAGGGCCTCACAGGCCAGGATGGCCAAGATCCAGCAGGAGATCCTGATGCTGCGCATGCAGTACCACAACCTGGTCACGGAGAACCGGGAGCAGGAGCAGGCCCTGAGGAAGGTGCCCCGGATGGAGGGGAGAGCGGGACAAGGGGCCATGGGGACGGGAGGGGCAGGACTGTTCCATCACTCCCGGAGGTCCAGCAGTGTCGGGCTGTGCCAGCTGCTTGGGAAGCACCGGAAGGCCAGCAAGGAGGGTGCAGCAGACAGGCCTGGGGACTGGGGACAGGGAAACCTGGGTCCTTGTCCCAGCATTGCTGCATACCAACTAGAATGCTGCAAGCCAGTTAGAACACCTGTCTTGCACACGACTGTATCCCCAGCACCCAAACAGTGGCTCGAAGAAATAATTGTGGCATGAATGAATACCTGTGGAAAACTGAGGCTGAAGCAGACTTTCTAGAAGGCTTAATCTGATTGAGCTCAGGATCTCTGAAAGTCTCTGACACTTATTGAGCACTTATTATGTTCCAGAAACCATGCTAAGTTTTGTGAGTCTCATTCCGTCCTTTTAACAGTCCTCAGGGTGACTACCTTTATCTTACTCTTCATCTTACAGATGGCAGAACAGGCTCAGAGAGGTGAGGGAACTTGCTGGTAAAGGGTGGAGCAGGGATTCAAACGTAGGTCTCTCTGGCTCCAAAGCCAGAATGATCCCTTTGAGAAGGTCAAGGCCCAGGGGCATACTGCAGGGGTGTGCTCTGAAGGTGAGCATCTCAGATGGAAAACAGGAAGCCTGGGAGAATGAACTTCTTCAACACATTGTGAGCACCTACTGTGTGCACAGAACGCTGGTTTATAATGTCTGGTTCTGCCAGTGCTGTCCTTTTTCTTCTTTGGAAAATAGAGGTGACTATTCCTGACTCCCTCATTCTTCGCAGAATACCATGAAAATAAATTTCACTTCAAGGACTGGAGCTCCTAGGGAGGCACTCGAAACTCAAGACGTTATTGTCTGGGCAGGAGCACAGAGTCTCCCTGGCTTTGGGGAACTCTTGGCCTCCCAGGTCTTGAACAGCTGGGGGTAGGGGGCAGACTGAGAGCCACAAATTCAGCGGCTCCCAAAGCCTGGGGCTTAGAGCTAAATCCAGCCCCGTGGCCCTCACTGCCCAGCCGGGTGACCTTGGGCAAGCAGCTTCTCCTCTTCAAGCCTCAGTTCTCCCATCTGTAACTTGGGGATAATCACAGGGCCTATCTCTTAGATGGTCGTGGTGAGCCATGGGGGCAATAACAAAAACAGCTGTTGTTTGCTGAGCATTGTTCTGTGCCAGGCACCAGAGCCCTTGATGCTCTTGGGCATGGAGGCCTGAGAGAATGTTCTGTAGTCAGACTGCTGGCTTCAAATCCATGACTTACACGCCTGAACCTCAGTTTCCTCATCTGTGTGACACAGACAATAGAACTGACCTTTTTGTGAGGATTCAATACAGCGAGACATGTAGCGCTCCCACCGTGGGGCCCCGTGCAAAAGTTCCCAGAGCTGCCTGTTGTTAACATTGCTGCGTCCAACAATGACTATGTGATGTCTTTCTTTTTAGAAGAAATATAAAGTGGAGACGGAAATAGAGAACTGGATCCAGAAGTACGATACGGAGATGAGTGAAAAGCAGGTATTTGGCACTGAATTTGGCTCTTTCAAGACCCTCTAGGCACGAGAGGGGAAATCCCAGGATGGGCCGTGGTTTGTGCCAGGTTCTGAGCCCCCAAGAGGCCCTGCCCTGGAATGGGGCCTGCAGCAGGCTCCTTCCCCGCCCCCACCCCCCCCCTTTGCTCATGGGTTTGTCCAACCTAGGGCAGAGGGGCCAGGTGGGCAAGGAAGAAGCCAGAAGCCCTGAGCCACTAGGAAGAGAAGCGCCTAGGCTCAGCTTAATGATCTTGGCTCCATCTAGTGCCCATACCCCATACTCCTCTGCTTCTCAGCTCGGCCAGCCCCCCACAGCCGGGCACACCCCAGCTGACTCAGGCGTGAGGTCCTCTACCATGGCACTCAGCCATACAGCAGGTTCTCACTGAGCCCCTGAGATGTGGCAGGTGCTAGGGCTGTAGCAGTGAAGACAGGAAGGTGTCACTTAGCTATGTGACCTTAAGGGACTCGACCTTCCTGAGCCCACTCCTGCATCTGATCAACAGAGGCAATGACACCCCTCTCGGCGCCATGGTGGGGATTAAATGACACACTGTTGTCACAGGTGCTTGTACCCAGCACAGGGTCTGGCCTGGAGGAAGTGCTCAGAGAGAGGCAGCCTATGAACCTGGGTACTCCTGAGTCCCCAGGGACAAGAAGGCCCAGGAGCACTGGAAACAGCATCAGCTTCTGAGTGCCCGAAGCCAGGAGTGCTATTCAGAGAGGGCGAGCTAGGGCCTTGCTGTGCCTGACTGTGCGGGCCGAGGGAGGGGAGACTTTGGAGACGGGTGCTGGAGGGACCCTGTCTACTCAGCTCTATGTTCTCTGGAAGGGTTTCACTTATGGTAGGTGCTCAGTAATCCTTAGCTGAAGGAAGGAAGGAGAGAAGGAGGGGAAGGAAAGAAGGAGGGGAGGGAGGAAAGGAGGAAGGAAGGAAGGACAGGAGATAGATGTAAATTACAGCAGGAAGAGGCTGCAGTTAGACCTAAGGAAGAACTCTGGGACTCGGTCACCTGAGGAGATTCTAGAAATCCCCCTCTGGGTGTCTTTGTGGCAGCAGCCTCCCTCTCTTGTATCCCCACTGTGTGTCCAGCATCATGTCTAGTACATGGCATCCATCATGTCCTTTAACCCTCAAAACAGCACCCAGATTGGGAAGCCCCTCAAATCGTGGCGGAGTTGGATTTGAAACTCAGTTGCCCAACTCACAAGCCCATGATTTTCTTTCCCATTCCTGAAAGTGTTTCTGTTGGGTCTTGGCTGGAGCTCGGGTGAACCCCATCACCTCTTAGTCTAGGTGGGTTGGGAAGGGTGAGGTGCGTTTGCAGGAGCGGGGGAGGCCAGCTCCCAGCCTGGTGACCTTGACCCCCCAGATGGAGTATGAGGAGCTGGAGGTCGTCCACAAGGAGGAGAAGGTGCAGCTGGACGAGCTGAGGCAGAAGCACGACGTGCTGGTGGAGGAGTTCTCCCAGATCCGCACGGAGCGGGAGGTCAACTCCAGGAAGAGGATGGAGGCTGAGGAGCAGCTGGTGCGCATGGTGCGGGCCGCCACGCTCATCCAGGCCATGTGGAAGGGCTACCTGGTCCGTTCCATGCTCAGGTCCAAGAAGAAGAAGCGGGCCAAGGGCAAAGCAAAGGATAAGGGCAAGGAGAAGCCCAAGGGCAAGGAGAAGCCCAAGGGCAAGGAGAAGGCCAAAGGCAAGAGATGAGCCCTCCCATCTGGGAGCCCACGCACCTCCCTCCCAGAGATCAACCAGGAAGTCCCTGGAATGGAGAGGCCTGTGCTTTATGGCTTTATATGATTATTTAAATTAAAAAGCATTTCAAACCACATTTTAAACCACAAATAAACCTCTTTACCAGAGCTGTGTGTGCATTTGTGGCCGCCAGATTTCCGTGAGGAGCGCGAAGCCGGGGTGGCCACTAGTCACTGTAGCCTCCGTGGGAAAGCAGACCTGCCCAGTACCAGACGCCATCATGGCTGCCGTGGCCATGTCATCAGCCCGGATGAGCGGCTAGGGGGCCGGGAGCGGGGGTATTATAGCTGTTGCAGGGGAGTACTCCAGGAGCAGGGCCTCGGGGTTTCACACTGCCCACACAGGGCCTGCTCTGGGATTATGAGCTTGCCGGAAACTTCTTCCCCCTCCAGGACAGGGAAAGCACAGCAGGAGTCCAGGGATCACAGCCTGCAGCCTGATCCTGCCTTTATTTGGGGCCCAGGTTGTTGAAATGTTTTTAAATTAGTTGCTGGCATTTAAAGAATCAGGGTCATCACACAGAGATCCGTTTTTCTGCCCTCTCTGGATAAATCTCATCACCTGGGCACCCCGGGCCTACATTCCCACAGGCAACCATTGTCTGTCTTCTAGAACTGAGCGACAGCCTCTCTGCAGCTGCCCCAGTCCCCACCACTCCTGACAGCCTCCCAGACATGAAAGCCTTGAGCCAGTTGTCCCTTATCTGGGCTGTTGTCTCCTTTAGTACAGGTGGGAGAAAGAGGAGTATTTCTAGCCTGCATCTATTAAAAACTACGGAGAGGGGAAAAAGACAAATGAGAGTTGGATGTTTCAAGGAAAACTGGAAGAGTGGGGCCCAATTCTCAGTGGAGGTTCTAGAACGTCTAAACGTTGTACATGTTTAAAATGCAAAGTATGTCTGTGCCCAAAGAATGCAGTTGGCCCACTCCCCTGGTGGCCCATCTGACCCCTGTAGGCATTTGCACGTGACCCTGCCCAACAGCGTCCACTGCCCTTTCCCCTCCCCAAGGCAGAGGTACAAAACCAATGATGCAGCCTCCATTAGGCTCCTTGGTGCTTCCTTGCGGGGAGATAGGGGCAAGGAGAGGCTGCAAACCCAGCCCCCACCCCCAGATCAACCAGGGCAAAACATTGGGGGTTGGGGGCAACTCCGTTTGAGCAAAGGCTTTTGTTATCTTTCCTAAGTGATCCCCTCCAGGGCTAAGCAGCTACAAGCAGCAGAGCCAGCGGGTATAGGCAGCGCCCTGGCATGGGGGTTAGGGGGTGGTCTCCCTCCTGAGATCCCCAGATGCACAGGTAACATTCTGTACACCTCCTCCTGGCTTAGGCAGTTTTCTGAAAAGGCGGGAAATGCATGCACATATATATGATTTCAAAACAAAGAACTAAAGTCCCTATTCCGTGCTCAGGAGGGACCAGATGACCTACCAGTCATTGGCATTAGCTGGAAAACAAGGACAGGAGGGATCCAGTGTTGCTGTGCCCCCCAACTCAAGTCACCCACCAGCCACCATGGTGATTTCTGCCCCATCCTCGCACTCCCTATTGAATTACTTAACTTCGTTATTTAAATCAACTCAGGTTGAACACTGGTCTTATCTTAAGAAGAGAACATCAGTAAGCATCATGATTCTGATATATTTAATACACACGAAAATACAGGAGTACTTGTTCCCCCGAGTACTACCCCAGAACCTCTTGCGTCCCCGTGTCCACTATGCCTGGGAGTCTCTGGGGTCTCCAGACTCGGCTGGAAATGACTCCTGAACTGGAAGCTCGGCTTGAAGTGGGGAAAGGAACTTTTGGTCCTGGCTGGCTATCATACCATTTAATCACAGTCGGCGGCAAGACGATGTTGTGGGCTTGGTGGGGGAGCGAGAGAGCCCCTCCCCTGGGGGCACCTTGGTTGGCACTGATACGGAGTGTGGCTAAGACAGGAGAGGCATCTCAAGGATGGCCTCCCAATCCACATCAAGAAGCAACAACAAACTGTCAGAATGAAGGGAGGCACTGCCCACCCGCTTTCTCCCCACCACCCCCTGGGTGCTTCTCCCATGCCTGGGAGACTCCAGTCTGGGGCCAGGGGCTAGCAGGCCCCTGTGGCAGGAGAAGCCGCGCCCTTCGCCATGACCCCACGGGCAAACTCAATGCCAGGACCAGGAACCTCATTTCCAAGGGGGCTTTGGTTTCTGCGGGGCCCCACCTCGTCGGGGGGTGGCTGGCACTGACACACTGATGGAGTGAGCCCTGGGGGTCAGCAGGGGGCTCCGGAAGGTCACCCCTGACAGGGGAGACTTGGGGTCCCGAGGCCCATTGGCATGGGCTGCACTGGTGGGCGGGCAAGCGGTGCTGGGGACACTAAGGTTGGTAAGGGACTGAGATCGTCCCCGCCATGGAGGGTCTGGAGCATCTAACCCATCTGAGGGCAGCTTCTGGGAGTCTGCCGCCACCCTGGGCTCTGTCTTGGAGGCATCGGCTGGGTGGACGGCTCGAAGCGGGGTCTCCCTGGGTCGGGGTGAGTGGCTGCCCCTGGGAGTAGCGGGGGGCGTCCAGAAGAGGGCACGGAGTTTCGCAGCATCGCCCTTCGCCATCCATGAGGCCTCCAAGCCAGTGCCCCCAGGCCGGGGGCCGAAGAGCGACTCGTCACAGTAAGATGGAGTGTGGCTGATCAATCTGGCAGAGGAAAGAGAAACAGTGAGCTGGGAGAGAAATGACCCCTAACACCTTAACACTCCCTCCTGCACCCACAACAGCAGAGGGGGTTGCCTGCAGATCCCAAGTCCCTGTCGCCCAGCCTGGCACCACAGCAAGGCCACAGCCCCTCAGGGACCCTGCTCCCCTGCATCCTGCTCCAATTCCCCAGCATGAGCCCCAGGCCTGGCCAATCAGGTTCCACAGCAGGGCTGTCACAGGAATGCAGATGACTATAGTGAGTACAGAGTGCAGCTCCCCACCCCGCTACCTGTATTTGTTCTTCTTCCTTGGTGTGAGGGTCGGGGTGCTGCCCCTGGGTGGGGTGCTCTCACAGCTCCCTTTGGCCCCTGAGGCCTGCGACGCTGCTGCGTTCATCCCCCTGGTTCTGTTGGCCTTCTCCACCCAAGGCGGGTCGAAGTCTGGTGGGGGGGGCCGGGTACCCGCAGGGCTGCCAAACAGAGTCTCATCCACATATGATGCCCTGGCCTTGAGCCGGTAGCCGCCCCGGCAGCGGCGCTGAAGGTGGAGGGTCTGCATCCTGCTGATGGCCAGCTCCACGGAGGTCCTCATGGCTTACACTGGGCATGCTCTTCCCACCAGGCCCTGCCTGCAGGGCTGCCTGTGAAAGACGATGGTACCAAGTCAACAGCAGTGCTGGTGAGGGAGACTGGTAGCTCCCAATCCCTCTGACTCCTCTGGCTGAGTCCCACAAGCAAAAGGGTATAATTCTCCCTCAACCAGTCCTCCTCAAGTGGGAGCTGTCAACCCCAGCAGCATTTTGGCAATCTGCTGGATGTCATAATGGTGGGGGGTGGACCACTACTGGCAAGTATTTAATGACTGAATAAACAAATGAATAGGATGGTTTGCCTGGATTCTGTGGGTGCTCAATAAATATTTATGCAATGACTAGGAAGATAAAAGAGAGATGGGGTTTGTGTCCATTTGAAACAAACTATGGCAGGAGAAGGAAACAGGCAGTCCCTACTGACATATCCTGTGTATGTTTAAAAAGGTGGGGCTAACGACAGCCAGTATTGACTGACTGACTGACCACTTACCTCCTTCCAAGTGGTTGATAAGCATCCTCTCATTTAATCCTCTCAACAGCCCTGTGAAGCAGCTTTAATTATGTCCATTTCACAGATGATAAAACGGAGGCCTCAAAAAGTGAAGTCACATGTGCAGGCCACACCTAGAAAGTGGTGGAAAGATTTCAATCTTTTATGAATTGAGAGAGGTCCCTCGGTGGTGCAAATGGTTTGCGCTTGACTACTAACGGGAAGGTTGGCTGTTCGAACCTACCCAGGATTCAAAAGAAAGGCCTGGAGATCTGCTTCCATAAAAATTACAACCAAGAAGACCCTGTAAAGCACTTTTACTCTAACAGTTTTACTCTGTAATTGTCATGAGACTGAATCCAACGAACCCGTTTGGGTTTTTTTTTTTGGTATGAATCGAGAGCCTCCGCACTTAACCACTCTACTATTGTGGGATCGCTCCCCAATTCTCCGCTGCTCCCTGGTTAATGCCCCAGCTCTCCACATTCCTGAGTTAGTCTCTTACCTGGGCATCTCGGCTGGCAGCGAGCCCCCAGCCCCCGTCTCGCGCGACCCCTCCCCACCAGGTCGCGAGGCAAGAGCACCCAGTGCGCACTATGCATCTGGGATCGCAGTTCGTTCGCTTCCGGGAATCCCGGAGCCCAGACCGCCCCCGCCCTCAGCGCGGAAGCACTCACCCACAGGCCCTAGCGACGTGCGCTCAGCGCGCGCATCCAACAACAACCACGGCGCAGTGGTGACGACACAGCCGGAACCATTTCTGCCCGGGGGGCGCCCCGTTCCTGACGTCCCCGGGACCTCCTAAAGCCAGGTGAGGGTCCTGTGGCCAGTCGGGAGCTTATGTACCAGCCTTCCCGGGGCTGCAGGTAGGGGCCGGGGTGCAGCTGGACGCACAGACCGAGCCCCCCTCCCTAGCCGAGCAGTTGGTGCGGCCCGCAGGCTCCGCCCCCTCTGTCTCCGCTCGCGAGGTACGCATGGCGGCCGGCACGCGCCCCGCGGCCGGATCCCGGTCCCGAGCGGCCATGGCCCAGTGGAGGAAGAAGAAGGGGCTCCGCAAGCGCCGTGGCGCGGCCTCCCAGGCTCGCGGCAGCGACTCGGAGGACGGGGAGTTTGAGATCCAGGCGGAAGATGACGCCCGGGCCCGGAAGGTGGGAGAGTGGGGCTGGGAAACGCGTCGGGGCACGTCTGCGATCTGGACGCTCGGGGCATCGCCGCCACGGCCTCAGTTTCCCCCGCTGGAAAGTGGGCACGGCTGAGGGTGGGGGTAGAGTCCGCTTGCCCGACGCCAGGTCGCAGGCCCGTCGGCCTGAGCACGTGTCTCGGGGCCTGTCAACTCCAGTCTGGAGGGTCCAGACGGCTGGAGACTCCCGGTACCGGGGGCCGGTGCGGTGTCTACCGGTATGCTGGCGGACTTCTGATAGCGCGCTCCTCATTGGCTACCTCCTGCCAAGGAGGCGAGTCCTAGCTTCCATTCGTCCAATGAAAAGTGCGGGTGAGGATCTGACTTTGTGAAATTGGGGGATTCTTGGGAGGTTGCTTTAGCGGGAGAGCTGAGAGAGTGCCGCCCCCAAAGCTCCGGAGAAACTAATGATAAATTAAACTTGGCACTTCTTGAGCGCTTACTACGTGCCGGGCCCCAGTGCTGAAAGATTTTTACATGCCGTATCATTCAGTCCTCACATCAACCCTGTGATCTAAGTACTGACACTCCCATTTTCCTGACGAGGAGACTGAGGCCTAGAGGGATTAAAGAACTTGACCAAGACCTCACAGCTTGTGAGTGTCATGTTGTTGTTTGCTATCCGCTCGATTCCGACTCATGCAGAGAGGGGGACTACACTCCTTCAGAGCAGGGGCCAGATGAGGCCTTGTTCCACCGTTTCCCACCGCAGCCTCATCAGGTGCCTGGCACACAGTAGGTGCTCTATAAATGTTTGTGGAGAAACTGCTAAAGGCACCGAACAGCACAGAGGGCAGAGATAGTAGTAAGCGCTAAAGAAGAGGAACCCACATAGTCGTTCAGACCCAGGGCTTTGTCGTGGCACAGCCCTCGTTCTATCTGCCCCAACCCTGTACTGGTTGTGGGACGTAGGTTGTTGTTGTTAGGTGCCGTTGAGTTGATTCCGATTCATAGTGACCCCATGTGACAAAGTAGAACTGCCCCATAGGGTTTCCTAGGCTGTCATCTTTACAGAAGCAGATCGTCAGGTCTTTTCTCCCTTGAAGCTGCTGGTGGGTAAGGCAGGTGTCTTAGTCATCTAGCGCTGCTATAACAGAAATACCACAAGTGGATGGCTTTAACAGAGAATTTTATTTCTTCACAGTAAAGTAGGCTGAAAGTCCAAATTCAGGGCGTCAGCTCCAGGGGAAGGCTTTCTCTCTCTGTCAGCCCTCTCATCAGTGTTCCCCCAGACTAGGAGCTTCTTCACGCAGTAATCCTGGATCCAAAGGACACGCTCTGCTCGTAGCACTGCTTTCTTGGTGGTATGAGGTCACCCTGTCTCTCTGCTCACTTCTCTCTTTTATATTTCAAGAGATTGCCTCAGGACACAATCCAATCTTGTAGATTGAGTCCTGCCTTACTAACACAACTGCCAAGCATCCTCATTAACATCATAGAGGCAGGATTTACAACACAGGAAAATCACACAATACCAGGAATCATGGCCCAGTCAAACTGATACACACATTTTTGGGGGGAGATAATTCAGTCCATGATCAGCTGAGCGCTTCACCATTGCGCCACCAGGGCTCCTTTTGTGGGACATTGGCAAAAGTGCTTAACCTCTCTGTGCCTCAGTTTCCACATCTGTAGAAGGCCGGTGATTGTATGTGCCTCAAAGACGGTCGAAAAGGTTAAATGACACATTCGTCCGTTTATGCCCTTGTTCGATGAATACTGCTAGGACACTTATGTTCTCGGCACTTTGTTTTTGTGTGCCTAGAGCAAGAAACCCAAACCAAATCCATTGCCGTCGAGTCGATTCTGACTCATAGGACCCTATAGGACAGAGTAGAACTGCCCCATAGGGTTTCCAAGGAGCGGCTGGTAGATTCAAACTACTAACCTTTTGGTTAGCAGCCAGACTCTTAACCACTGTACCACAAGGGCTCCTATCTAGAGCAGGGGTTGCAAATTTTTCCTACAAAGGGCCTGGTGGTAAATATTTCAGGCATGTGGGTCGTATGATGTCTACCTTCTTTGTTTGAATTTTTCAAATCCTTTAAAAAATGTAGAAACCATTCTCAGTCCATGGGCTGTATAAAACCGGCTGTGGCCTTGACCTAGAGAATCATAGTGGAAGGAACATAGCCCCTGAGGCCAGCATTCAAACCCCTGAACCCCACTTGGTGGCTGTATGACCTTGGGCAGGTCACTTCCCCTCTCTGGGCCTCTGTTTCCTTCTCTGTAAAATGGGCATAATAATAGTGCCCACCTCACAGCCCTCCCAGGGTTGTGGTGAGGATTAAGTGGGTTAATTTATATGACTGTTGAGAGCAGCACCTGACTTACAGTGTCCTATCAGTTTTAGCTTATTATTAATTAGTGCTCCATAAATGTTATTTCTGAGAGGAAAGGGAAAAGCCTTATAGTCTGCGAAGGCTCCGCAGAGGAGGCATCCACGTTGGATTTAGCTTAAAGGACAAGTGGGACCTGGACAGGCAAAGAGGAGGCCAGGGGAGAAAGAGGCCAGAGTTGGAGCAGGGTGATGAGTCAGAAAGGAGATTGGGGAGGCAGCCAGGATAGCTTGGAAGAGTCATACCTTATGCATAGTAGCTGTTTTGATTGACTCCTTACAGTTTTTAATTTCGAGAGCTCTGAATGACAGGCCAGGGTGACAATGATGATGATGATGATGATACCACCAGCTGTGTGCTGGGCCCTACTCTAAGCTTTCCACTTACCCATTTAATCTTCACAACAACCCTTTGAGGCAGATGCTCTTGTCATCCCCATTTTCCAGATGTGGAAACTGAGGCTCAGGGAGATTAAGTCACTTGCCTGAGGTCTCACAGCTGGTGAGTGACAGAGCTGTGATTTGAACCCAGGCAGTGTGTCTCCAGAGCCCACATTCTTCTGAACCTCTGGCTTGTCCTGGCCCTGTCACGGGAGAGACAGTCAGCAGAGAAGTCACGTGATCTGTGAGGAGAGTCGTTGGCTTGCATCGGGGAGAAACTGGCAACAGGACAGCCCCTTCTCCTGCCCCCAGTGGTCTCGTTGTGCCTAGAATGATGTTACCTCTCTGTTCTTCCCTCCCAGCTGGGCCCTGGCAGACCCCTGCCCACCTTCCCCACCTCGGAATGCACCTCGGATGTGGAGCCAGATACCCGGGAGATGGTGCGAGCGCAGAACAAGAAGAAGAAGAAATCGGGAGGCTTCCAGTCCATGGGTGGGTGAGCCAGGCATCCAGGGGCCTTATGGGAGCAGTGACAGGGGGTCATCATACCCTCTGCACTCGATTACTGATGTCTACTCTGGGCCCAGCACTGTGGTGAGTGGTCGGGAGGCCGAGGCAGCAGACATGGTCTCCAGGCATTCAGGGCCTGACACATAAGAGAACAATTAGAGCAGGACTCAGAAAAGGCAATGCTAGTGCAGGAGCGGGTAAAGACATTTGGAGACTGTCTTAGTTATCTAGTGCTGCTGTAACAGAAATACCACAAGTAGATGTTTTTGACAAAGAGAAGTTTATTTCCTTACAGTAAGGTAGGCTAAAAGTCCAAATTGAGGGTGTCAGCTCCAGGGGAAG
>NW_004443997.1:12260128-12365797 GCF_000243295.1 Trichechus manatus latirostris
AATCACAAAATGGAGGCCAACCACACAATTCTGGGAATCATGGCCCAGCCAAATTGATACACACATTTTTTGGGGGGACATAATTCAAACCATGACAGAGATTTACTGCATGACAAAATAGCATTGCAGACCAGGGGACAAGGTGGACTAGTTGGGCAGTGGTGTTGGGGACACCTGGCTAGATGTTTGGAAATAAAGCTGATCTTTCTCCCTAGCTCTTTACAGATCAGTAGTAGCTGGAGCAATGATTTGAATGTCAAAGTAAATATTTTTATAATCTTAGAAAGGAAAAGAAGGCCTTCTATGTGTGGGCACTGCTTAATCACACTTTTTTTTTTTTTTTTAATTAAGCACGCATTTGGCCCAAAAACACTATAAACAAAATTAAAATAAATGCCATATTTATAACCTGTGGGACAGACAAAGGATTGACATCCCTAATATACAAAGAGTTCTTACAAATCAGTAAGAAAAAGACAGACACCCTGATAGAGAAATGGGAGAAGGAAATGAACAGACAGTTCACAAAAGGAATCTATATGGCCAATTAATAAATCAAAAAACGTACTAAGCTTCATCCGAAATCAAAGAAAAACAAATAACATCTATGTATGGCAAGATTTTGCCTTTCTGAACGGCAAAGATGGAAGATTGATCAAAAAGTAGCTAAGACCGTGGTGCTTTCCTACCTCCAAGCTGTCCACTGTCCTCCCATCTGCACACACTCAAGTCATATTTAGTCTCCAAAGGCCACCTCCTCTCTCATGTCTCTCACTTCTCAGCACCCACACCTGCACCTGTCATGGGCCCTTGTCACTTAACACCTTTTTTTAAGTATATAGAAAATTTCAAACATTTAAAAAAACTAGCATAGTACAGTGAGTCTCCATGTACCCATTATCCAGCTTCAGCAGGTTGTAACAGTCAGTCTTGTCTCATGCATACCCTCCCCACCCCCTGGGTGATTCCAGAGCCAATTCCAGACACCCTACCATTGTATCCGTAAATTCTTCATACATACCTCTGAAAGATGCAACGCCTTGCCACACCTAAAACAAACAGTTCCAAAATTCCATCCAAGACCCAGTCTCTGTTCACAGTTCCCCGGTTGGTCACAACATTTTTAGACATTTCTAGCAATTTGATTGGATCAGAATCCAAATAAGGTTCACACAGTGTAATCAGTAGTTTTGTCTCATTTAATCTATACGTTTCTCCTTCCATCGCTTTTCTAAAGGGCCAGATGGTAAATATTTTCCGCTTTGTTACAACATTGTTGTGCAAAAGTAATCTCAGATAGTATGTAAGTGAATGGGTATACCTGTGTTCCAATAAAACTTTATTTAAAAAAAAAACAGGCATTGGATTTGGCCCTAAGGAACCAGGATGCAGGTGGGTAGGGAAGAGTCTGGGAAGTCCCCAAAGGCGGGAGGGGATTGATCCAGGCTTCCTTCCCTCCCTCCCCCTGAGGTTTGCTCTCCTACCAGGCCTGGCATCTTAACTAATCATAAAAACAGTTGACACTTAGCAGACACTGTGCTGCTGGAAACACTTAAGATGCCTCAACTCAATCCTCGCAGCCCTTGAAGGGAGGCACCATTATGGTCTCTAAGTTGAGGGCACTGAGACACAGAGAGGCCAAGCCACTTGAGTCGTATAGCTGGGATTCGAACTCAGGTCTGTCAAGGGTGAATGTTGGACGGGCTTCCCCAGGCCCCTGACTGACTTTTCCCATGTCTCCCAGGCTTGAGCTACCCAGTGTTCAAAGGCATCATGAAGAAGGGCTACAAGGTGCCGACGCCCATCCAGAGGAAGGTACGCGGCAGGGGCTCATTCCGGGGGAAGGATGAAAACCTGGCCCTCCTGTGTGGCCTCTTGACAGCCACCCTTATCCCAGCCGTCACATCTGTCACCTCTCTTACCTGGCTGAAGCCCCACCAAGTTTGCCCATCTTACCATGGAGGAAGGTGGGCCCAGCGTAGCAGAGGCTGAACCAGGCCTCTTTGCCCATCAAGCCTCCCCAGGGCTGCCTACTGCTGAGGCCCTGCCCAAGCAGCTTGCAGTGCCCCATTCTCACCCGGGGCTCACAGTTGCTGTCTGCAAACACTTGGTCGAGAGGGAGACAACGTTTCTCTGGGGTCCCAAGGACAAGGACTAGACAAGGAGGTAGAGTCTAACTGAATCTGAAGAATGTTCCAACAGTGGAAAGAATTGAGGGTAGTGAGCTACTCATCCCTGGAGGTGTGCAAACAAGCTCTTGCAAGAATGAGATCAGGGCTGGGTGACAGGCCCCTTCCCATTCACTGAGATCCCTAACTGGCCCACTTGAAGCTTTGAATCGTGGTGTTGGGTGCAGGAGCTGACCTCACCCCCCACCCCCACACCCTGCACTTGTTCTTCTCCAGACCATCCCAATGATCCTGGATGGCAAGGACGTGGTGGCCATGGCCCGGACAGGCAGCGGCAAGACGGCCTGCTTCCTCATCCCCGTGTTCGAGCGACTCAAGGCCCACAGTGCCCAGACCGGGGCCCGCGCCCTCATCCTCTCGCCCACCCGGGAGCTGGCCCTGCAGACCATGAAATTCACCAAGGAGGTGTGGGCACTGGGGTGGAGGACAGCTGGGCTGACTTGGGGACCAGTCAGGGAGCCCGGAGCAGGGAGGTGTGAGTGGGCTGTGTCATCTCCCCTTTAACTCGTCTCTCTCTCTCCACAGCTGGGCAAGTTTACAGGCCTCAAGACTGCCCTGATCCTGGGTGGGGACAAGTAAGAACCCCCCTGCCCCATTCCACAGTCACCACCATTCAAGCATAGCCCTGTACCACAAGGGTTGATGGAGCCCACGTTGCCTATTAATCATAGCAGCTTCTCTGCACATCGAAAACTAGTAAGGGGAAACACGCAATAATATATGAAAACAAATTGGCCACAAAGCACTGCAACTCAAAGATAGTGATGTTCCAGAAAGTGAACTGTGGGCTCATAGTGTCAGTTCAGCTTACTAGTGAGTAATTTAGTGTGTTTACATATATGTTTCTTTTTTTGTTGAGAATATACGCAGCAAAACATACACAGTTAACAGTTTGTACGTGTACAATTCAGTGACGTTGATTCCGTTCTTTGAGTTATGCAGTCATTCTCACCCTCCTTTTCTGAGTTGTTCCTACCCCATTAACATAAACTCACTGCCCGCTAAGGTTCCTATCTAATCTTTCAAGTTGTTGTTGTCAGTTTGATTCCATTAAAAAAAAACCACACCTGCTGCCATCGAGTTGATTTCGACTCATAACGACCCTATAGGACAGAGTAGAACTGTCCCACGGGGTTTCCAAGGAGCGCTGGTGGATTTGCACTGCCAACCTTCTGGTTAGCAGCCGAGCTCTTAACCATTGCACCACCAGGGCTCCGTATAGATAGTTCTTAAAAGAGCATAATATTCAAGGCAGACTTTTTTTACTAGTTTAGCTTGACTGTTACTTGGTTTTAAGAAGACTTCAAGGGATATTTTTGGTTTAAAGTTTAAAGATTATCTCAGGGCAATAGTTTCAGTGGTTTATCCACCCTCCATGGCTCCAGAAAGTCTGGAGTCCGTGAGAATTTGAAATTCTGTTCTGGGTGTATACATTTTAATACCTAATCGTGGGTTGTTTAAAAGTTGAATACACCAAAATTGAGGAATGTTTGTAATTGCTCAGATTTGCAAAATGTATTATTTCTTGACATGCTTGTACCATCCTTCCAAGGTAGCAGCTGCCACAGCTGTTTTACAGATCAGCAAACTGAGGAAGTGACGGGCCCAGGGCCACGCAATGATTCGGTAGTAGAGCTGAGCTCAGAACCCCATCTCCTGCTGCCCACCCCATACTTGTTCCACAGTTTCCCTCTCAAAGGACAGCCCTTCCTTACTCTTCTCTCAGAATGTCACTGTTGACAATCCCTCTTGATTCTGAGAGAGTATTTTGCTTCTCAGTGTTTATGTATGTACATTATTATTTATTATCTCTAAAGCTTGTGATTGTCAGGCCTCCCTGGTCTAGGCCTAGTCCAGGATTCTGGCTGCCACAGGTGTCCTGAGGATGTTTCAGAGGAGAACTAAAGTTAGGGGTGTGTGCCCAAAAGGTTTAATTAAGAACAAGCACCTAGAGATCCAGGGAACCTGGATTCTAGTTGGAGCCAGCAATTCCAGGGTTAGTTGCTAGGTGGCGCTGTGGGTCAAAGGCAGCGTTGTTGCTGTCTGGAAGAGTGGGATTGTGGTGGGGTTTGTGGCTGAGTTCACATCTTTGGGGAACTCTTTGTTGTAACCAATTATTTGTATGTTTCAACTTGTATTTCTTCTTGGGGCAATGCCTTTGCCTAGCAACTCACCTATAGCCTTTCCTCAGCTCCAAGCCTAGGGTCTGTCTTCGTGGAGATGGGCTATGGGGACTCACTTGGGCATTTGGTTATGGGATGGGAGAGAGACTAAAGACACCTGTCCTGTCAAGCTAACACCTCCTCTCCTTCCTAGAATGGAAGACCAGTTTGCGGCCCTGCACGAAAATCCCGACATGTGAGTTTGTGGATTAGGGATGATGCTCTGGGGTCCCTGCCCCAGATGGCCAATGGCCAGGGTGTGAGGGTGATGGCCCTGGCCCTGGGGTGACCTGGTCTGCCTACCCCCTTCCAGAATCATTGCTACCCCTGGGCGGCTGGTGCACGTGGCTGTGGAGATGAACTTGAAGCTGCAGAGCGTGGAGTATGTGGTATTTGATGAGGCAGACAGGTAAGGCTGCAGGTACACCTGTGCATTTGCATCAGCGTTGGTTACGAGGCCAAAAGGCAGAGGTGGGTGGTAGTGGCCAGGAGGAAGCAGCTCTGCCGGAAAGGACCATGAGGGCGAGAGCAAAGCAATATCTCCCCAGACGCGGGCCACAGACCACAGACAGTGCTAGAGCTGGTCTCTGGGGCTCCCTGGACCAATATTTTTTATTTTGCATTATTTTTAGGAGTATCAAAAAGAGTAATAAAACACATGATTTTTAAGTGATAAAAAATAGCAAAAAGCTAAGAGCACAGACTTGAGCCAGACGGGTGTGAGATCAAATCCCAGCCTTGCTACTTCCCAACTCTGTGAATTTGGGCCAATCACTGAAGGTCTCTGGGCCTTGGTTGCCCCAGCTATAAAATGGGGATGAAATAGCCCATACCTCATAGTGTTGTTGTGAGGATTAAATGAGCTCATGAGGATTAAAGGACAGGCAGTCCCCAGGTTACGAATGAGATTGTTCCGAAATCTGTAGGTAGCATTTGTAGGTGAGTTGGAATAGGTACATACAGTTCTTATTTAGCATCAGGTAGTCAGACGTTTCTCTTAGTATACAGTATGTATCTTATCTTTCTATACACGTAAAACACTTAAGCACTTCCAAACCATGCAGTGTTTTCATGAGGGTCACAAGGTCACTACCTTATTACGAACCATTGTATTTAACTCAAATTTTTAATATAATAGGTTTTATGGCAGTCATTTCTTAAGTACGAGTTGTTCTTAAGTTGGATGTTCGTAACCCGGGGACTGCCTGTACTTAGGACTGTGTCTGGGACAGAGTGAGTGCTGTTATCGTTTATTCTAATGTGAATTTGTAGGGAACGTAACTAAGACAACAGACTCAAGATTTCAAGGTTATTGTTGCTTAGAGGAGTCCCTGGGTGTTGCAAATGGTTAACCCATTCGGCTGCTAACCAAAAGATTGGAGGTTTGAGTCCACCCAGAGGCACTTCAGAAGCAAGGCCTGAAGATCTACTTCCGAAAAATCAGCCATTGAAAACCCTATGGAGCACAGTTCTCCTCTGACACACATGGGGTCGCCACGAATCGGAGTCGACTCCACAGCAGCCGTTCTCTGGTTTCCTTGCTTAGCGTGAGGTTGTCAAATACAGAGAGGGAACTGAATGAAAGAAACGTGTGAGGCCAACTACACGGGGCAGAAGTTGTGGTGGGACAGGGACAGGTGAGGCTGGGACATGGGAGCGGAAGCCCCCCTCCTGACCCCGTTCTGCCCTCTTCCCCGCAGGCTCTTTGAAATGGGGTTTGCAGAGCAGCTGCAGGAAATCATCGGCCGTCTCCCTGGGGGCCACCAGACGGTGCTGTTCTCCGCCACACTGCCCAAACTGCTGGTGGAGTTTGCCCGGGCCGGTGAGCCGGGGGGTCGGGGGAGACTGGGACCTGATGGGGGTCGGGGTCTGGGGGACTTGTCCCTCTGTCTCCCTCCCTGACCCTCCCCCGTGCCTACCTCAGGCCTCACAGAGCCCTCGCTCATCCGGCTGGATGTGGACGCCAAACTCAACGAGCAGCTCAAGGTGAGGGTCTCCCAGCCGCCCTTACCCAGGCCTGCCGCCATGACTCAGGAACCAACCCACACGGCCCTTCTCCCCACAGACCGCCTTCTTCCACGTGCGTGAGGACGCCAAGCCTGCTGTGCTGCTCCACCTGCTGCGCGCCGTGGTGCGGCCGCAGGACCAGACGGTGGTGTTTGTGGCCACAAAGCACCACGCCGAGTACCTCACAGAGGTGAGCAGGGCCCTGACTCTGCCGGGGAGCGGGGCGGGGGGTGTGCGGGGCGCTAGTGCCAGCTCTTGAGCTTGGGGCCGCAGTTCCACGTGCCGCCACCAAAGGGCAGCACCAGACTGCAACATGCACCTGGTCTCTACTTTTTTTTTTGTTTTTTTATCATGAAACATTTCAAACACATACTAAAGTACAGAAAATAACAGGTGAACTTCCAGCTACTTGTTATGCAGGTACAACGATTATCAGCTCCTGGCTAATCTTGATTATTGCCCCTCTAACCCCTCTATTTTGGGGTTCATCCCAGCCATCTTATCCTTTTGTCTGTAGATTTCCAGCATTTGATGTGTTTTACTTACTTAAATTGAGATAAAATTAGTGTGCAGTAAACCATGTAAAGTGCTCTGGTCTTAGCAAGTAGCTTGATGAGTTTTTCTACCTTTAGACCTAGAAGAAAACCTTGGCGATTGACTTATAAAAAATCAGCCACCGGAACCCCTACAGAGCACAGTTCTGCTCTGTCACGGGGTCACCATGAGTTGGAGTCACCGCCACAGTAACGAGTATATACGTGTGAGACCCCTCCTAATCAAGGTGTGGTGGGTCCCTTTCGTCGGTGCCTTCCAGCCTGGGTGAGCTACACCTGGTGTCTCTTATCTGCAGACACAGTTCACTGAGCTTCAGTCACTCGACACACATTTACTGGTGTTTCCTCTTTGCAGCTACTGGAGTCACCCACCAGTCAGACCAAAACCATCATTTTTAAGGAATAGTTAATGCTTCGCCAACGCTCCCCGTGTCCCAGGCGTTATTCTCAGCACTGTATGTATATTAACTCATTTAATCTTACAGCAGTGCTGCAGAGTAAGAACTATTACTCTTCTTAGTCTACAGATGAGGAAACGGAAGCACAGAGAGGTTAAGTAACTTGCCCAAGGTCACACAGCTTGATAGTGACAGAGTCTGAAATGGTTCAAGATGAGGCTTGTACCCAGGGGTGGCCCCTGTAGTTTTCCTAAGGGACTCAAACAGCCCTGCAGGGAGGTGACATAAGCCCCATGTGTACTGACGAAGACACTGACCGAGTCGTCCAGCAGAGCTGGGGTTCAAAGCCAGGGTGCCGGGCTTCAGGTCCGTGGTCTCATTTGCCACATGTGGCACCCCCTGCCGTGGCCCAGCCCCCTCTCTGCTCGTCTCCAAGGCTCTCCCTCACCTACCACCCTGTTTGCAGCTGCTGACGACCCAGCGGGTGACCTGTGCCCACATCTACAGCGCCCTGGACCAGACAGCCCGCAAGATCAACCTGGCCAAGTTCACGCATGGCAAGTGTTCTGCCCTCATCGTGACCGACCTGGCAGCCCGTGGCCTGGACATCCCACTGCTGGACAACGTCATCAATTACAGCTTCCCTGCCAAGGGCAAGCTCTTCCTGCACCGTGTGGGTAAGGGCCAGAGCCCAAACCGGGCGCCGATTTGTGGAGGGAGCTGAGGGCGCAGGGCTCAACCCTGGCCACTACAGATGGGTAAACTGAGGCCCAGGGAAGGGAGCAGTAAACGGGGGCTCTGAGGGATGCAGTCCAGTCATGATGCTAACAGGCGGCCGCGTGGCTCTGATAAGGGTACTCTTCGTCTCCTTGTGGGTTCGCTGGGCCTGGGCTTTATCTGTCACTTTCCTGCCGTGGTCCTTGCCCATGTGGCCCCTTGGCCCCCTTCTTCCTGACAGTTCTCTCCCTGAAGCTGCTTCTCTTCTTAGTTGCTCCCTTAGGTACCTTTGCGACTTTTTAAATAACATTTAAAGTAGTGAAGGCCCCGGGGTGGCAATGTTTGTGCTTGACTACTAACCTGCAGGTTGTCAGTTTGAACTCACCCAGTGGCACCACGGAAGAAAGGCTTGGTGATTTGCTTCTGTAAAGATTAAGCCAAGAAAACCCTATGGAGCAGTTCTACTCTGTAATGCATGGAGTCGCTATGAGTCGGGATTGACTCGATGGCGTGGGTTTGGTTTCTTGTTTGGTTTATGGTCACAGTCTAAATAACCAGCCCCCTATTGGTAGGCCTTTAAGTCATTTCTGATCTGGGGCTCTTGCCGTCAGCACTGCAGTAAACATCCTTGTGTGTGAATCTTTGTATCCTCGATTAATCCTTTTGGGAAAATTCCCAGAAGTGGGGATGCTGAAGACTTTTGATAACGATTGGAGTAATGCCTTGAACGTAGTTTTGCCAACTTTCCCAGAGTGCTGTGTGACTGTCAGCCCCCTTCCCTTTCGTAGATGGAGCCAGTGGCTCAGCTAGGTGGGGGCCTCGCCCCTGCCCACACCCTCAGGGTTTAGCACATGGGACTCGTGGCTGCGGGTGGGGTCCTTCTTGCCCTTGATCATCTCTTCCCCGCAGGTCGTGTGGCCCGGGCCGGCCGAAGTGGCACAGCCTACTCCTTGGTGGCCCCAGATGAGGTCCCCTACCTTCTGGACCTGCACCTGTTCCTGGGCCGTGCCCTCACCCTCGCCCACCCCCATGAGGAGCCCTCAGGTGAGTGGAGTCGGGGGCAGGGGTGAAGCTTACCCCATCCTGGCTTGGGGAGGAGGTGGGGGTGGATTTGAACA
The DNA here is from genome assembly GCF_000243295.1 of Trichechus manatus latirostris. NCBI lineage: Eukaryota > Metazoa > Chordata > Mammalia > Sirenia > Trichechidae > Trichechus > Trichechus manatus. Next base: position 12,269,274 of record NW_004443997.1, read on the forward strand.
CAGGAGCCTCAATTTTGTCATCTCTAAAATGGGACCATCAGAGTGCCTGCCTTGCGAGACTGGCAAAATGTTGGTAGTTGGTACTCCATTCTTTTTGCCTTTGTGTATTATCCGTAATAAAAAGCTAAAACAGCGAAAGACCACACAAAAGCGAACAGCAGACACTTTCCTTATAGGTTTGAGAGAAGAAAGAGATAATGTATTTATTTAGCACAGTGCTTGGCACACAGTAAGTCTCGATAACTGGTCTCTCCTGCTGTTACTGTTGCTCTTATTGTTGGGAAACCCTGGTGGTGCAGTGGTTAAGTGCTACGGCTGCTAACCAAAAGGTTGGCAGTTCAAATCCACCAGGTGCTCCTTGGAAATCCTGTGGGGCAGTTCTTCTGTCCTATAGGAGCACTATGAGTCAGACTCAGTGGCACCACAGAAGAAAGGCTCGGGTTTCTTTTTGTTGAGCCTGCCGCTGCCACGGACTCATTCGACAATCCTAGGGAAGTAATTTAACCTCTGTGAGCCTCAATTTTCTCATCTGAAAAATGAGGTTGCTGTAGAGATTCAAGGATCTAATGTAGGAGCCTACACACTTTTTCTTACAGAGCTAGATAATAAATATTTTGGGTTTGGGGCAGCTGCTTATCTCTGCCGTTGTAGCATAAAAGCAGCTGTAGACGGCACATAAACAGAGGATTATTGCTGTGTTCCAGTAAAACTTTATTTACAAAAGCAGGCAGCTGGCCTGTGGGCTGTAGTTTGCTGACCCCTGGTCTGATGATGCTGGCCGTAGGAGCCACCTCACGAGTGATGATTTCTTTCGTGGTCATGACTTGGTGACTGTTTCCCTAAGAATCAGGGGCCAGGAGAGGGCTGGGGAGGGGAGGCAGGGCCATGGACGGGTGGGCCGGGCCGGACGGCCTCTGACGGGCACTGTGCGGGCAGCAGATGCAGCTGGTGTGGACGGCGTGCTGGGCCGGGTGCCGCAGAGTGTGGTGGACGACGAGGACTGCGGCCTGCAGAGCACGCTGGCAGCATCACTGGAGCTGCGGGGCCTGGGCCGCGTGGCCGACAATGCGCAGCAGCAGTATGTGCGCTCGAGGCCGGCACCCTCACCCGAGTCCATCAAGAGGGCCAAGGCGCTGGACCTCACGGGGCTGGGCCTGCATCCACTCTTCAGTGAGTCCCTGCGTGGGGTGGCAGGTGGGTGTCGAGGTGGAGGGCGAGCCCTGCAGAGCCAAGTCGCAGCCTCATGCCTCCTCCCCACCAGGCTCGAGCTTCGAGGAGCAGGAGCTGCAGCGGCTGCGGCTGGTGGACAGTATCAAGAAGTACCGCTCACGGGCGGTGAGTGAGGGGCCAGGTGGGACCACACGCTGGCTTGGAGCAGCCTGGGGGCACAATGGCAGCTATGGTGCCTGTACTCAGATGGCGCCCCTAACCTGGGCTGGGATCGTGGGATTAAGCTTCTTAATCTGCATCCTGGGCCTCATCAGTGTCTTTAGAGACGCCCCTTGTTCTGGAACCATCTCTGCTGGCTCCAGCAGGTCCCCATCTGGGAGCCATCCCCACCATTTACAGATGGGTAGACTGAGGTGCGCGGGCCAGAAAGGGCCCAAGGCCTGTAGAGGCCTGACAAGCTGGCTTCTAATTGCCTCTCCTCCCTTCCTCATCTTGTCCCCCCAACCCACGGCACCTGTCTTGTGCTTAAGGAAGGGTACACGAGCTAGATCATTGTCAGGCGTGGGGCTAGGGGTCGTCCTAGCTGTGTGACCTCAGGCAGGTTATCACCCTCTCTGAGCCCCCTTGTTGTAGGATGGGGGTGTTGAGGGTACCCGCCTCGTAGAGCTGAGAGGACTTGGGGATCTCAGTGTAGCATCTGGCACCTGGTAGGCACCCGCGGAGCTGGTGAGGGTGGGGCTGGGGTGGAGGAGGCCCGTGGGTGAAGGACTCGGGGGTCTCCCTGCAGACCATTTTTGAGATCAACGCCTCTAGCCGGGATGTGAGCAGCCAGGTGATGCGCGCCAAGCGGCAGAAGGATCACAAGGCCATCGCCAGCTTCCAGCAGGGGCGGCAGGAGCGGCAGGAGGGTCCGGCCAGCACTGCCCCGAGCACCCAGGCCCCCAGTGTCCCAGCCATGAGCGACCCGGCCCTGGTGAAGAACAAGCCCAGTGGGGAGGAAGAGGAGGCCAGAGAGAGCGTGGAGGTACAGGCCCTGCCCTGAGGACCCGGAGGCCAGCCCTGAGGTTGCGGGGTGGGGTTGTCTCAGTGCCTTGCCTGGTTACAGCTAGGGACTGGACTGGAAGCCGGGGCTCGCCCGGTCAGCCCTGTCCGTGCCTGTCTCATCTCTGCTGGTCCTGAGACAGGGGTTGTGCCTCATGTGCAGATGAGGAAACTGAGGCTCCAACAGGAGACCTGGCCTCCCAGCTGATAATGGCAAGGCCAGGCTTTAATGTCCCAGGAGGCCTTGCCCCTGGCTGGCCCCTCGACTTGGCCTGGGCTGGTGGGTGGGGAGGCAGGAGGGCGCCTGGGGCTGCAGGCATGACACTGGGCCTTGGTGGTCAGGATGTCTTCACAGAGATTGTGGGCCAGAAGCGGCGGCGGCTTGGCCCCGACAGGGGAGTCAAGAGGCAGCGGGCAGAGGCCCGGCAGCAGGAACGGGACTTCTACGTGCCCTACCGGCCCAAGGACTTCGACAGCGAGCGTGGGTGAGTGGGGTTGGGTACCAGGGCTGGGTGGGGGGCTAGGAGAGGCCCTCATCTCCTCGTCATGCCTTCCCACCCTTCTGCAGCCTGAGCGTTGGGGACAGTGGGGCCTTTGAGCAGCAGGTGGCCGGGGCTGTCCTGGACCTGATGGGGGATGAAGCCCAGAACCTGACCCGCGGCCAGCAGCAGCTCAAATGGTGAGTGAGCTGGGGCATCAACTCCCCCTGGTGATACCACCCCCCGACTAGGACCCCCATCCCACCCCAGAGCAGGCCCTGTGAGATCACACACAGCAGGAACGTCGCCCCACCCAGCCTGTCCCTGTGAGACAGGGAGGATCCCTGTGCTGTCTGCACTTTTTTGCCGACTGGTGTTTATAGACAGGGCCTACAGCCCATTTTGCCCAAGAGGACTTGGCAGCGCAGATTAGTGATGGGACTCATTTGAGGGGTCAGAGAAGTAGCAGAGCAGGGATCAGAAGCCCCTACCCCTGACACAGGACCCCCAGCTGGTGCCAGTACCCTGTCCCCACACTGGAAGAGTGGAGAGAGGCAAGGAACAGGCCTTTATTGAGCAACTATTACATGCCAGCCCAGCCTTCATTTAACCCAGCCATCCAGGGAGTGGGGGTAGTGAGGACATAGGTCGCTCAGGCCCCTCTACTGCAGCCCCCCTGATTGCTCTCCCGCAGGGACCGGAAGAAGAAGAGGTTCGTGGGGCAGTCTGGACAGGAGGACAAGAAAAAGATCAAGACCGAGAGTGGGCGCTACATTAGCAGTTCCTACAAGCAGGACCTATATCCTCGTGGTCCATGGTCCGGGGAGGGGTGGGGTGGGGGTGCGGGAGCAGGGGAGGCAGAGGAGGGACCTGGCTGGGCTGGGAGGAGCCTGGCTGGGTGGGGCCTGCTTCCAGCCCAGGGCACAAGATCCCACAGGTAGCCTCCTTAGCGCATCTCCCAGCTACCAGAAGTGGAAGCAGAAACAGAAGATTGATGATCGGGACTCGGAGGAGGAGGGGCCATCTGAGCGGCGAGGCCCTGAGCGAAGAGGTGGGAAGTGGGGCCGTGGCCGAGGTAAGAGCAGGGTGGGGACTTGGGTGGGCAGGGCAGGGTGGACAGGTTGATGAGGAAATTGAGGCATAGAATTGCTAATGGCTCACACCCCAGAGTGTCTGATGGTGTAGGGCGCATCCCCGTGTATGTGGGTTAACTTCATTTCCCGTCCACACATACCTAGACCCCACCCACATCCCCACAGGCATCCCTCCCCGTCCCTAGGTGACATGGGCAGAGTTGTCTGGGGCCCAGGCATCCCTCAGCCTCAAGTCAGTTCCCTGTCCGGGGGTCCTCCCCTCTGCCTCCTTGTGTGCGGCTCCGTCTGTCCTCCTGTCTTTGATTTTCTGTCCCTTCCTCTCTCCAGGTCTCTCTGGGATCTGCCTCTCTCTCTTTCTGGCTGTTTCTTTTCATCTTTCTCTCTCATTGTGCCTATTTCTCTCTCACTGTCTCTCTTCTTCCGTGTGCCTGTTTCTCTTTGTGCCTCTCTGTGTCCTGTTGTGTGTGTCTGTCCCTCTCTCCTCTCTGGGTGGGCCCTGCCTCTCCCAGGCCCTCGCACTCGGCAGTCCTGGTCTCACCTGGGTGGGGCACACTGCACTGTGAACAGTGAGGGTGGTCTCAGATGAGGGGGCTGTGGGCAGTGCGTGCAGTGAGGGTGGTCCCAGGAGGTGAGGGGGCTGTGGGCAGTGAGTGTGCAGTGAGGGTCGTCCCGGGAGGTGAGGGGGCTGTGGGCAGTGAGTGTGCAGTGAGGGTCGTCCCGGGAGGTGAGGGGGCTGTGGGCAGTGCGTGCAGTGAGGGTGGTCCTGGGAGGTGAGGGGGCTGTGGACAGTGAGGGTGGTCCCGGGAGGTGAGGGGGCTGTGGGCAGTGAGGGTGGTCCCGGGAAGTGAGGGGGCTTCGTTGGGGAGACCAGCTGCTGCTCCTGTACCCGTTCTCCCTGGTAGTGTTTGTCGCTGTTGGGCAGTGAGTACGCTGAGGCCCAGGGGACACATCTGGGGCCACCTTAGTGATCATCTCTCTGGGAGCCCCAGAAAGGTCACTGTTGTGGGGAGGGGCCTGGCTAGGAGTGGAAAAGGAAAAAGCAGGGCTTAGTAGGGTGGCAGGGAGGCAGGTGGTAACTGCCCTCCCACAAGCTGGAAGAACAGGCTTACTTGGCACCCGCCTGGCTGGCTGGGCCAGGGCCGCTGACCTCATCACTGCCACTGTGCTGTGTGACCTTGGGCCAGGCCCTGCCCCTCTCTGGCCTTCTGTGATCTCTCTCCTGCCAAAGGGATGGTTAAGCGACAGCCTTTTTTCATCTAACAGGCCTAGAGCATGTAGTCCACAGAGACACTCACTGACTGTGGGATTCCCAGTGCCCAAAACAATCCCTGGCACATAGTAGATACTCAAGAAACCTTTCTTAGATGATTAAGAATAGGAGGAAGGAGCCCTGGTGGTACAGTGGTTAAGCACTTGGCTGCTAACTGAAAGGTTGCCAGTTCAGACTCACCAGCTGAAGCTGATGTGGCCGTCTGCTTCCGTAAAGGTGACAGCCTTGGAAACCCAATGGGCAGTTCTGTTCTGTCCCAGAGGGTCGCTAGGCAGCGGAATCTACTGGACGGCACCAGGTTTACACTTAGGAGGCACTGACTATGGACCAGGCCCTGTTCTGAGCGCTTCACATATATTAGCTTGTTCACACCTCATTAGGACCTCCTGAAGTAAATCCTGTTATTCCCAATTCACAGATAGGGAAAGGGAGGTCCAGAGAGTTAAGTAATTTGCTCAGGGTTCAAGAGGTCACAGGTGGGATTGGAACCTGAGCAGAGCTAGCTCGAGATTCCGCACTGTTGGGTGCTACACTAGATTGCCTAGCGTTTATTAAGTACCTACTGTGTGCTGGACACAAGGGCCACAGCAATGCACGTGGGGGTGGGGAAGCAGCCCAAGGAGCTTCTGGGAGGATGAGACATGGGGAGTCGACCCCAAGGCTCAGCTCACGGGATCCCTGTCCCTCCCACAGGTGCGTCCCAGCCCTGCACCCCGGGCCCCGCCGCAGGCCGTGTGCACTCTGAGCTCAAGACCAAGCAGCAGATCCTGAAGCAGCGGCGCCGGGCCCAGAAGATGCGCTTCCTGCAGCGTGGGGGCCTCAAGCGGCTCTCGGCCCGCAACCGCCACCGGGTCCAGGTGCTGCAGCAGGGTGCCTTTGGCCGGGGCACCCACTCCAAGAAGGGCAAGATGAGGAAGAGGATGTAAGGACTGGGACCTGGCCCTGAGGCCCTCATTCGGCTCAAGGTGGACTTCGGGAAACACTTCCTGAGCTTCTACTGCATGCCTGGCCCTGCGCTGGGCAGTGGGGGTGGGGGCTGCCTGAGGAGTCCTTGTCCACAGCAAGAAGTGCTGCAGGACCATTTCAGCAGGGTCTTGAAGGATGCCTAGGAGTTTGCCAGCAAAGCCAGGCAGGCCAAGCCCTGAGTTGGCAACTTGACTGCTGCTGCTTCCATGTGTGCTAGGTTCCAAGCCATGGCCACATGGTCTTATCCCTGAGTGCCTGAGCCCCAGGGATGTTTTTTAAATGTAATAAACCTTTATTGAGCACCCCTGGTGGACCAGAGTGCCCTGTCTACTCGGGGAGTTGGAACAGGGAGATACAGATACTAAAATTCCAGCTGAGGTTGTGGCAGGTAGTTGCAGAAGTGTGAACACACCCAGAGTGATCCCACCTGACCTCCCACAGCCTCCTGGGGTGGGCTCTGTTGGTGTCCCCATTTTGCAGATGAGTAAACTGAGGCTGAGAGGCTGAGGTGGTTGCCTCAGTGGGAGAGCCTGAAGCTGGTGGTCCCACTGCTTCCTGGGGACAGGCTGCAGCTGGGAGGACTGTAGGAGGGGGCAGCGTCTGGGGTCAGAGGGCACAGCGGCTCCTCTCTGGCCAGCCTCTGGCTGTGAAGGGGTTAACACTGCCCACCACACCCCGAGGTCAGAACCAGCCCTGCCCTCTCTCCTTCTGGCCTCCAGCTTGCTCCGAGTCCTCTCCTCCTATTTGGGGTCCTGGGAAGGTCAAGGGCAGCCTCTAGCGGCTGGATTTTCAGCACGGGGGCCCTGAGTCCACAGCGGAGGGGCCTTATGGGCTGGCACCATCCTAATGAATTTCCACACACCCTGACATGTGACCCTCCTGCTGGTCCTGAAAAAACCCCATTGCTGTCCAGTCGATTCCGACTCATAGCGACCCTATGGGACAAAGCAGAACTGCCCCACAGGGTTTCCAAGGAGTGGCCGGTGGATTCGAACTGCCAACATTTTGGTTAGCAGCCAAGCTCTTAACCACTGCGCTACCAGGGCTCCCCTGCTGGTCCTACTTATTTTAATTTGCCATGTGCCAGGTTCCATGCACCCAACAAATAACTAACTTGTTTAATCCCCCCAACTGTTCTGGGAGGGAGGGTATGGTTGGTCCCGACCCTGGTTTACAGGTGAGGCACAAGTAAGTCCTTGGTGCCAGGTCACGTGGTGGATTACGGGCCTGTAGGGACTGGCGCCCCACACGTACCCCTCATCATCACCATCACCGTGGGCCATGTTTATCAAGTACTTGCTGTGTGCCGGGGTCGTTTAAGCCCCACAACAACATGAGCAGGCTTAGCCTTCGCCCACCTCTCTGGTGAGGAAACAGCCCACACCCCACAGGAAATATGGGAACTCCTTTCCAGGGCCAGGTCCCCCATGGGGCCCTCTTCCCCACTGCTCACCTGGGTCAAGGTTCGGCCTTACGGAGGCTGGCCAGAATGCTGGAGAGGTCTTGGAAGAACTGCTTTACCTGGGGGACCCCGACAACAGCCAGAGTCACATCCCTGCGTCGCTGTCCAGTCCCCACCCCCTGGGAGTTGGACAAGCAGGGTTGGGAGGCTGGAGACCTGTTAAAGGACCAGCAGTGCAGTTCCCAGAGGCAGCGGTGAGGTCCTAGCCTGTATTCTGGGTTTTTAAAGCCTCTGGCCAAGCCTCCCAGATGGCCCTCGTTAGCAGACGTCTTGCAGGCTTTCTAGCTGACTCGCCTGTTCTAAGATGAATCTCATTTATATCAGTTCACTTTTTTTCCTTTTAATTAACTCACTCATGTTTGTTAGTTTATGACCTATCATCTTCTCTATGTCGGCCCTCTTTTGCTTTAATTAGCTTATTTATATGAGTTTAATGAACACCCTTAGACCCACTGCCAGGAACAAGGACTTGATGGGTAATTTACAACTATCTGTATGTTCCCCCTTCCCCAGTGTATCTGTTACTTAAATAACCATCTGAGAAGGAAATTGTCTCCACCAAAAATGGGAACAATAAAGATACACGTTTTCCTAAATAGGGGAGAACTGGAAAAATAATGCAATGAAAATGCAATTCAGCTGAATTCTAGCCAGCTGCTGCTCCCTGCTGGAAGGTGTGAGGCCCAGGTCTGGAGATGGAGTATTTCACGGTGACTAAAGGCATAGCTGGAGCCCTGGTGGCACAGTGGTTAAGAGCTATGATTGTCAATCAAAAGGTTGGCAGTTCAAATCCACCAGCTGCTCCTTGGAGACCCTATGGGGCAGTTCTACCCTGTCCTACAGGGTTGCTATGAGTTGGGAATTGACTGCAATGGGTTTGTTTTTTTTTTTTTAAAGGCATAGTCAAGAAGCCCTGGTGGTGTAACAGTTAAGCACTCGGCTGCTAGCCAAAGGTCAGCAGTTCAAACCCACCAGCCGCTCTGTGGGAGAAAGATGTGACAGTCTGCTTCTGTAAAGATAATAGCCTTGAAAACCCTAGGGGGCATAGACCTATAGGATCTCTATGGGTCAGAACGGATGGCACAACAATAGCAACAACAACAAAGGCATAGTTGACCATCTGTTAGTTGGTCGTACTGTGCTTATCGTGTGTTGCTGTGATGTTGGAAGATATGGCACCAGCATTTCAAATAGCAGGGTGGTCAGGTTTCAGCAGACCTTCCAGACTAAGACAGACTAGGAAGAAAGGGCTGCAATCTACTTCCAAAAATCAGCCAATGGAAACCCTATAGATCATAATGCAACATTGTCCAACTCAATTGCTTTGGACATGTCATGCAAGGAGTGAAAGCGTCGGGTTATTCAAAGTAAGTCTCTTAGTTTCTTACCAATGCTGCCACTGTTTGAGCTGTTGGATCCTGGGAGGAAAGAGGGGCTCATGGCATAACGTATGGGGAGGAAAGAGGGGCTCATGGCATAACGTATGGGATCCATCAGTACCTGCCCTGCACTAGGGAGAGCACCGAGACCCGGGGGGCACTTCACCTTCCTTCAGGTAGCAGAGTCACCGTCAAAATCAAGACTGGAACCCAGGACTCCCAGGTAGAGTGCCCCCAGGCCGCGGTGGCGCGCCCATATGTGGGACTGGAGGCGCTGGCCTCTGACCACAGAAGGTGCCACTCATGGTGGGATTTCTGGCATCGTGATGCTCCTGAGGAGGAAGGTAACAGAGAGGGGCCCTCACCTGCTCCAGCTGCCCCTCAGTGTCCTCAAGGTGCAGGGTGGGCGGCTGCCTCTGATGCTGGCACACTACTTGGAACAGGTTGAGCGCTGCCATCCTCGTCCGTCCCAGGAGCAGGGTCCTCTCCGCTGCTGTGTTCTGGATCTGAATCCACTTGGATTCCTGGTAGATAGCCCCCGACCCTTCTGAGGATCGAACTCGCGGCAAGAGGGCTGAAGCCTCATCCGCATCCACTTCTGGCCCAGTCAGATGCAGACGTGTGCTCAGGTTCTGAGAGGACCGGCCTCCGGTGCCCTACAGTGCTTTCCGATGCCTGAAATCCCCCCGTTAGTGCTGCTGCCCTCCGGGGTAAGCAATGCCCCTCCGTTCTCATCACCCCTAGCACTCCCTCGCGGTGTGAGGCTGGGGGTGCGGGAGCCCGCCGTCCCCTGGCGGCCGTACCCAGTGAAGTGTGCGCTCGCGGGCCTCTTCCAGGCGCTCCTGCAGCTGCGCGCGCCGCTGGCCTTGCTGAAGGACCTCCTCCTGCCAAGTGTCCTGCAGCCGCTGCAGCCGCGCCCGCGCCGCCTCCAGCTCCGCCAGCCGCTCGCGCTCCGTGCGCCTCAGCGCCGCCTGCGTGTCGGCCAGGTCGTCGAAGCGCGCCACCAGCTCGGGGACCTCCTGGAACTGGGGTGGTGGAGCTCGGAGGGGAAATCACACTGGGCAGTAGCACTCTGCCCTCCTCATCTCACTTGGCCCACTCTGCTCCTCCCAGCACCTCCTCAGTTAGCTCAACTGTAAAATGGAGGCATCGCAGGGCCCCTGCCCCGGAAGTGGTATTACAGGAGCCAGAGGGTCTGAGATGAGAGCCCTACCCTTCCCGACCAATCGAGACCAATTAAGCTTCACCACTTGTGGTTAATATTCATCCTTGATTTGTTCAACTAATATTTATCAGATGGCTGGGTGCAGCCCTCCCCACCTGCCTGCCTGTGTGACCTTGGGTAAGAGTTAGCTTTCTGCGCCTCAGTTTCCCCATTTGTAACATGGGATTGACAATAATAGGACCCACTCACTTCGTTGGGCTGTGGGAGAGGAGTCAAAGAGAGCAAAGCATGTCCCTGGCATACAGTTAGGGCTCAGTAAGCGGTGGGGCCTGCCATACATATAGTCAACGCTCCAGTAGTGTGCCCGCCCAAAGCCGTCCCCAAGGCCACCTGGCGCTGCACGGTGGCGCTGAGTTCCAACGCCTGCTGCCCAGGGCTCACCTCAGGCAGCTGCTCCAGCACTTGTTCCAGCAGGCGCGCGCAGGGCGCCAGGCGCTCCAGCCGGCGCTGCAGCCGCGCGCGCTCCCGCCGCAGCTCCTCCAGCTGGGCCCACAGCCGCCGCGCTTCGGCCTCCTGGCGGCGGGCGCGGTGCCGCTCCTCCGCGGCCCTGCACAACGCGCGGCTGCGCCGGGCCTCTGCTTCCTGGCATAGGGGCCAGAGGCGGCGAGCCTCAGGATCCGGAGTTTAGGAAGCTTGCCGCCTTCACGCCTCCCCGACACTGGCACCCGTTGCCATGGGTGGCAAACAGACAGCCTGCGGGCCACATTCAGCCAGGGCCTCTGATTTGGCTCCTTCACGCCTCCCCCTTTTTTAAGTGCTGCAAACTGTTAGTGCAAACTTCGTACCACTCCCTTTTGTATTACTAAGCCCACTTCTTTTATGTGACCTGTCTGGCCCTTAATAGGGTTTTGACTTTGTGACCCTTTTGATCCCCCCCCATCAGTCTCTACCTACCTGCAAGAACTTGCCAAAGCGCAAAAAGGACCCCTTTAGCTCCTGCTCCTTCTGTTCCAGCTGTTCCCAGCGCAGCTGTAGGGCTGCCATCGTGGTCTGGAACACCTGGGTGTGAGAAGAGGGGTGTCTGTTTGGAGGCTCAAGTTTGGAGGTTTAGGTTCACACTTAACCCCTCCCCTCTATTATCCCTGATTTTGTCGCTGCCCACCTGCTCAGACCTATCCATGCCCATCGCCCTCAGGATGAAGTCCAAGCACCCTCCTGCAGCCCCTGCTGCCAGGGTCCCTGCCCTTTGGGGCTCAGCTTACCCTTTCTCCTCTGATGCTGTCAAGCACTTGACCACTTTGCTTTGTCTTCACCTTCCAGACTTTGCACATGATGTTCCCTCTGTCTGTTTCTTCCTCCTCATCCTGTCCCACTTTGCTAGATAAGCTGATTTACCCTTCAGCAATTGGTAAGACATCACTTCCTCCAGGAAGCCCTCCTTGACTACTCCCATGTGGAGTTAGGGGCTTCCTCTGGGCTCCCACAGTTCCTGCCCAGTGCTTCCCCCATCATAGCAGTCACCACCAAGACGCTTGTCTGTCTCCCTCTCTAGACTATGATCCCTGTGAGGACAGCACTGTGGTGAGAACTCCAGAGCCCAGTAGGTGCTCACTGCATGCTTATTTGTATCAGTGACTGGTCTCACTTGATCTTTATTTCACAGATGAGGAAACCAAGGTTCAGAGTGCTAGTAGTTAGTAAGCTGGCTCTATCACTTCCCATTCCCCTTCTCACTGCCCAGTCCCCCACTCCCATTTTTTGTCTGGTTTCCCAAAGAATCTCAGGGAAAAGCAGTTCACCTCCTTCTGGGCCCGCAGGCCCTGGTCTGCAGCCGCCAGCTCCTGCCTCTTCTCCAGGAGCTGTAGCACTGGGGGGAAGTGGTGTGAATTCTGCTCTGGTATCTTCCTACAGAGGGGTGAGGAGGAGGTGGAGGTGAAAAGGCAGGAGTGGCTCAAAGACCCCACAGCGAGTGGGGGCAAAAGTCTTCAGACTAATTCCTTCCCAGCTTCATGTGAATGATTTCACCTCAGCTGAAAGTCACCTGGGTTGGGGTCAGGAGCAGGTTAGAGACCTGGGCTATTGTCCCAGCTCTGCACCTAACTTCCCTGAGAAAGCCTAGGGTTCCCCTCTGACCCTCAGTTTCTTCTTTGTGAAGTGGGGCAATAGTCTTCCATGAATTGTCCAAGGAAGCCAGAGGACTCAGGGGAGGGGACTAGGGGCTGGGCCACCCCACCCACTCCTGACCTTTCTCCAGATCTCTCGACCCCTTGCAGGCCACTCACCTCGGCAGCTTCTCTTGTAAGGCCAGTTGAAAATATTCCTCCCAGGGCACCGCCATACTTCCGTCTTTCTTTCTTCTGGCTGGGGTTTTGCACACGCTTAGGAGGGCCTGGGGGGCTCTGATGGAGGGAGGAGTAGCAGCTTGCTCAGTCCTCCCAGAAGGCAGCACCCAGCCCTGGTTGCCCGGGCAACCAGCGATACAACATTCCATTTCCTGGCTGAGGCCTGAGGAATCCACCCAGGAAGGAAAGGGAGAGGACCGTGGGGAGGGGAGCAGCCTCCGCCCCTCTGGGGGAAGCCTTAGATTCTGGATCTGAATTGGGGTGCAATTCAGACAGGGGTCTCTTGGCTAAGAATTTGCCTTGAGAGGTGCCCCAAGTATGGTCCAGCCCTGGGCTGTCACTCCCTGGAAAGGTGCTGAGGGTCTACTGCATTCCATCCAGCCCTTTGAGGTCCACACCCTGAGCTGGTGATGAGCTAACCTGCCCATGTCTCATGGGGTCCCCAGTCTGGGTAGGGCAGATAGAGGAGGGCCCTCAGTACCACCTAATGGAGATTGGCATGGAAGGGACAGGTGATCTGGACTTGGAGGTGGGGGCTACGTGCATGGGGAAGATGGGAGCGAAAGAGCTGACATAGTATCTAATTTAATCCTCGAAACAGCCCTGAAAGGGGTGGTACTAGGGAAAAACACTCAGAATAGTATAGCAAATACCTGTTGGTCTTCCGCCTGGAAAGGAACTCAAAACCAAACCTGTTGCCATCAAGTTGATTCTGACTCATAGCGACCCTGTAGGACAGAGTAGAACTGCCCTATAGGTTTCCAAGGCTGTGATCTTTACAGAAGCAGACTGCCACATCTTTCTCCCACGGAGTGGCTGGTGGGTTCGAACTGCCGACCTTTCAGTTAGCGCCGAACCCTTAACTACTGCGCCACCAGGGCTCCTTGGAAGGGAACAGCATGTGCAAAGGCCCAGAGGCAGGAAGGTGTGCCCCCCCCCCCTTGTTAGAAGGGAACAAAGGCCTGTAGGCAGGTGTGCAGAATTCTAGGACGATGGGGCAGGTCAGGGCTGGATGGGGCCAAGAAGGGGCCAGATTTGTGCTACAAGTGGCAGGCGAGGAAACTGAGGCCCAGTGGAGTTAAGTGGCTTCCCAGAGGATACCGGCTGAGAAGTGGTGGGGCCTGGTGTTTGTCTACCGCGCAGGCCTTGAGTACTGAGAATACTTGGAAGCTCGTGGCTTAGGGGAGAGGAAAAAGTCCCCACACTTGTCTTGAGAAGGCTAAAACTGTGGTTTCAGCTTTGCCATCAGCCAATCTACCCTCTCAGCCCTCAGTATTCCTCTCTGTTAAATGGGCTGTTGCCCCTTTATGGGCTCTGTCCTCCTGGGCTCCCTGCTGCCAGCTCAGCATCCTGACAGTCTCAGTCCCCACCTCCTGGGGGTGGGTTGGACTAGCTGCAGAGTGACAGCAGGACATGACTTCTCAGCTGGCCTTGCCCTTGGCCGCAAACCCACAGGCTCTGGAAATATCCACTGTCTCCACCCCTGTGTCTCACGCTTCAGTGGCTTCCCCCTTCCTACTTTTCCGTTCCAAGGAGCTGGTGAGGTGACCATCTGGGGGAGTAGGGCTGAGGAAGGAGGAAGCAGGAGTGTGGACTGACAGACAGACACTTGGTTTCCCAGCCGTGGGAGGAGGGAGGGGACTTAGAAGGCCCTGTTCCTCGGCAGCCAGCTTGCAGGAGGCGCTTTTGGAAATCCTGCTCGTTCCTCCCACTGCTGCCTCCTGTCCCACATGGCTCCCTGCCCAGAATCTTGCCTGCCCAGCATCACAAATGGAGCTTTGTGTTCCCAAGACAAAGAACAACTCCTCACCCCAACCTGGCCGGATCTTGGCTCAGAAGGGATCGTGCCCATTTCCCAAGAGGGGAAACTGAGGTCTAGAGATGGGCAGGTCTGTGGCACCAGAGGATGGGGTTAGAACTCCTGGTTTTGGGAGGTGAGTTGGCATAATTTGAGTCCTCATCCTAGGCACTGTTAGGGGAGAGGAAGGAAAGACGATGGCCTATTATGACAACGAGAGAGGCCAGCTTCCAGCTCTTGAAGGGAACTGAATTCTCTTTAACCCAGCAAGTGTGTTTTGAGTTTTACTTATGTGCCAAGCGGTGGGAGGCTTGGAATGAATCAGATATTGTCCCTGACATTTAGGAGATAAGATGACCATATAAATCACCATAAAACAAGGGAAGAAGACAGGTCACAGAGAGGGCCAATAGGGTGTGCGGGAGTGGGGAGGGGGGAAGGGGACAGTTGTCCATGTCTTCCCAGCACCTTGCTGAGGACTTCTCCAACGCCATGAGCAGAGCTAGTGGCGTTGCTGAACGCAGAGTTCAGAGGACCTGTGCCAATCGGCGTTCACAAGCTGGTAGGAGCAGGCTTCAGTACTCACTGCCCGTGCCCCCAGACCCAATCACCCCTCTCGGGTAAGGAGCCTTCTCTACTCCGAGTCTGTAAGCCCTGCCTGGGCCCCAGGCCAGCATCTCAGAGGAAGGGGGCCTTGGCCAGTCTCTGTGCCAGGAACGATGCCAGGTGCCTCAAACTGCTCTCTTGATTCATGGTCGAGACACCCCCTGTGAGAACAGTGAGACCCTTCCCACAGGGTACTCATGGTGCACCTTGTCCCTCTCCTGGGTGGATGGCCCCAGCAGGCTACACCGCTCTCTGGGCGGCTCTTGCCTCTCCTATCCCTCACTGGGGGGCTGACTTAAAAGACCTCAACCCCTTGCAGGTTTCAGGTCAATGCTTCTCAGACCAACAGGAAGTGGCCCGGCCATGCGTAAAATATGGGGAGTGTGGCCACAGCCCCAGGCAAACTGTGGGGTCAGACACCGGATATTTGACAGGTGACAGAGCTGGCTCCCTGGAGGTTGGGCTGGCAGAGTCGATAGCCTTGGTAATTCCTCCTGGGGAGGGGTGTTTGGGAATGTGACTTCCTGCTCAGTTCCTGAGACGCCTTGAGACAGCTGGTGGCCGTTTGGTTGGCATCCCAGGGGATCCCACAACTAGGCCCCCAGGTTCCACCAGGGGCCCTGGGGGTAGGGTGGAGCTGAATGGTTTGCCTGAGGCCTCTGCAAGCTCCCTGGAGAAAAAGGTTCAGCCAGCAACCCCCACCCAGGTTGGAGGAGGGTGCCAGACACCTGTCTTGAAGCCACAGCTACATAGCAAGTACCATTTTCCCTTTAGGTTGTACATTTACTTCGGGGAGGATCTAGGGCAACAGATAAAGATTACTGGGGTAGGGGGAAGGGGGAAGGTTTTAACTACCAGTTGAGGCCACCACTGTTCTGGATCCACCACTGGATAAGCCCTCATTCCCCACTGAAAGATGTCACAGTACTTCAAAACTTTGGGGCCTGCCCTGCTAGACCCATTTCCCAGACGGGGAAACAGAGGCCCAGGTCTCTCTGGGTCACAGGACACACCAGGCAGCGGTGAGCAAGGGAGAGAGTTTCCAGTTTCTGAATTCCTTACCAGGCTGGTGGGTGCATTGGGTGATGGGCCAAGGAGGGAGACTGGAAACAGGAGTTCGACCCTCTCTCAGAGGCTGAGCAGGGCATGTCTGGTCCTGCCGGTCTGGGTGTAGCCTCCTTCACTCATTTGGCAGGCGCCTTCCTGTTGGTGCCCAGCCCTGGGCTGACCCGATAGAGTCGGGCTCATTTCTAATCCTTCTAAGAGCTTTCAGGCAGGTAAACAACAAACCCATAGGTAGAAATAAGTGTGTGCAAGTGTCTGCCCTGGGACAGGCCCTCCCAGTCACATAATCTCATCTAAAACTTGGAAAATGTACCCACCTAGAGCTGTGGGAGTGGAGCAAAGGGAGGAAAACCATCTGTCCAGGGTGGGAGACATCCCGGAAGGCTTCCCAGAAGAGATGACATTTGAGCCATGCCAGGAAGGACAAGAATATCAAACACTTTCTGGTGCCTGTCACTTTTCTGAGACCTTAATTTGCATTACCTCAATTCTCTCTAAAGCCGGTGACGGAACAGCTATATGATCCCCATGGGACAAGTGAGAAAACCAAACAGAGACCCAGGGAGGTGAGGTGACTTGTCCAAGACCACACAGATACCAAGTGGTGGGAAGGCTTCAAACCCAGGAAGTCAAACGAATTACTAGCTGTGAGACCTGGCAAGTTATTTACCATCTCCAGAACCTCAGTTTCTCTCTCCATAAAATGGGGGTAACAGTACTTAGCCCATAGGGTTATGGTGAGGATGAAAATGAGATAACTGTGGTAAAGCGCTTAAAACAGAGCCTGGCACACAGTGTTCAAACAATTGTCAATGACTTGACGACTTCTATCATCGCTGTCGTGGCTGTTATCTTCAAGCCTCCCCTCCCCCTCCGGCCGCGGCTTCCTCCCCCGCAGAGCCAGCCCGTGACGCTGGAGCAGCCGCTTGCACAGTCTGGGTTTACTTGGAAACTAAAAGGCAAGGGAAGGGGGTGTTCGCGGCCCCTCCCTTGACTCGGAACGGACTCCAGGGAACGTGCGATTCTCTCTCTATAGCGACGTCTCCCGTCACCCGCTGAGACTGCTCCGGGACAGGGCGCGCAGGTCCGACCCGGGAGGCGGCGCGGGATGGTAGGCAGGAGAGGGCACGGGAGATGTGAAGGGGTCGCGGGGTAGGGGTGCAGGCAGGAGACAGACTGCCCTCTGAGCCCAATTCCGACGCTCCAGGAGCCAGTCGCCACACCCTTGATAACCACGAGCCCCTTCCCACCTCGCGGTCCCAGCCTCCCGCGCCTGTGGCTCCGTAGTGGGTGCGCTCGGACGCGCTGGGCTGGGGTGCCGGCAGAGGGCGCGCTAGGGGGCCCGGGGGTGGGCGGGGGACCCCACGGGAGGCGGGATTGAGAGAAGGGCCCTGGCTGCCCCCTCCCGCCCGCCCGCCAGGAGCTCCAGACGTAGAGGCAAGAGCCGGCGGCGCCCCCCGCACGCTTTGTCTGCTCTGCGCCCCGCTCCTACCTGTAGAGTCGTGGCGGGCGCCCCTTCCCCGGGCACCTGTCCCTTTCCCGCCTTCGGAAACCTCCCGCCCACCTACCCGCGTCTCGGACGGGTGGCGCTGGGACTCCGGGGCAGGGCGCCAGGGTCGCAGCTGGTGACATGTAGACGCCCCCGGGTCCAGCCTCGGAACCTGGGGGCCCTGCTGCCTGGAAAGTTTGGGGCTGGGCGCCATGGCCAAGAGCAGCTCCCTGAATGTCCGCGTGGTGGAGGGCCGCGCGCTGCCCGCCAAGGACGTGTGAGTACCCTGAGGCGCGCCGGGGGTGAGGGGCGCGCCGGGCATGGAGTGGGGTGGGTGGCCTTTCCGCGGGCCCAGACGGGGCGGTGAGGAGAGGTGGAGGAGGTTGGATCCTGTCTAAGCCCGGGTATTGGGGCAGGTCTGCGTGTGCCGGGCCCTAGCCCCAGGCCCATCGTTGTCTTGAGGGAGGGGGCAGATACTCCCCCACCCCTCCCGGGAAGAGAGTGGGGGTGGGGGAGTCTTTGCTCTTGGGATGTATTGAAAGGCGTCTTCCAGGGTTGAAGAGGGGATCAGACGGTCGATTCTGTCAGAGCTGGGGAGGGGGTGAAGGGGGACTTGCCTTAGTCCAGACAGATGTTGGAGATGGGGCTTCCCCAGGGCTGAGTGTGGGCTTATCAAGTGAACCCTGGGGAGAGGCCCCGGAGGGCCGGGAGCCAGGCGGGCCCCAGTATTCCTCTGTGTGCCTCTGGTGTTTCTGCTTGTGGAATGTCACCAGGTGGCTGGCCAGCCAGGCCTGCTGGAGCCTGGAGTCCTTTTGACCCAGAGGCTGAACCCTCAGTATGGGGTCTCCCAGCTGGGTGGGAGCTGTCACTGGATGCTAAACTGCTGGCGATCCAACTCCCCGTTGCAGCCCCTCCTTAGACGGGCATGATGGGGTTGGGGGGACCCTGGGCTCCCCTCAAAATGGCCCCTGGCTATGATTCCCCCAGCGCTGAATCAGCAGTTGCCGAATCAGCAGAATGGTGGTGGTGGTGGGGGCATCCCTTCTTGCTTGGCCTGGAGCCCAGAAGGGGCTCTGCGGCTGTCAGCACCTGGGTCAGGTGTGGGATCCTCGGCGGGATATTGATTGTGTGACTTTGGACCTGTTTCTCTCTGGGCTTCGGTTTCCCATCTGCACAATGGGAGCTCTGGGCTGGAGTCTCCAAGCTCCCTCCAGCTGTGAGGCTGGGGGTCCTGTTAGGATTTACCCTGTGGCCACGGTGAGCAGGAGCATGGATTTGGAGCCTTTGCCTAGGTTGGAGTGGGGCTTGGCCAAGCCCTGACCCCAGGCAGGCCCTGCTGGCTCCCAGCCAGGCGTGTCCTGCCTCTGGTTTCATGAACCCCCCCAACACTGCAGCTGTGTCAACGGTGGCTGCTTCGAGCAGTTTTAGCCCCCCATCCTCATCAGCCACCCCAGATAAACACGCACCTGAAATGGCAGCAGAGCTTGCTGTGAGAACGTAGCACCTGGAGAAGCCCCCTACTACCCTCTTTCTGAGATGTCCCCTTACAGCCCCCCAAAATCAGAGTCCCTGGGACTCTCAGGACAGTGAGGCTGGGGTGGGGCCTAAGGGGGTCCTTTCTAGAAACTGAGCTCCCATCTCACTGTGCTGGGCCAGGGGCCATGACGACTGGCTGTTGCGGCCCGGGCCGGATTCTGGCTTCTGGGGGGGTCTCTTGACCTTGGCCTGAGGGAGGAATTGAGTCATGCCTGGTTTCTGCACCTCTTGCCTTCCCTCTGCACTTACCCCCTGCCTAGTTCCTGGGCCAACGTGAGCTCTGAGGCGGCCCTAGCGCCAGAGCAAGGTGGGGAAGGGGCCGCTAAGCCCCAGTTGGGGTTCTGGCCACCTGCCTCGGTCTCCCAAGCTGTTGGTTTCTGTCTTCAAAGGGTTCTCCTCGGAGCATGCTGGGATCTCCAGGCTGGGGGTGGGGGTGGGGGGCTGTTCGAATGAGTGCCCTCTCCTCTCCCCCAAGGGAAAGGCCCTCAGACTCTGCCTGAATCTTGCCAGGTTTGGGGGGGGTCTGACCTGGCCTCAGCAGAGAATTTTAGAGTTAGTGCTATTATTAATAGCAGCTGTAAGTCATTGAGGGCTTACCATAGGCCAGGCCCTGTGCTTAGCATCTCATATGGGCCTGTTGGCATTTCCACTTCACAAATGGGGAAGCTGAGGCCCAGAGAGGCAAAGGTGTTTGCCCAAGGTCACCCAGCCGGGACTTGAACCCTGACTATTTCTACTGCACAAACCAGACTGGCCAGGTGATGGCCGAGGGGCCTGCTTTCCCACACTTGGGCTGGGGCAGGACCGTGGGAGAGAAGCTAAGGGTCTGGAGAGAGCAAAGGTCAGGAGGGGGCGGCCCCCCTGCCACCACTGCCCCTACCTGATGCGTGTCTGATAAGGCCCTTTTGCGTCACAGCCCCGGAGCTGATGGAGCTGACATCTGGAGCTCGGCTCCCATGAGGGGCCCAGGGGTCAGGCTCGGTTGGCAGGAGTGGGCGTGTCCCCAGCCCTTTGCTAGTGGAATCCCAGCCAATCTGCCCCCTCCATCTGCAGCTGGGGAAACTGAGGAAGCTCAGGGATAGAGAATCCAGACACACAGCGGGTTACTTGGCCACAGGGGCCCGGGGGTGGAGCCCAGATGAGGCTCAAAGAGTTACCCAGTCCAATGGGTTTAGGGTACAGCCCAGAAGGGGAAACTGAGGCCTGGGGCACCACACAGAAGGGAGTTCAGAGATGGAACCCAGAGAGGGATATGGAGACACAGAACATCACCCAGTCTGAGGGACTCCGTGATAGTAACTGAGCTGGAGGCATTGGGGTGCCAGCCAGAGAGGACTAAGGGAAGGAATCCAGAGAGGGAAACTGAGGCACAGGGCAGGGCTCACCAGCAGACAGGGCTCTTGGTGCCAGTGTTACTCTTCCCTGGAATTCCTGAGGCGTTTGAGTTTGCGGATCTGTGACAGAGAGAGGGTGGTGGAGGTAGAGAGGTGGGGGCTGGGGCATCTAGGGAGAGGGCCACAGTGAGGGGAAGGTGGATAGACAGGCGGAGGGAACATTGGTTAAAAGCATGCGCTCTGAGCCTCATAGAGCTGGGTCTGAATCCCGCTCAGCCGTTACTCCTTGTGTGGCAAGTACCGTCACTTCTCTGAGCCTCCCGGGAAACCACAACACAATCCTTCACTCAGAATATATCTGGAGGGCCTACTACTACATCCCAGCGGGGGCGGGGGGCAGGGAGACAGTGGTGACCAAGACAGATCTTCCCCCAAGAAGCTCACAGTCCGGAAGTTGGGAGGAGTGGAGACAGACTTTAGATGGGGCAGTGGTGGTCAGGGAAGGCCTCTCTGAGGAGGTGACTTTTGGGCTGAGATTGGAATGACGGGAAGGAGCAGGCTGTGACAAGATGAGGAACGTAGAGCCCTGGCAGAAGGAACAGCATGTGCAAAGGCCCTGAGGCTGGACTGAGCTTGGTGAAACACAGAGGAGGCCCATGAGATGGGGCAGGGACAGGAGGTGAGGGGCCAGGGTAGACAGCTTGGGATTTGCTGGTAACTCTTATTATGAAGAGGGGATAGAGGATGCAGTGGCTTGGGGTTTGCTGGCACTCTTATTATGAAGGGAGGATAGAGGATGCGGCGGTGCAGTGGCTACTCCAGGCTATCTTTCATCTCTCCTGTTGGTTGAGCTTTGAGGTCTGGGTCCCCTGCTCTGTGCCTGCAGTGAGAGGTTCAGCTAAGGTCCACCCCTCCTGACAGGGAGCAACTCGCTGGTCCCCTCCCCAGGGAAACTCCCATTGAAATGAAAGCTGGGGAGGGCAATGCTTACCCCAGAGAGTGGTAGTTAAGGCAGGTTAAGCTAGGGGGTGGTGAGGCCAGGGATGACTCCCAAGCACACGCTGTTGACTTTTGGGCTTCCGGGGTCAGGACTCTGGGCTGTCTGGCTGGCCTCCTGCCTCCATGTTCCATTTGTATGCGTGGAAGCCCAGAGAGGCCATATGTGGTGGGTCAGGCATGCAATGGGTGGGTTGTGCAGCCATGACATCTTCTGCTGGTCCCCTGGGATCCTGCCTCTCACCTGGACCTGCTGTGTGACCCTGGGCAAGTCCCCTCCCCTCTGTGTATAGTGAAGGTGGATTGGGCCCTACCCATTGCTGCCCTCTCAACATCCCCCTCCAAACCCCTCCTTCCGCAGGTCTGGGAGCAGTGACCCCTACTGCATAGTGAAGGTGGATGATGAGGTGGTGGCCAGGTGAGGAGTGGGAACACAGCCTGGGGAGAGGGGAGCACTTTTAAAAGAGGAGCAGGGCAAGGCAATGCTTACCGAGGGGGGCTTGTGGGTCTGAAAGAGGATGCTTTGTCCCTGGCCCCTCTGGGGCTGAATGGCTGGGGCTGCCACCTCCTCTCCTGCCCTGGCCCCATCAGCCGGCCGGTCACCCTCCCCCTCTGGACCCCACGATGTCCCTGCTGGCTCCCTGGGGCTGACTCAGCAGCTGCCAGCCCGTGCCTCCCACGGTGGCCTCCCTGGGGGCAGGCAGCTCACGCTTGGCTGGGCTGTCTGGTTCCGAGCCTGCTGGGTTCTGCGGGCACCTGGGTGTATGTGAGTGTGAGTGTGTGGGTGTTGGTGGGAACGCCTGTGACCACATGTGTGTGTCCCTGTGGGTGTACCAGAGTGACTGTGTGTGTGTGCATGCACATGGCTGCCCCGTACACACACGTGTGCATCGATGTCTGCTTATCTGGGCACACCGGTGCTGCTGGTGTGAACACATGAGGATGTGCAGATGTCTGGCATGTGAGTGAGGGTTGTGGGGGCACTGGGCTGGGCCGTGCTCAGCTCCCATCCCCACAGGCCGAGGGACGGCTCTCCGCCCCCACAGGCTGGGGGGCAGGGGAGCGGCTGAGGCCTCGGTTCCTATGGAGACAACAGGATTCAGGATGTTTCTGGCACTGGTTCTGGTCCAGATGGGAAGGGAGCTGGGGGTGAGGAGCCTGTGGGGGGCAGGGGTCCCCTATGGTTCTCCCTGTGTCCACACTTGTGACACAGTCCCCAAACCTGCAGTTTGAACTTCTGTGTGACCCTAGGCTGCTGTCTCTCCCTCTCTGGGCTGTGAGAAGCCTTCCAGGTTCCCAGCTGAGAAAATGTCGGGGTCGGGGAAGAGGGTGTTTGGGAGGAAGCTCTGAGGGTACATCTGATGGTGGTGCCCGTGGGCTGGGTGCAAGAGCAGGCAGTGTGTGCGTGCGTGCAAGTGCACACTTTGTTGGGGAGAGTGTGGTGAATGGGAGGAGGAAGGGAGCCAGACATTTGGGCGTGTCTTCGGTAGGCCAATCAGGTTCTTTGTTCCCTTTGGGTAAAGAGAAGTGCGTCTGCAGGGGAGTCAGGGCCGAGATGCTGTGTATGAGTGTCTGTGTATATGTGTAGATCCTGGGTGGTTTGGGACCCTAATTCTTCTGAGGTTCTGACTTGCCTTGCTGTGTGCTGTGAAGCTCTGAGTGCTCTCACGGTCTCCTAGCCCCCTACACTCCCCTTCCCCTTCCTGTTCCTCAAACTCACCAAGCTCATTCCTGCCTCAGGGCCTTTGCACATGCTGTTCCTGCCACATAGAATACTTGCCCTTATCTTCTCTACCTGCTTTGCCTGACTACCTCTTGCAGGAAGCCTCCCCTGACCCCCCCCATCCCCCTCTAGACCTAATCAGGGGCTGAGGTAACCCTATCACAGGGCTCTTCCCACTGTCTTAAGTCCAGAGAGCACCTGCCCCCTGAGGGGCCTCTGTGGGCCAGATATCTGCCCGGTCCACTGATTCCCCAGAGCCCAGCACACTTATGCAGTGAGGGTGAATGTTCTTGGAGTGAAGGAATGAATGAGTGAAGGAATGAATGGAATTGTGTGTGTGTGTTATCTGTGAAATTCCGTGTGCGTATATGTCTGGATCCCTGTGTATCTGCATCTCTCTGTATGTGAGTGGGTATGGGAGTGTGTCTGTGGGTCTCTGTGTGTGTCTGCATGTTCTGGGCATTTCTTTTGTCTGTGTTGTCTATCTGTGTGAATGTGTCTGTTTTCTCTGGGTGTGTCTGCACATGTCTATGTGTATATATATGTTTCTAGAAATTTCTGAGGGTGCATATGTATGCCTGTGTATGTGTGAACGTGTCTCTTTGTGTCTCTGGCTATGTGTGTCTTTTTGTCTGTGTGTGTGTGTGTGTGTGTGTGTGTGTGTCTGGGCCCTTTGGTGTGTATTGGGGACCTGGGTGTGTGTATGTGATTGTGTGTGTGTGTGTGCGTGTGTGTGAGTGTATTTGTCTCTATATCTGGGTTCATGGGTGTGTGTTTGTATGTCCCTGGGTGGATATGTATCTAGGTCCTGGGTGCGTGTGCTCATGAAGTCCTTGTCCTTGTTTTCGTGTGTGTGTGAGTATGAGGGTCTAGGTCCTGTGTGTGTGTGTGTGTGTGTGTGTGAGTGTGTGTGTGTGAGTGTGAGGGTCTGTGTGTGTGTGTGTGTGTGTGTGTGTGTGTGCGTGGGTCCTCCTGTGTGTGTGTGTGTGTGAGTGTGTCTGGGTACCCATGTGCGTGCCTGTGTGGTCCGAGGACCCCCAGCCCCTGCACCCCCTCTTACAGGACAGCGACCATCTGGCGGAGCCTGAGCCCCTTCTGGGGTGAGGAGTACACTGTGCACCTGCCACTGGACTTCCACCATCTGGCCTTCTACGTGCTGGACGAGGACACTGTCGGGTGTGTGACTGGGGCAGGTGGAGTGTGTGTGTTGGAGGCCCAAGACTGGGTCGCTGAGGGGAGACAGGACTGAGGGTCATTGCCCACAGCAAAGTGCCCACCCGCCCAGCCCTTGACGTCTATCCCACACCCCCAGCCCCAGGATTTGTGTGGGTGGGGCAGGGATCCCCGAATGGAGCCCTTACCCGTTGGCACTTTTGCAGACATGATGACATCATCGGCAAGATCTCGCTGAGCAGGGAGGCGATTGCCGCTGACCCCCGAGGTGGGTGGGGGACTCTGGCTCCCTGCCGGGCAGAGTGAGGAGGGGGTGGCTGTGTTAGAGTCCACGTGGGCATCTGTAGGGGCACAGCAAGTGTCAGGGGAAGCACAGAGCATCAGCGAAGAATCAGTTCTGCTGTTGTTTATGCTTTTAATTTTTAATTTAGTTCAATTTATTGAACGGTTAATTCATTTACATCATTCAATAGTCAAAAGGTACAATAAGCAGTGACGCTCTCCTTCTCACCCCAGCTACTCTGTCCCACTCCCCAGTGCTGCCAGGTTTTTTGTACGTACTTCTAGAGCTATTTTAAATACGTATATACAAGCAAACGACAAGAATAATAGCAGCAAACACTTATGTGGTGCTTACTGTATGCTGAACACTTTCTAAGTGCTTTGCATGTATCCACTCGCGCGATTATCATAATAACCCTGTGAGGCAGGTGCTCTTATTACTCTCACTTTACAGGTGAACAAACTGAGAGGCACAGAGGCTTAAATGACTTGCCCAAGATCACAAGTTACTAAGTGGTTGGACTGAGATTTGAACCTAGGTTGTTCAGTTCCAGAGTCTGTGCTCTTAACACAGTGCTATATGTTTTGTTTTTTCCTGTTTATACGAATAGGAAGTAGCCTATTACACTCACTGTTCTGTTTCTTGCCTTCTCACTTAATCATGTATCTTGGAGCTCTTTCCATATTGAGGTTCCTCATTCTTTGTCTGGCTGCATGTGGTTGGACCATCGTTTATTTGCCTAGCTCCCTATTGATAGGCACTTTCTTTGCCTACAATCTTTTTCTAGTTCAAACAATGCTGCAATGCATAGTCTTGTACCACATGATTTCACACATACGCAAGTTATAGCAGATAAATTCCAAGAAGTGGATTTGCTGGATTAAAGAGTACCCACATTTGCACGTTTGATACTAGTGTTAAATTACTCTCCATAAGAGGAGGTACCAATTTACTCACTCACACTCTTGCCAACAATTATCACAATTTTTAATCTTGTATCTGATAGGTAAAAAATTGCCTTTGAGTATAGGTTTATTTTACTTCTCTTTGAATAAGGTTGAAAGTCTTTTAGTATATTTAAGAGTCATTTTATTTTCTTTTCTGCTTATTGTCTGTTCATATTGTATGTGCATTTTTCCTTTTTGGGTGGTTTGCCTTTTCTTATTGATTCGTAGGAGCTCTTTACATATTAGGGAAATAAACACTTTGTGATGTTAGCTGCAAATGGTTTTTCTCTCTTGCCTTATATTTTGACTTTGCTTATAATTTTTCCAAGTATACGCATTTTTTCTTCTTCTGTAGTCATCTTCATTACATACATATTTTTTTGTTTTGTTTTTGGTTCTTGATTTTCTGTCATATCTTGAAGGCCTACCCAACTCTAGACAATTTTTTTCAAAACATGATTTCTTCTAGCAACAATTTGTTTCATTTTTTTACATTTAAATCTTTGATCCACTTGGAATTTATCCAGACATAAAGGATGGGGTAGGGACTGAACTTTATTATTTTTTATCTAGATGATTTCTAGTTGTCCCAACACCATTTATCGAATAATCTAGCTTTTTCTTCAGTGGGAATTAGTTGAGACCAACAATGTGCTAATCATCTTCGTATCATTGCTCCTATTTAATGAGGGCTTACTATGTGCTAGGAGCCCTGGTGGCACAGTGGTTAAGTGCTTGGCTGCTAACTGAAAGGTTGGTGGTTCGAACCCAGCAGCCGCTCTGCGGGAGAAAGATGTGGCAGTGTGCTTCCGTAAAGATTTATAGCCTTGGAAACCCCATGCGGCAGTTCTCCTCGGTTCTAGAGGGTCACTATGAGTCAGAATCGGTCGGCAAGGGGTTTTTGGTTACTGTGTGCTAGGCACAATGCTAAGTGCTTTACATTTAGTCCTTATAACACCCCAATGAAGTATGCACTAGAATTACCTCCATTTTACAGCTGATGGGAAGTGAAGCTTAGAGAGGCGAGGTGACTGCCCTAGGTCACATGACTAGACAGTGCAGGGGTGGGACTCGAGTCCAGGATGTGTCCACCTCCAAAATCTGTGTTTCTAACCTGCCCAATGAGCTGTAATGTGCCTTGAACATCTACCCAAGGGGGAAGAGTTAAATGAATGAAGTATGAGGCCTGGCTTCAAGGAACTCGATTGCAAAAGAAAAGACATTCACATAGAACAGGAAACAAGAAAAGGAGGAAACTGCCTGTGTGTCTGCAACTGTGTTGGGTGCTTTTTATTTTTTAAACAAGACTTTGATAGACTGGGACAGAAATGTGGGCGTGAGGGTATGTGGAACATGGCAGTGGATGAGGAGGAGAGGGCAGTGAGGGCTCGTGTGGTCAAGGAGGGCTTCCTGGAGGAAGGGGAATATGAGTTGGTCCTTAAAGGTGCTTTGGCAAAGACACTAAGGTGCATTTCTATGGATTCTCTTCTGGAGGCAGGTGTGGACCAGGTTTTATATGCCAGGCTGAAGAGTGTGATCTGTACCACTATAGCATGGGCCCTGGGGCTCTACTGCCTGTGTTCAAATCCTAGCTCTGCCGTTTACTCGCTGGGGGATCGTGGACAGGGCTCTTCCCTCCCTGTGCCTTATTCTTCTCATCTGACATAATTTCAGTCCCTACATTAGAAGGTTGACTGGAGAAGTCAGTGACTTAACACATTTTTAATCTTAATTGAATTTTTAAGTTACTACAATGCCTAGTTACATGGTAGGTGCTTAATAAATGTTAGTGTCTATGCCTGCCAAAGGAGCCCTGGTAGCGCAATGGTTAAGTGCTTGGCTGCTAACCAAAAGGTTGGCGGTTCAAATCCATCAGCAGCTCCGTGAGAGAAAAGACCTGGCAGTCTCCTCCAGTAAACATTACGGCCTAGAAAACCCTATGGGGGCAGTTCTACTTTGTCACATGGGGTTACTGTGAGTCAAAAATTGACTCGATGGCATCCAACAACAACAATGCCTGCCAGGGATCGACAGCTGGATCAACCTGAGCCGTGTGGACCCGGATGCAGAGGTGCAGGGTGAGATCCGCCTGTCGGTGCAGATGATGGACGATGTGAGGGGCCGCTGCCTCCGCTGCCACGTGCTCCAGGCTAGGTATGGTCATGAGGCGTAAGTGTGTGTTTGAGAATGAGCAGGGATCTCCTGGGTCTCCCCAGCTGCCCTTGTCTTTAGGACCTCCTTACTCCAGGGCACTTCTGGGCTCACAGCCAGGATCCCTGTGTGAGTAAACAGCTCCAGCCTCACCGGTTGCTACTTCCTGGGGGCAGAGCACAAGCAGATCTCCTTATCGAGTCCTCAGTAACCAGCAACAACAGGCCAGACGTTCAGGATGGCCAGACAGATGTGTGGAGGTTTATTAATCAAATTGTAAGTGACAAAAACGCAGTTCATACTGGCTTCAGCAGAATAACTAATTTATTGGCTCAAATGACTGACACGTGCTTCAGGCATGGCTGGATCCAGATGCTTGAACAGTGCCATCAGCAATTTGTTTCTGTTTTTTGGTTCTGCTGTCCTCTGTGTTAGTTTCATTCTTAGGCAGACTTTCCCCAGGTGGGGGGCAAAGATGGGCCCAGCAGGCTAGGCTGGCATCCTGCAAATTTAGCATCTCCAACTAAAAAATAACTTCTATTTCTAACCAATATCCTGGGGACTAATTCTTATTGGCTCAGTCTGGGGTGCATGATCATCTCTGAACCAATCATACTGACTCTGATTGGTCAGGCCTGAGTCACAAATCCATTCCTGGAGTGGAGGGTGGGGTCGGTTCACCTAAGTCAGGTGGTCTGGGAGTGGGGGAGGGGTAGGTACTGCCTCAAAGGAAAATCAGAAGGAGGAGGGATACAGGACCAGCAACATCCACAGATGTCCCCTCCAGGGGTACCAGCTCATGGGACATCCATCTTCCCTCTGGCCCACTCACCGCTCTGCAATGCCCTTCTCTCGTCCTCAGTATGCCCATCATTCTACCCCCTTAAATGCCTTCTTTTTTCCCTCTCATTCCCCCATCCCATCTGTCTGCCTTATTTTCTCACCTCACTCGCCCGATCCTCACTTTTAGGACAAACCTCGCCCAGGGAGGGGAGGACCTATATTTCTAGTTTGCTGTGTGACCTTAAAACCCTTCCTTGCCCTCTCTGTGACTCTGCCACAGTCTCCAGATTTCTTCTCCTAGCTTGAGCCCCAGCTGGGGTTCCCTGGAGTCTGGATGAGGGAGAGCCAAGGAGGCAGGGGACAGGTGAAGAGGCTCAGCACAAGGCAGGGGCTCCCTGTCTGCTCTGTGCCCACAGCCCCCTCCCCAGGCACGAGGCTGTGCAGCATCCTTGCAAGTAGGAGAGGGACTGATTGCTGTCGCTTAGCAACTAGGTTGGCTCCTAGGAAACCAAAGAAGGCTCTGGATGCCAAGCAGGGGTGGGAGAAGGGCAGGAGGAAGAAGCAAGCAGCCTGGGGAAGGTGTGTCCTTGGATTTGGGGGACCTCGGGAAGGAGGGGTGGGGGAGGCTGACTGGGGTGGGTCTTTTGGGTTGTCATGGAAACCAGAGTTAGGGGGTTCCTGCCTCATGACTTTGCTTCAGCCGTAGGCAGGGTGTAGGAATATGTTTGTTGAATGAATGACAGAGCCAAGAACTTGCTATCTGCCAGATGCTATGCTAAGCCCTTTACACACCTTATCTTATTTAATCTTTTGCCCTGTGAGCTTGGTTTGTTCTTACTCCCATTTTACAGATGCAGAAAACTGAGGTTCAGAGACGTGATGTGATTTTTCTCAAGGTTACCCAGCCTGGCATCCAGCCTCCTATCCAGGGGCTCCAAGGAAACTGAGGCTCCCTGCCCCCCAACTGCACCTTTGTTTCATGATGCAGGATTTGACTTTTCTGTGCCTCAGTCCCCTCATGTGGAAAATAGGGTCCTACTAGTGCCTCGCCATAGGGCAGATGTGAGGCAACAGGAAGATATCGGCTCTGGGTGGGCGTGATGACAGGGGCCCCTCACTGGTCCCCTGTGATGGAGCAGGTCATTACCTTGGAAACCAGCAGCATTTGAGTGATCTACTCTGGAGCCCCCCACCCCCACCTCAATCTTGGTCCCTGAGAGTCCTGTCTCCCCTCACCCCTTTCCTCATCTGTCTCCAGGGACCTGGCCCCCCGCGACATCTCTGGCACCTCTGACCCATTTGCACGTGTGTTTTGGGGCAGCCAGAGCTTGGAGACCTCGGTGAGTGGAGGCAGGAAGGGAGCCGGGAAGGGGAGGGGTGTCAGGGGTGGAGTAGGGGGCACCAGCGCCCTCCCTCACAGACTACCTCCTCCTCCCCAGACAATCAAGAAGACCCGCTTCCCACACTGGGACGAGGTCCTGGAGCTGCGGGAGCTGCCAGGAGCACCGTCCCCGCTGAGGGTGGAGCTCTGGGACTGGGACATGGTGGGCAAGAACGACTTCTTAGGCATGGTGAGTGCCCTGTCCCCGACACCCTCTGTGGTTCCCCCGTGCCCTCAAGGGGAAAGAAGGGGGAGATAGACTGAGCCTTCTGGGGCTGGGATGGCAGATGTGGATGCTGCCTCCTCAGGTTCTCCAGGAGTCCAGGACTGGCCAGGCCTAGGTGATGGCGCTCCATTGACCCATTGTACGGATGAGGAGACTGAGGCTGTCATGGGCCAGGGACCTGTCCAAAGTCACAGGGTGAGCCCAGATTCTCATTCTGGGAAGAGAACAGCCAGGACAGCTGTGTGCCTGCCCTGTGCTTCTCCAGCAGAACCTCATTTACACAACCCTCTGACAACCCTATGAAGCTGGGACTGTTGTTATTCCCATTTTACAGATAAGGAAACTGAGGTTCAGGAGGTCAAATGACTTGCCCAAGGTCACATGACTAAGAAATGACAGAGCTGGGATTTGAGTTCAGGTCTCTCTGATTCCAGAACCGAAGCCCTATACCAGGATCCACTGGGCTCAAGGCCTTCCTCTTGGAGCCTCAGCTTTTCCATCTGTAAAATGGATGTGATTTTTCCTGCCACTTAGGAATAGTGGATGTGAAAATGGCTATATACTCAGAGCTGGCATTTTTTTTTTTTAAAGGAGGCAAGATTAGAGCAAATCAAAGAGAGACTCAGTCATGCATTGCTGGTAGGATTTTAAAATGGTGCAGCTGCTGTGGAAAAGTCTGGCAGCTCCTCAAAAGGTTAAATATAGATTTACCATATGACCCAGACCACTTCTAGGTGTGCACCCAAGAGAGATGAAAACATACGTTTACCCAAAAAGTTGTATTCGAATGTTCGTAGCAGCATTAATTCATAGTAGCCGAAAAGTGGAAACAACCGAGATGTCCATCAGCTGATGAATGGATACGCAAAATGTGATCTTTCCATACAATGGAACATTCCTGCTAATTGGCATGGGCTTTTGTGGAGTGGGAGATGATGAAAATGTTCTGATATCAGCAGTGGTGGTTTCACAACTCCGTGACTGTACTAGAAACCATTGAATTGTATGCTTTAAATAGGTGAATTGTATGGTATGTGAATTCTCTCTCAATAAAGCTGTTATTTAAAAAAGACAAAGGGCGAGAGAGGGCTTGGGGCCTTCTGGACCATCTTAAGCTTTCTGATAGACGTAATGTGTCCGCAAACAGAGCTGAAAATACACCCAGTCCAGACATGTTTAAGTCCTGGCTGTCTCTAGCAGCTGCGGGACCTTGAGCCAGTCTCTCTGCCTCTCTGAACCCTCAGTGCCCCAGGGGGAGGAAGTAATCTGGGGCTGGGGCAAGGACAGGGGTACCGAAGCTGTGTTGGTGGGAGATGGTGGGGGGGGGGGCCTCTGGCAGGCCATGCTGCCTTTCCTTGGGTGAGCTGTCTGAGTTCTTCTTCCAGGCAGCGGGGGGTGGGGGTGGGGGGGCAGGGCAGGGCTCAGCTGAGGGCCCGTATGCCCCCACAGGTGGAGTTCCCCCCACAGGTCCTGCAGCAGAACCCACCCAACGGCTGGTTCCGCCTCCTGCCATTTCCCAGAGCCGAGGAGGATGCTGGGTAAATGTGGGGTCCGGCGAGGGGATCAGGCTGGAACCATGTTGCCAGCCCACACACTATTACCATGTCACTTCATTCCTTCATGCACGCATGCATTCATTCAACAAAAGTCTGTTGAATGCCGCTTAATGCGGACTTACATACGTCTAAATGAGTTCACCTTATATCCGCCCATCTGTTCATGTACAAACATGTCATTTCACATTATTGGGTTCTTCCACACCTTTCCATACCTGTTCACACTATCCACACCTGTCTACACCTGTTCACACTATCCACAACTGACTACACTGTCCATACCTCTTCATTCTGTCCATTCCTGTACACACTTGTTTATGCTGGCCACACCTGTTTGCACCATGTGGTCTGCAAACTTGCCCTTGCCTGTTCACACCTGTCAATACCTGCTCACACCTGATTTTCTGCCCACACCTGTTCACACCTGCCCCATTTTGCCAACATCCACGCAAATATCCTTATCTGTGTTCACACCTGCTTATCTGGAATATCCACACCTGGCCATGTGTCCTTATGCTCCTTCACCTGTGGTCTGGCCCTGGGCAGGAGGAACCTGGGGGCTCTGCGGCTGAAGGTGCGCCTGAACGAGGATCGTGTCCTGCCCTCCCCATACTACCAGCCGCTCACGGAGCTGCTGATGGAGTCTGTGCTGAGGCCGGCAGAGGTGGGTGCACCAGGCACGCGGTTCCACTTGGAATATGCAGGTGTCGGGCTTATGGCCCCCCCACTTCAGGGAACCCCACCTGGGCTCCTCTGCATTGAAGCCTCCGGGCCCTGGGCCACCTCTCCCACCTCTTGTCCCTGCCCAGGAGGATGCTGCTAGCCCCCTGGTTGTACTGGAGGAGGTGACCTTGGGGGACTGCCGCCAGGACCTCGCCACCAAGCTGGTGAAGCTGTTTCTTGGCCAGGGCCTGGCTGGGCCCTTCCTGGACTATCTCACCCGGCGTGAGGTGGCTCGGACCAGTGAGTTGCCCCCCGACTCCCAGACACTGCCCCAGGAGTCTGGGCCTGCAGAGGGTCCCTGGGAGAGGAACGGGGAGCCCTCAGGCAGAGGGTGGGGCTCCTGTGGGGGGTGGTCCCTGCTGTGTGCACCCCCAGCCAGCCTGGGAGCTCAGCCCTGGGCTCAGACCCTGGTTTTGCTACTCGTGAGCTGTGTGACCCTGGGCAACTCACTTATCCACTCTGGGCTTCTGCACTGTGACAGGGGTTGACCGTGCGGGTCTCCCCTGTCCTGAGCTGGAAGAATGATGACTTCCACCTTGGCTGGGTACGGTGAGCTGCGTCCAGCCTTCCATATCCCAGCAGTCCTTCCCCCTGTCCTCTCAGCCGACCCCAACACTCTGTTCCGTTCTAACTCGCTGGCATCCAAGTCGATGGAACAATTTATGAAGGTGAGAAGGGTTGGTGCGCCGTGAGGCCACTTCTGGAGAGGACCCCCTTCCCGGTGCTTAGCTGGACGCAGCGCTTGGCCAGCCTCAGGTGGCACTGGCTGGCTGGGCTGGGGTGTTGGTGGCTGGTGCCTGGCCTTGTTCCAGGCTGCACCTCCCATGGTGGCCCTGCCCAGCCCTTGGTTGTACCCCAGCCTCATTTTGAGTGCCCCACCTGATGCCCCCCAGCCTTGCCTCATGTGCCCTGGGGGGTGCCCCCTGCCCCAGTTCTTGGACATGCTGAGCCTTGCCTTGAGCTTCTCCCTGCGTGCCCCCCTGCCCCCGACTCATGGGCACGCCTCGGCCTTGCCCTCAGCTCTGCCCCGTGTGGTGCCCCCTGCCCCCAGCTCGTGGGCATGCCCTATCTGCACGAGGTCCTGAAGCCAGTGGTCAACCGTGTGTTTGAGGAGAAGAAGTACATGGAGCTGGACCCGGGCAAAATGGAGCTGGGCCGCACACGGTGAGCAAAGCTCAAAAGGGGTTCCCGACCTTCCCCCAGCCCCCTGTGCCCACCAGGAGCCTTGATAGGTGGGCCGAGCCAACTGCCACCCCACCCTAGGGGCACAGCTACTCAGGAGTTGCACAGATAACCTCAGAGCCTTCAAAATGAGCATGTAGTCCCTTAGGCTGTGTAGTGTAGTGGTTAAGTGCAGGACTCTGAAATCCACCTCCTCTGGGTTCAAATCCCAGCTCTGCCTCTTACCTTCCATGCCTGTAACTTCATCTGAAACATAGGTTCATGCTATTGACCTTGTGGGTTGTTACAAGGCTCATGAGTGGGTGTGAGAATTAAACAAGTTATAACCACAAAGCCCAGGGCATGGTGAGCACCCTAGAAGTATTATCTTTACTATGGCGGTGATGGTTTTATTATTCTATTATTGTTGTGGTGCTGAATTCTAATCTCAACTCCACCATTCATTTGCAAGGTAACCTCTCTGAACCTCAGTTCCCTCATCTGTTAAATGGGACCAGTCAGGCTACTTAGCCCATTGGGTTGCCTTTCAGATCCAATAATCCAGATCAATTGATCCGGATCAATTTCCAGAAGGCAATTCGTCCAGGGCTTAGCTTGTTGACTCCATGCTTTGCTCCCATGGAGCGTGCAGTCTGGGGGTGAACGAGACAGACACTAAATCTGTAGCTAAAGAAGGGAGTGAGATAATTGCAGGAAGAAAACTGCTAGTCCGTTCTCCACTCAACAAAATCATTGTTGAGTACCTGCTATGTGCCAGGCACTGGGCAAAGCACTGAGGATATGACAGGGAACAAATGGACACACATCCCTCTTCTGGGGGAGGACAGATAATAAACTAAAGAAGATTACTGGAGATGATCAGTGGACTAGAGGAGATAAAGCAGGGGAGGTGTGGGAAGTGCCAGCAGGCGGGGAATGGGGTCCTACAGACAGCCTCCAAGAGAAGGGGACATTTGAGCAAGGACTTGAAGGAGGTGAAGGAGGGAGTCATGGGGAGACCTGGTGGAACAGTGTTAGAGGCAGAGGGAAGAGAAAGTGCAAAGACCCTGAGGTTGGACCATGGGTTTGGCATGTCCATACCAGAAAGGCAACGAACCAGGGTCTGTGATGATGAGCAATGGCGGTAGGACAGCCTCCTTGAGGAGGAGACACTTAAGCTGAATGTGTGGGTAAGAGTGTTCCAGGCAGAGGGAACAGCATGTGCAAAGGCTTTGAGGTGGGAATGATCTCAGTGTGTTTGAGGAATAGTAGAAAGCCTGAGGTTGCACAGATGGATGCTGTGCTCTGAGGCTGAGCTGCCCCACTTGCTCCTCCAGGCGTATTTCCTTCAAGGGCATGCCCTCGGAGGAGCATGTGAGGGAGACCAGCCTGGGGCTGCTGACCGGCTACCTGGGACCCATCATGGACGCCATTGTGGGCTCTGTAGGGCGCTGCCCACCCGCCATGCGCCTGGCCTTCAAGCAGCTGCACCAGCGCGTGGAGGAGCGCTTTCCCCAAGCAGAGCACGAGGTAGGCATGGGGGACCAGGTGCTCCCATCAGGCGGGTGGGGAGACTGAGGCTGAGGAGGGGCAGTGACTTGTCCAGGGTCACACGGTGAGGCAGGGGTGGGACGAGGACCCAGGCTGCCTGCGCAGAAGCACTCTGTTCCGGCAGAAGTGGGGACAGCATTCCCGGAAGGAGTAATAATAATAATAACAATAGCAACTAACACTAGATGTAGCCCTTACCATGGCCCAGACCTTGTTCTGAGTGCTTTACATATTTATTACAGCCTCTAATCTTCCCATCCTCCCTGTGAGGTGGGTGCTAGTATTACTCCCATTTGACAGAGGCCCCGAGAGGTGAAGTCACACCTCTGGGAAGGGGTGGTGCTTGATGAGGAACCCAGGCAGGCTGGCTCCTGAGTCTTGCTCATAACCACCAAATAACAGAGTATGGCACAAAGTAAGTGCTTCTTAAATTGCAGCTATTACTGAGAGACACACACAGGCAGATAGCCACACCAGTCGGGCACATTTAGGGCTCAGGAGGAGACACCAAAAATAAAATCTAAAAATAAGTCCCTGGCGCCAAAGTTGAAAACTCAGATGCTGTGGGTAAATGA
The DNA here is from genome assembly GCF_000243295.1 of Trichechus manatus latirostris. Classification (NCBI taxonomy): domain Eukaryota; kingdom Metazoa; phylum Chordata; class Mammalia; order Sirenia; family Trichechidae; genus Trichechus; species Trichechus manatus. Next base: position 12,304,699 of record NW_004443997.1, read on the forward strand.
ACGAAGCAGGTGAGATGTGGGACACTAGGGAGTGGTGGGGACTGCGGCAAACTGCAGTACCCACAGCTTATCTAAAGGGGGCAGCTTCCGGCTATTATTACCATGTAGGAATCCCAAAAAAAGAAAAAAAATTGTTGCCATCGAGTCGCTTGTGACTCATAGCGGCCCTATAGGACAGAATAAAACTACTCCATAGGGTTTCCAAGGAGCGGCTGGTGGATTTGAACTGCTGACCTTTTGGTTAGCAGCTGTAGCTCTTAACCACTGCACCACCAGGGCCCCACCATGTAGCAATAGGGTCCCATATTGCCAGAGCTTCTGAGTTTTTGTTTTTTTTTTTAAGCCAAAATTCTGGATTTTATGTGGGGACTCTCATTTTTTAAAATGTGGTACTAACTCACCTTTTAAAAAATCCACCTTGGCCTAATCGTTACATATTTGTGGTTGGACTGGCCCACGGGACACTAGTTTGAGACCTCCTGGCTTAATGTTCAGCACACCCACCGAGGTGACTGTCACTGTTCTTGCTTACAAATGACATGGGGGAAGAGGAAGACTTCTTACATAGGCCTGATGTAGCAGAAACGCACACTGGGATCTAACCTGCTGAATGGTGGAGCTGAAATGGCCCAATCCTAGAGCCGTGATTTACCTCACATTTCTCCCTACTTGTTTTTAGACGGGGGAACCCAAGGCCTGGACAGGTAAAGACCCTGGGCCAAGGGTTGTGGATTTAGACCTAGGTCTCCTGACTCCTGGCTGAGGTCTTTCCCCTCAGCCCTCTCTCCCCACAGCCCCTCCTTTTGCCCGAGGAGTGCGCTCTGGGTTCTAACTGGGACGTGGTTTGATTTACACCCCACTTTGCCGGGCTCTCACCTGAGCTGCTGGCGGAGGCATTAAGCGGGGCAGAGTTGTGGCTGGGAGGAGGGAAGGCAAGGGGGCAGCTTCCCAGATAGCCCAGCCCTTGTGGGAGAGCCAGTATCAGGGACACACCAGTGCCCCCCAGTTCTCAGCCCCCAAGGTGGGCAGCGGCCTTGGGCAGGGAGCAGAGACTTTCTGAGGTCCCCGAGGGTGGGTGGGATCAGGGGAACCCAGGGGAGCCCCTCTCTCTGCTGCTGTGACACGTTTCTCCCCTCGAGAAAGGAGGAAGTTAAGCTGATGTTGAAGGCTAAATTTACCCTGGAACCCGGCTAGGGAGGAGGTGGTGGCCTTGGGGGAAGCTCAGGGTTCGAGGGGAGCCTGGGGGAATGTGGGGTGACAGAGACCCTCCATCTGGGCAGCTCCGGGGCCCAGCTTCTGGTAGGGCTTGCTGTCAAGGCTGAAGTGCCCCAGGAAGCTGGCACACACCCAGAGGAGGGTATTGTCTCATGTGTGAATACAACCCCTAAAAAAACACGGGAGTGCATTCTCGGGCTAAATATAGCTGGCAAGTGTGAGAGGTGGGTGGTGAGCCAGTGCTGGGGGATCCAGATGCTCCCAGGATGGAGGCACACCCCCTCCTGGAGTCTCCTCGGCTGGAGCTGAGAGAACCCGCCTCACACAGAGGGCCACAAGACTCTACAGTTTGTAAGGGGCAGAGGCCGGGGCTGAGGAGGGCACATGGGATGAGTTCTGGAGCCAGCTGAACTGGGTTCACTACTGAGCCTCAGTTTCCTTGTCTGTAGAATGCAGATGACAAGACCTACCCCGCAGAGTTATTTGAGGGTTAAATGTGATAGTCCAAGCTTAGCTCCTGGCCTTCAGTGAGCACGCACTCCAGGGTAGCTGGCATTGAATGGCAGGAGAGCATGGTTAACAGCAGAGTTCAAATCCCACCTGAGTTCAAATTCTGACTCTGCCACTTATGGCCTTGGGCAACTGACCTTCCTTCTCTGGGCCTCAGTTGCATCCTCTGTAAAATGGGGATGATAATCCTTTCTAGGGTGAGTATGAAATGAAAAAATGTATGGAGAAGTGCCTGGCCTGCTGCTGTTATTATTACCATAAATTATACAGATCTGGGTTTGAATCCTCCTCCACTCATCAGCTGTGTGACCTTGGGTCAGTCACTTGACATCTCTGAGCTTCTGCTTCCTCATTTGTAAAGTGGGAATAATGATCATGCCTCCCTCATAGGCCTGTGCCCTTAGGACAGTGCCCGGCACAAAGCTGACTCTGAGAACCTTTGGCTAAATCTGAATGTGCAGGACTGGTCTTGTTATCCCATTTTCCAGGTGGAGAAACTGAGGCCTAGAGAGGAAAAGAGATTTCCAAGTCCGCAGACCTGCTCCTTGGCTGACCTCCTCAATGGTCTCCTGACCTACTCCATCCCCCTTCCCTTGCACCACCAGTCTCTAGCCCCTGTTGCCTCAGTTTCTCCAGCTAGGAAGTGGGCGTTGGGGGCACCCCCCTCACCTGCTGCTTCTTCCAGCAGGACCTGAAGTACCTGGCCATTAGCGGCTTCCTCTTCCTGCGATTCTTTGCACCTGCCATCCTCACTCCGAAGTTGTTTGACCTCCGGGATCAGCACGCGGATCCCCAGACCAGTCGCTCGCTGCTGCTGCTCGCCAAGGTGTCTGCAGTGGAGGCCCCCATCCCCAAAGCTCTCAGCCAGGGGAAAGCGTGGTAGGAACAAAGCTGAGGGGCTAGCTACTCAGAAAAACCACCTGAGACCCAGAGAAACCCAGGCATGAAGCACCATTATTAGCATTCCTCTCAGAGCGTGAAGGCATTCGTTAAGCTCTCCAATCTCCTCTTTTGAAGATTTCCTTCAAGGAGGAAAGTGGGAAACAGGCTAGCAGTCATTTACACTTTAGTGTGAATTAGCCCATCCTTTACAAAGTGGCAACATCTTGAGATTCTGATGGGTTCCAGAGTATGCATGATAGGATTGAGCAGTACTGGGTAGGGGAGATCTAGGTCTGTGGATGATGGGGTGTGACAGGGTAAGGACAATGGGTGAAGATTCCAAAAGGTGAAGGGAACAACAGATTTCCTAAGACAGGCTCTGCTATGGGTCTTCTCCTTTGCTGAGCACTGATTTGGGAGTCAGGACTCGAACTGTGTTCGGGGTCCAGAGGGGGGCTTCCCCTCCCCTGCCCTCTACCCCCCCCCAGTGACCTTGACCCTGGTGTCTCCTGCCCCCTGCTCCAGGCTGTGCAGAGCATTGGTAACCTGGGCCAGCAGCTTGGCCAGGGCAAGGAGCTGTGGATGGCCCCCCTATATCCCTTCCTGCTGCAGAGTATCTCGCGTGTGAGAGACTTTCTGGACCGGCTGGTGAACGTGGAAGCGGTGGGGGGTGAGTTCCTGGGCCCTGCCACACCTGGCTAGTCACCCACTGGGCCCTCAGGACCTGCCTTCCACCCTTCCCTCCTCAGCACTGAGAATGTGGATCCAACTAACACTTCCTGGCACCTACTATGCTAGGTCCTGGAGATGGACAGGGCTCAGGTCCCGCTCTCCAGGGCATTCCAGCCAATGAGGAGATGTGGGCAGGGCCATGGCACAGGGAGCATTCAATCAACAAGTATCCTGGTGGGGTGTGGTTAAGCATTAGGCTGCTAACCGAAAGGGAAAGGTCGGCAGTTCAAATCCACCAGCCTCTCTGTGGGAGAAAGATGTGACAGTCTGCCTCTGTAAAGATTACAACCTTGAAAACTCTATGGGGCAGTTCTATTCTGTCCTATAGGGTCGCTATGTGTCAGAATCTACTCCATGGCAATGGGTTAATATCATAGGCGGAAGGAGCCCTGGTGGCGCAAGGGTTAAGGGCTCAGCTGCCAACTCAAAGGTCGGTGGTTGGAACCCACCAGCCACTCCAAGGGAGAAAAGACCTGGTGATTTGCTTCCGTTAAAGATTACAGCTTTGGAAACCCCATGGGGCAGTTCTCTGTCCTATAGGGTCACTATGAGTCAGAATTGACTCCATGGCAACGAGTTTGGTTTAACGCTAAAAAATAAAGCAGAGAAAGGGGCTAGGGAGCACATGGATGGAGGTGGCAGGAGAAAATTCTAGATAGGCTGAACAGGAATGGCCTTGAGGAGGTGACCTCAGAGTAAAGACCTGGAGGAGGACAGAGATGAGTCATGAGGATCCTGGGGGAGAGTGTTGCAGGCTGAGGAAACAGCAAGTGCAAAGGCCCTGAGGTAGGCATAAGGAGCAACAGTGAGAAGTCCAAGTGAAGAGTGAATGGTGGGGGAGAGGAGGAGAGGAGAGGGACCCCAACCATGTGGGGTTTTGGAGACCACCGTAAGGATCTTGGCTTTTACTTGGAATGAAAAGGAGCCATGGAGGGTTTTAAGCAGAGATGGGGTTGAGTCTCTGTCACCATGGGGGGTCCAAGTTATGACACAGTTGAGTGCAAGTCATATAGGAGCAGCCTGTCCAAATGTGGAGCCCTGGTCATGGCATGGTGGGGTCCCTGTGGTACTAGGGAGGAGTCTGTGTCTTGCTCTTTGGGGGTGGAGAGATCCAGGACCCTCCCTGGGCTGGGCTCCATGGGGTGTGGCTCCCCCTGCTGGCTGTCTGCACCACAGACTGCAAATCCCAGGCCCCCCACCCCAGGCCTCAATGACATGATTCCATACGGAGCCAGTGGAGGTCAAAGGCCATCATGTTCATCCTTCTGCCTCCAGGGGAGCAGAGAACCAAGCTCATCCATGTGGGCACTGGGCCTGCTGGTGGGGCAGGTGGAGCCTGGATAGGGAGGGCTGACTGTCCCCCTCCCCATTTCCCAGAGGCTGGGGGCTCAGCCAGGGCCCTGGTCCCGCCCTCGGTGACCGTTCGAGAAGGCTACCTGCTGAAGCGCAAGGAGGAGCCCGCCAGCCTGGCCACACGTTTCGCCTTCAAGAAGCGCTACTTCTGGCTCAGCGGGGAGACCCTGTCCTACTCCAAAACTCCTGAGTGGCAGGTGGGGCCCAGCCCACAGTGGAGGGGTTTCCAGCGGCAACCCCCCTCATAGAGCCCTTCTTTGTACCTAGGGGGAAACTGAGGCCCAGAGCAGGGCAAGGGCTTGCCTAGGGGCCCATAGCAACTCAGAAACTCCCAGCTCTCAGGCTAGGCTCTGCTCACTGCTTGGGGCAAATGCAGGCACAGGACAGGGGCAGTAGTACACCTACACATGCTCCCCCTGCATCAGAATGTGCATACAGAGGTCCAGACACACCCTCCCAGGTGGGGACACACACAGGCACGGGCACTGCTTGGCCACCCTCACGTGTCCCCACCCAGATCTGTGCCCACACACTCTGTGGACTCACATGAAATCTGATGAGCTCACTTGCAGGACATGCCCGGCTGGGCAGACACATACATCCAGGCCTGCACTCATTCGTTCATTCACTCAGCAAGGCTTTACTGAGTGCCGACTCACCGCCCTGCACTGTTCTCCTAAGGCTGATGTTCAAGGTCAGTACCCATCCCTACGTATGCACATCCATAAGCTGTAATAGAAACATTGCAGAGGGTGCACACTCTTATTATCCCTGGTGGTGCAACGGTTAAGTGCTGGGCTGCTAATCAAAAGGCTGGCAGTTCGAAACCACCCAGAGGTTCCACGGGAGAAAGACCTGGCAATCTGCTTCTGTAAAGATTGTTGCCGTTGGATGCCGTCGAGTTGATTTAGACTTACAGCAACTCCACGTGTGGAACTGCCCCATAGGATTTTCCAGGTGGCACAGTGGTTAAAGCAATCAACTGCTAACCGAAAGGTCAGTGATTCAAAACCATCAGAGGCTCCACGGGAGGAAGATGTGGCAGTCTGCTTTCGTAGAGATTTACGGCCTTGGAAACCCTACGGGGTCACTATGAGTAGGAATCAAGTCAATGGCAGTGGGTTTGGTTTTTCAAATTTTTGTGGGAGCAGATACAGCCTAGAAAACCCTACGGAGCAATTGTACTCTGTTACATGGGGTCTCTATGAGTCAAAATCTACTCAATGGCACCTAGAACAACAACTTCGAGAAGTCTACTCCCTGGGTTCCAATTCTGGCTCTGCCACATACCAGCTGTGTGACCTTGGAAGAGTCATTCATCCTCTTGTGCCTCGGTTTCCTCATCTGCAAAGTGGGGAAAATAACAGACAGAACTATAAAGCACTTAGAATCGCATCCTGAGCTCCAGTAGGTGGTAGCCATTATTAATATTAAGGAGTCCTGGTGGCCCAGTAAAGTGCTCAGCTGCTAACCAGAAGGTTGGCAGTTCGAACCCACTCAGCAGCTCCATGGGAGAAAAGACGTGGCAATCTGCTCCCATAAAGAATACAGCCTAGAAAAGCCTATGGGGCAGTTCTACTCTGTCGATTACGGTTGCTATGAGTCAGAATCGACTTGATGGCATCTAACAACAACACTATCATCATCATCATCACCATTATCATTATTATAGAAGCGGAATCTGATGCCCAGAGAAATTGTCATGTGCTCAGGGGCATGAGGCTGCACTGGGGGACTCGGATGTGGACAGTCAGTGGACACGCTCACACAGCACAGACGCAGGGTTGAGTGTCCTGCCCCTGGGGGCACCCCCTGATACACACACCCGGAAAGCTGACCCTGGGCCCCAGTCCCCAGCACACCCGGCAGCGACTGTCCTCTCCCCCAGATGCGCTCCTCCATCCCGGTGTCGCACATCCGCGCCGTGGAGCGCGTGGATGAGGGCGCCTTCCAACTGCCCCACGTGATGCAGGTGGTGACGCAGGACGACGCGGGGGCGCTGCACACCACCTACCTCCAGTGTAAGGTGAGGCGCCGCAAAGATGGGGCCTGGGGTGCTTCCCTGGGGTCCCACCCTATGCACTGACGCCCCGCGTTTCCTGCAGAACGTAAACGAGCTGAACCAATGGCTGTCGGCCCTGCGCAAGGCCAGCGCCCCGAATCCGGACAAGCTGGCCGCCTGCCACCCGGGTGCCTTCCGCGGCGCACGCTGGACCTGCTGCCTCCAGGCCGAGCGCTCAGGTGAGGAGGCGGGGCGGCTGCAGGCTCCGCCTCCCCACCTGTCAATCAGCGGGTGCTCACCTCCTGCCAGGGCTGTTTGTGCAACTTGGGGCAAGTTACTCGACCTCTATGCCTCAGTCTCCACAACTGTGAAATGCGGCTGCTAATGGTGCTTAAGGCGCAGTGGTTAAAGAGCTTGGCTGCTAGCCAAAAGGTAGGCGGTTCGAACCCACCAAGCACCTCCGAGGGAGAAAAGACCTGACAGTCGGCTTCCTTAAAGATTTACATCCTTGAAAACTCTATGGGGCAGTTCTATTCTGTCCTATAGGGTTGCTATGAGTTGGCAGGGACTCAACAGCACTGGGTAATAGTGCTTACCTCACAGGGTTGTTCTGAGGATTAAATGAGTTCATATACGGTAAAGCTTAAAACATCGCTTGGCCCATAACAAATGTTCATTCAATGTGAGTTAATTTTTAAGTACCTACTATATTCCAGGCAGTTAGTGGCAAACAGACAGACATCATGCCTGTTTTCAAGGAAGACGAGTGCATAACCAGACAAATATAGTAGTGTTATAAGTGCCAGTATCAGGAAGAGGCCTTTGAGACTTCAGAGGGTGCCGTTGAGCCAGCCCCAGGGTGAGGGATCAAGGAGGGCTTCCTGGAGGAGGCACTGCCCAAATATGACTAGGAAAGAGTAGGAGTTGAGTGGCAAAGTTGGAGACAGGGATGGGGTAAGGAGGGGTGTTTCAGGCAGAGCATACAGCATGAGCAAAGGCGTGGAGGTGAGATGGAGTGGGCTGGAGGGCTGAAAAGGTTCTGGGTGGCAGGAGCCTAGAATGTGGGAGGTGGATGGTGAGGGCTGAGGCTACGGCTGGACTCCAGGGACCAGGTGATGGAAGCTTCAGGGAAGTAGCAGTTTTGGAGAAAGATTTTAGAGGCAGAAGTAGCAGGGCTTGGCAGTTGGCCTGGCCGTGGAGGCTTCTGGGAGGGGTGGAGGAGTCACCGACAGTGCTATGCCCCCCTCAGCCGCTGGCTGCAGCCGTACACACTCAGCTGTCACCCTGGGGGACTGGAGTGACCCTCTGGATCCTGATGCAGAGACCCAGATGGTGTATCGGCAACTGCTTCTGGGGAGGGACCAGCTCAGGTGAGTGCCCCCACCCGGCTCACATCACCCCCTATGACCAGCTGGGCCAGCCGCCCACTGTAGCCCCCCATGTTCATTTATTCATTCTTTCCATGAGCATCCCGGGGGCCAGGCCCAGGGCAAGGACAGAGTATTCACAAAGGCAGGGCTTGGAAACCTCCTTGGACTGGCTGTAACGCAGAGATGGATCTTGGGAGTTTAATAATAGCCAGGGCTCCAGAGACAGTGCCATAATTCACATGAAGTCCTGATCTCCTGAGCTTGCTATATGACCTTCAACATGTTCTTTCCCTTCCTGGCTTCTGGATAGCTGTTGTTCAGTGAAACTGGCTTGCCTAGGTTCAAATCCTGACCCAGCCACTTACTGGCTGTGTGATCTTGGACCAGTTGCTTAACATCTCTGTACCTCATTTTCCTCACCGGGAAATTGGGATAAGACTAGTACTTACCTCATAAGACTGCCCTGAGAATCAAATGAACTAACACAGGTAAAGCACTTTGTAGGTGCCCATCCACATACCTTTTAATAAATGGTGGTGAAACGGTTAAGCACTCAGCCGCTAACAGAAAGGTTGGCGGATCAAACCCACCCAGAGGCTCTGTGGGAGAAAGACCTGACAATCTGCTCCTGTAAAGATTACAGCCAAGAAAATGCTATGGGGCAGTTCTACTCTGTCACATGGGGTCGCTATGGGTCGCTATGAGTTGGAATCTGCTCGATGGCACCCAACACCATTGTTATTATGCTGTGTGACCTTAGGCAAGTTACTTTACCTCTCTGTCTGAGTGCTCAGTTTGTATAATGGAGCTAATAGGTTTGTTGTGATAATTAAAGGGCTTAGAACAGTGTCTGGCGCTCTATAAATGTTTGCTGAGATGAAGATGTTAACAAGGAGGACCCTGACGGGGAGGAGGGGGAGGAAAAACCTGTAGTCTCTCCTGCAACCAGCAGAGAATCCCTGAGGTAGGGAGCAGGATTGGGAAACAGTGCTTGTCCTTCTCCCTCTCACCTTCCAGGATGAAATTCCTGGAGGGTTCCAACATGGCTACAACTCTGAAGGCAGACACAGGGAAGGGCCTCAGTGTCACGGAAGGTAAGGGGTTAAGGAGGCCCCTTTTCTTTGCCCCCTGCTCCTCCCCCACAACTTGCCCATCACACCCTTTCTCCCTCCCTCCCACCCTCCTGTTTCCAGTCCACCATGGGTGAGGGATCTGAGTGTGGCCTGGGGGCTTTTGTCTATTTTCGGATTATTCAGGGCACAGGCAAATAACCCACTGGGTCTGGGCTATGGCAGTCTACCCTGGCCCGGATGAGTCACCAGGGCCCCCCTGTCTCCCTGCCAGGGGACTGTCCTGATGCTCTGGCCCAGCAGAGAACGGCAGCTACCCGCCTGCTGGAAGTGCTCGAAGACCTGGATCGAGCCCACGAGGAGTTTCAGCAGCGGGAGCGGGACCACGCTGCCTCCAGCCCCCTCAGACCCTGAGATGCCACAGCCCAGCCTGGAAGGAGGAGCAAGGAGCTGTTGGGCCCTTCCCAGCATACCCTGGCCCAGGTGGCCTGTCCTGTAGCATCTTGATGCGGTGGCTCGGAGTCTCCCAGAGATGTGCTGGGACTCAGAACCTGGAACTAGGGGCGCAAAAGCCCTCAGGCAGAGGACAGCCTTGCACTGAATGAGCCTCGCCCTCTGGGGTGAAGTGGACTGGAGTGGATGGGATAAGGAACCTGACTTATGTGACTGAGCCTGAAGCCTCTGCTTCACCCGACTGGCCTCTAATCACACCAACAAGGCCAGCCTGGCTCTGAGCTGCTGGATACAGCTGCACCTGAATTCCTTATGCCCATGTGAACATGTTTCCCCAGACAATACACTAAATGGGCTCAGCCCTTCCTGTCTTCATGTCTGCCAATCCCTATAACCGAGTGCACCTGCCCTTGGGCAAGGACCCCCAAACCACAAGCTTTTATCATTAGGCACCCTCAGGAAAAACTGGGGCTGAGAGTCCAGTGTGCCAGATTCAGGCCCTGGGAGACTCGTACATCTTGGGCCAGGCTCTTTTTCCCCTCTGTGGGCCTCAGTTTACCCTCTATAAAATGGGGGGGTAGTGAGTTTAGTTGTGTGGTTCTCAAAATGGATTCCACCGACTTGCCTCAGGAGCCAGGAAGTAGTTTCTCAGAATGTGGTTCAAAGCCCATCCCCTGGGGTGGGGTGACGTGACTGCGGAAAATGCAGATTCCTGGGCCCCACCGAGACCTACTGCATCAGAATCTGAAGGCGTGTGGGGGGCAAGAATCAGTATTTTAACAAGTTCCTCAGGGGAGGTGGGTGGCCATTAAGTTATAGAACAAGATGGCCGGGGTGTGGGCAATTTTATATATTAAGGTTTTGGTTGAGAACGAACCATAGAGGATAAAATGTTTGGGAACGGCTGGCTGGCAGAGCTGGAAGGGCCTCCAAGGACTTGTTTGAGGATTTGTGTGACTATAGGGTGGGATATAGCTGGGGCCTACCAAACAGGATCTAAAAGTAGATCCGAAAAGATGTGGCGCTATCCCGAGAACGGCCAGCAGAGGGCGCATGGAGCTGCAGCATCCTTTACAGTAACCCTGGCAACCAGGGATGTTGCAGAAGCTAGGATTTGGGGCTGGGAGATCCTGGGGTCTGCCCCTGTTTCTCTCTAGAACCTGCCCCTCCTTTTCAAGGGCAGGCGCTGGGTCTCTGAGGTTGCAATGAGCCAATCATGGTGTCTCCCAGATCCTCTGTATTTTCTCAGCTCTGGGCCTGAGTTTCAGCGAGCAGCTGTGCGCAATGCCTTGTGTTTGAGAACTGCACTTTCACCTCTGCTCTCTTGGGAACCGGGACTAGGAAGGCCTGCTTCCCCCACAATCATCCCCCGTCCTTGCCCCAGAACAAGAGAATAATGGGGCCCTCCACTCTGCCTCCACCTGCAGTTGCCCAAGGCTGAGAGAGGCAATAGCCCTAGAGTTATCATTTGATTGTAAGCCATTACTCCTCCATAGGGGCCCCAGGAACACAGCCACCCACCCCCTCCTGGCAGGAAAAGACCGGGTGAGGAGGAGAAAGACCATTTATTTCTCCACCCACAGTGGGACTGGTAGGTTTTCAAAAGAGCGATCGCTGGCGTCCCTTTAAATCTTGGCTGACTTCCGCGTGGCAGCCAATCAACAGAGGCGGAGCTGGTGAGTTGCCTGGGCAACAGGCCCCTGGTTGGCCGGAGACTATCAGCCACCCCGCTGCCCACTCCCAAGGAGAGGAAAATTGACTCTTTGCTGTCCGCTATGTTTTTTAAGCACGCTGGCCTAAGCTAGGCCTTCTCATCTTGCTCCTGAAGCCAGAAGCTCCAGCCTTTGGATCTCGAAGTTGGGAGTGATTTGGTGAAGAGGATGGAGTGGGGAGGGGAGAACAGTGCCTTTCTCTGGACAGACATATGGCCTGGGAGTGGGAGGCCGGAGGAAGGAGGTCAGCTCCCAGAAGGACAAAGAGACACAAGCGCAAAATAAGGTATCTCTAGTCCCCCCTCTCTGGCTCATCTCTCTGCAAAACTGCTCAGGAATCTGGGGGCTCCCACCCCACCAGCACACAAGTGCTCAGCAATGGGTGGCAGAGATGGGTGGTGATGCTACAAGGGCGGGTGAGGCATGGGGGCCGACTGAGTTTCCCAAGGCCCTGGCCCAGAGGCCCCAGCGGGTCCTAGGTGCTTGCCCCGAACCCTCTTTTTGCAGTCAAGCCTGTACAGATGCGATAGACACAGATGGGGATCCCCAATGGGCACCACGGGGTCTTCCCGTCTCTTCTCCCCTAGCTGGGGGTAAGTAGAGGCACGTGTGTGTGCGTGCATGTGTTCAACAGGACACGTGTGTTTGTGTGTGAGGGTGGTGGGTCTGTCTTTTTGGTAGGGAGGTCGCTGTGGTTTCTGGAACTCTCTCTCTGCGGCGCTCTCAGGGAACTGTGGATCGGAGCTGGCTAGCCTCATGTCCTCCCAACATCCCAAATCCCCTGAATGCTTCTAGCTCTTTCCGAAGCTCCTCCCCAGCCCTGAACTCGGGCCACCAGGACTCTCTAATCCAAGCCTTCCGCCCGGGCGGTGGAAGGCGTGTGCCGGACCAGGGGCAAAGCAGGAGGGAAGGTGGGCAGCCTCGGACCTCAGGCCTTGGCCGGAGCCTCGGACACACCCTGGGCTGTGAGCTCGGCCAGCACGTTGTCTAGGTAGCTGGCGTCCGGGTAGCCATGGCCCGTGAGGTTGGATCCGAACTCGGTCTTGTGGTGGATCTCGTTCCACACTACGGTGTCCGACTCGCCGGTGGTGTTCGACGTGCCAATGGTGAAGATGAGTCTCCGCTCCCAGGCGGTGATGAGCAACCGAAGCACCTGGAGGGCGGGGTGGGCGGGGTCACAGGCAGCCCCGCCCCCGTAGCTTGAGACCCTTGAGCCCTGCCTCCCCCCATCCCCACCTACTTTATGACTCCCTTAGCACCTACTAGAAGGAGCCCTGGTGGCGCACTGGTTAAGCCTAGGTGGGTAACGGAAAGGTCGGCAGTTCAAACCCACCCAGCGGCTCCGTGGGAGAAAAAACTTGGCGATCTGTTCCTGTAAAGATTACAGCCTAGCAAACCCTACGGAACAGTTCTACTCTGTCCTGTAGGATAGCTATGACGCGAAATTGACTTGATGGCACAAAACAACAGCGACAGCTCCTACTCACCACCACCGCCAGCTGCCGCTGAATCAATTCCCCCTCCAGGCGACCCCATGTGTGTCAGAGTAGAACTGTGCTGTGTAGGGTTTTCAGTGGCTGTATTTCAGAAGTACATTACCAGGCCTTTCTTCCAAGCCACTTCTGGGTGGACTCAAATCTCCAACCCGTCCATTAGCAGCTGAGTGTGTTGACCATTTGCACCTACTAAGCACTGAAGAATTCCCTCCTGGGATGGCCCAGCTCGGCCATTTCCTTCCCCTTTGAATTTTCTGGACTGAGTACCCTCTGAGCTTCCTCAATAAAGGCTCTTTTCAAGTTATGCACCTGTTTCTTCTGGGATAAAAGGGGGCTCTCAAACGGATGGCCCTCAGCTGTGTTTGGTTTGGTCACTGCACTGCATTATAAAGTCATAGCCTGGAGATTTCATATGAAAATGTAGTTTTCTGGCTTCTCTCGAAAAACAAATGAAAGTAAAATAGACAGTCTACATACAGTATGGTGGTTAAGAGTCTGGATGCCTGGGTTCAAATCCCAGCTCCACCACTTCCTAGCTGTATGACCTTGGGCAAGTTGCTTTGTTTCTTTATCTGTAAAATGGGGTCAGAATCCTTGACTTCAGCAGGTTGGTAAAGATGAGGGTGTGATGTACCCCGAAGGGCTGGGGACATAGAGGGGGGTTGTGGTTAATGCTGTCCAGCCACTGGTGCTGGGAGGGGTGTGAGAGCAGGGATTGGGGATAATGGAGACCCAGCCCCCTCCTGTGCCCTCACGATTGGGCACCCACCTTCCGGCCCTTCTCGTTGTTAGGCAGATAGCAGTGCCGCGGGAAGCCTCTGGCCGTAAACTTCTTGCCGGGGTTGGGATGCTCAGGGCCCTGTGGGGAGGGGCTCCATCAGGTCTGCAAGCGGGGACTTGAACCACAGAGAGGCTGGTGGCGGGTAGAGGCATTGGTGTCAGGGGGGAGTGAGGGCTCACCTGGATGCCTGTGGGGATGTCGTAGACGATGCGGATGGTCTGGGTGTCTGCGAAGCCGGGCAGTGAGTGGGGGATGAGGTGGAACTCCATCTTCCCGGGCGGCTGGGTGCCTGTCTTCTCCCCGTAGATGGCCTTGCAGGTGGGGCACTGCAAGCTGCCATCCTGGGGTAGGGGAGGCAGGTGGTGAGGTCCCCAGGTGTCCCAGCCCCTCCGGCCTCCCTGCCTGCTCCCCACCTGCTGCCCTGCCCAGTGCACCTTGTTGCCATTGGAGTACATCGCCACGAGGCACAGCAGGTGGTACATGTGGCCGCAGCGGCCCAGGCGGCCCACAAGCTCGGGCCGCACGCCCTTGTGCCGCAGCACACCCTCGTAGCCTGAAGCAGTGACCAATCGCTCCATGCAGATGGTGCAGTCCTGGGGACACAGAGGGGGATGAGGATGGGGAGGGTGGTGACACCCCCAGGCCATCGTGAGACTGGGTCCCCAGGCGGCCAAGGGCAGCAGACCAGCCCCTCTCATATCCATTTGTCAAAGGGAGAAGAACCCATTGCTGTCGAGTCAATTTCAACTCATAGTGACCCTATAGGGCAGAGAAGAACTGCCCCCATAGGGTTTCCAAGGCTGTAATCTTTATGAGAGCAGACTGACAGGTCTTTTCTCCCAAGGAGCTGCTGGGTGCGTTCAAGGCACTGACCTTTCAGTTAGCAGCTGAGGCTTAACCACTGTGCCACCAGGGCTCCTTAAAGGGAGAAAGGACCCCCCAATATATTGAGCATGAATATATGACAGAGGAAGAGATTTCTCCCCCCCCCCCCAGATGGACTAAAGACTTAAATATCAAGAGCAAAACTTTAAAACATTTAGTAGAAAATATGGGTGACAATACTGGGAACTTGGGGTAGACAAGACTGTCTCAACATGACACAAAACCATTAAGTATCAAAAGATGGATAAATGTTATTAAACCTAAGCATTGCTGTTCATCAAAAGACATCTTAAAGAAAGGCAGAGGGTAAATGGGGAGAGATTTGTAACACACAGAAAAACCAAAAACCAAAACCAGTTGCTATGAGTTGATTCCAACTCATGGTGACCTCGTATGTCAGATTAGAACTGTGCTCCATAGGGTTTGCAACGGCCGTGACGTTTTAGAAGTAGATCATTAGGCCTTTTTTCCCAGGCACCTCTAGGTGGATTCCAACCAACAAAAGAACCAACCAGGAATTTGAATCACAGGGCAGGAAGGTGGGGGCTGGGCTGCAGACCACACCCAGGCCCTACCCCCAGGCTCACCTCATCAGGTGGGTTCTTCACCTTCTGCATGTACCTTCGGACCACATCCTCAGGGTTCTTACCTGCAGGGACACAGGGGGACAGGCTTGAGGGGACTCAGAGTCTACCTCTGAGGGCTTGGCTCAGGATGGGGTCAGACAGTGGGGCCAGAGGCTATAAGGGATTGGTAAGGTCAGATGTCAGGGGTTGCTGGATGTTTGATGTACAGTCGTTCCTCTGTATCTGTGGGGGATTGGTTCCAGGTCCTCCACCATGGATACCAAAATCCTCGGATGCTCAAGTCCCTTATATAAATGGCGTAGTATTTGCATATAACCTACACACATCCTCCTGTATACTTTAAATCATCTCTAGCTTATTTATAATACCTAATACGATGTAAATGCTATGTGAATAGTTGTTATATAGTCCTGTATTGTTTAGGGAATAAAGACAAGAGGCTAGGCAAACAATGCTCAAACATGAACAATATGCAAACAAGGAGTGCTGGAGAGAGACAGGAGCTGTGAAATGAGAGGCTACAGCCGGGGATGCCTGGCACATCACTTCATTCCCGTGGATTCAGAGTACTGCTTGGTGCTGGGCAAATTCAAGTTTTGCTTTTCGGGACTTTTTTTGTCTTCCAAATATTTTCCATTCCAGTTGGTTGAAACCGCAGAGGTGGAACCCGCAGATACGGAGGGCCGACTGTAATAGGAATTGGTGGAGACGGGAAGAGGGGAAGACGAGCTAACACCAGGAGTCATAGATGGAGATGGAGTCATTCGTCCTGAGAAAGAATTGGAGCTGAGGGGTCAGAGGGGCTGGGGTCAAGGGGCAGAGGTTGAGTGTGGGAGGCGTACTCTTCTTGAGGTGCTTCTTCTTGGTCTTGCGGCACACGCCGGGCACTCCGGGCACGGGCTTGACGTCGCTCTTGCTCACGGGCGGTGGGTGCAGGATGGGCTTGGGGGCCCGCGTCAGGCATACTGGCAGCCCGGCCGCACACAACAGGATCCCGGTCATCCCTGGGGACGTGCAGGGGCATCAGGGTGGGGTGTCCACCCCGGCCCCCGCCCACCCTACACCTCCCCTCCCATTATTGGGGTGAACGGATGGGGCTGCTGTCCCCCCAGCCATGCGCAGGAGGACAATCTGCACCCGTGAGGTGGGGATAGGGCTCCTCCTCCAGGTCCCGCCCACCTGGTTGACCCTCGTAATCCTAAGGCCCTCAGTTGTGTGTGTGGCGGGGGTGGGGGGGTTTTGCCTCCCCCCTGGGTCCCACCCATTCAGCCCCATCCCAGACTGAAGTCAAGGGGAGTGCCTTCTGCGGCCCCGCCCCCTCACTCCAGGACCTCACCCACCAGCCCCAGGACCCCACCCCCTGCTGTCAGGAGGCTCAATGGTAGGGAGCCTTTTCTCCAGGCCCTGCCCACCAGCCCCGCCATGGGTAGAGTCGGCCTCCTCCTGGGCCCTGCCCATCTCCCCTGCCCCAGGCTGGACCTCACCTGCCAGGGCCGGGTGGACCGGCCCGGTACCATTCAAGTTCTTCACCGGGAGTGCGGGGACTCTGTGGGGAGAAGCGAACGGGCCACAGCTGGACTCTAGTCCCCACTCCAGGAGGTCAGGGACCCTGGTTCGCCTTCTGGCTGGGACTCCTGCTGTGTGATGCTGCACACACCTTGACTCCTTTGTCTGTCTCCAATGCAACATCTAGAATTATCACCAGGGAGTTTCATCCCTACTCTGACATCCTTCTATTATAGGATGGGGTGTGGCCAGGGCCTCAGCCTGACGTGCCCTGGTCTACGCTGACCCTTCCGTTCCCACACCGGCCCTCAGCACATATGCACCTGGCTCCAAACAGCTTCCTCTCATTGGCCACCGTGCCTGAAACCCAACGATTAATGATTTAACCATTCTGGCATCTCAAAGTTTGCTATATGGAGCACTAATCCCCATAAAAGGTTTCAGGAAAGAAGGACTCAGGGATTAAACAAGTCAGGAAACACTTCACTGTCTTCCTCTCAGAGATTCACAACATAGCTGAGCATATTAGAGGCTCTGATAAGTCCTGCAAAAGGAAATATGGTTAACAATGGTCAATCCAGGTTTTCCAAAGTCATTTAATGATGGAACATTTTTTCCTTCTGGAATATCTACGGATGTGAGTTCCTGTGACTAAGGCATTGTCCCCTCTTCAAATGAAGAGCTGCTGGGAAAATTCCTTTTCTCCCCTCCCCAAAAGAGATCTGGCTTTTGGAGCCACAGCCAGAACAGCTTTCGTATCTCGGCTCAACCTCTAGCCAACTCAGTGACGCAGAGCATGTCATCTCACCTCTGGTAAGCCCATTTTACAGATGGGGATAATATAGTATCTTTCAATGTTTGCTGTGAGGATTCAATGACATTCTGCATGTCAAGGCCCGAGGAGATTCCTGATACCTAATAAAGATTCTAATAGTATTAGTCATTGTCACCGTCACCATCAGCTGTGTAACCTGAGCTGAGTAATTTCATCTCTGGACCTCAGCCCACCAAGTCAGGCTGTAACTTCTCTCCAGCTTGGAGAGGAAACCATGAAGGTATTGCAGTGACCACCTTGATTTTCAGCATCCTTACCTGTAAAATGGGGATATGAATACACCGCCCTTACAGGGTTGCAGGGAGGGCCGGATGAGAACGTGTGTTGGGATGGGCCCTGCACTTGCCCAAGTGTTCATGACTTCAGTGCTTGGTGACGCGAGTGAACGGGCGCCTTGCTGTTGATGGGATGGAATCCCGGATGGGTAAGAGTGGATGAAGAGGAAGTGATCTGAAAGTCAGGGAGCAGCCCAAAGGGACTGGATGGGGGCAGTGACAGCACAGTGTCCCAGGGTGGGGGAAGGAGCTGCCATGGTCCCCTTTGCGTGCTGGCTGAGGTCTGAGCCTGGCCAATGCTGTCCTTGTCACCTGCCCCTGGCAGACACAGCTGTCATCAGAGAGCTTGGCTGGGGAGTGTCTACAAGTGAATGGCACCTTTGGCAGGTTGGGTCCAGAAACACATGCAAACACACCCCTGGGGAACACACACTACTGGGGGAACACATCACACCCACACGTACACAGATTCAGATATACACCATACAAATACATACACACACACACACAACAGGGAAATACCCTTCCACACATGTACATGTGCAGACACACAAACACATCAGAGCACATGTCATATATGCATATACACATAGGCACACACAGACACACTCAGGGAACACCCCCCCCCGGCCCATCCACATACACAGATTCAGACAGACACACACACACACACATATACCTGGATAACACTACACAAACACAGTCCAGGGAACACCCACACCCAGGTATGTGACACTCCCCACACTCCTATTTTATAGGAAAGCGTAGAGGGATTTGCCTCAAGCTTCTCCCCTTCCCTGCCCTCATTTATTCCCACTTTACAGATAAGGAAACTGAGGATCATAGAGGTTAAGTGACTTGCTCAAGGTTGTCACTTCAATTATAATAGTACTAAAACACCTTTACTGTAGACACAAGGAGCCCTGATGGCTGAATAGTTAAGTGCTTGGCTGCTAACTGAAAGATTGGCAGTTCAAACCCATAGCCGCTCCATGGGAAAAAAGGCCCGGTGACCTGCTCCCGTAAAAAATCACAGCCTAGGAAATCCTATAGGGCAGTTCTACTCTGTCACATGGGGTCGCTATGAATTGGAATCAGTTTGACGGCACAAAACAACAGCAGTGTAGACATACTGGTTAGTGTCCTCAGTATATCTAGGTCTCTCCCCCCCGCTTACCTTCCCTTCTGTCTCATGGGAAGAAAACAACCCTTCTCCCTCTCTAGGGCTATCTGTAAAATACGTGGAAAGAAAAATATTTATCACACATGCTGTTATTCTCTTGTCTCCTACCATGGCAAACATCACTAATTGATCAGCACACTCTCAAGCTGAGCAGAATCCTCCACACAGCTTTCCATGCAGCCACTACCCGTCGGTAAAGCCAGTTTGCTACCCCAGGTCTATCTAATGCTAAAGGCTGGTCCAGCTGGTGACCTGGTCTTGCTGAGTGAGCCTTTGGCCTGAGGGGCAGGCAGAGGGTACCCCAGAAAGGGAAGGTTTCAGATCTCAGCTGCCCTAAGAATTTCCGGAACCCCTTAAAAACCACAGAGCCCTGGTTCTGGTTCAAAACAGTCAGCCTTGCTCGTGGGAAGAGAGAGTTGTGAGTGGAGCGTGACTGTGGGGCTGTTTTTTTATTTACCCGTCAGCGAGCTGGGGGACAGTCCCGAGGTGGCCCCAGCCCTTGCAATCCACAGCCCCTCCGCGAGAACCCCGGGTAGCAGAGTTCCCACGCCGCGCCAAGCGTGGGAGCCGCCCGGGCCCCCTTTGATGTGGGACACGCGGTTTCCTCACAATCAGTGAGAACATCCTCCTGTCCTGGACAAGCGACCGCTGCCCACAGGCCTCCGGGAAGGCAGGCCAGCCTCTCATCGTCTGCTCAGCCTTCCTGGGGCCCAGGGATTACTCAGGCCCCCTGAAATCTACTCAGGCAGAAGCCAGGCCTGGCTTCCCCAGGGCAGGGATGGGTCCTGCTGCCACGCTTGTCTCCTCACTGCCTTTCCCAGCCTGCGTCAGATCCTGCCTCTCCTCTTCTCTTAATCCCCCCATGGCTCCCACCTCACCCAGAGTCCAGCCCAACCTCCTTCCTCTACATGATCTGGCCACCTCACCCAGAGTCCAGCCCAACCTCCTTCCTCTACATGATCTGGCCCTGCCTGCCCCTTGAGCCTCATTTTCCCTCCACTGACCCCCTCACCCTATCCACACAGCCACTCTGGTCTCCCTGCTGTTCCTCAAACATGCCAGGCATATTTCTACCTCAGGGCCTTTGCACTTGCTGATTATTATTTGCAGACATCATAATTACGTACAGGTAGTCCTTAACTTACGACAGGATTCTGTTCCCACGACTCTGCCCTAAGTTGGTTCTGACATAAGTCAAATATCTCTCTCTCTTTCCTTTTTTTAGTTTTCATTATTATTGCCTTTTATTACCATGTCTTTATAAATCTGATCTTTGAACATCTGTGAGTGAACATCTGAGAATGATAACATCAGCAAATTACGCGCTGCAACACTGTATGTAGTACATATTACTAACGATAAGACGGACAAAAAGAAAAACAACAGATGGTTCTAAGGGTGCTTTGTTGTAACTCGAATACATCGTAAGTCGAGGACTACCTGTATGAAGAAAAATCTTTAAAAATACCTTAGAATTAATAAGTGAATTCAGTAAGGTTACCGAATACAAAGTCAACGTACAAAAATGAATTGCATTTCCATATCCAGGCAAAAAAAAAGAAACAATTAGAAAGTGAAAGATTTTAAATCCTTCTGCCCAGAATAACTCACCCCCTCACTCAATACAGGTCTCTGCTCAAATGTCACCCTACCGGAGGGGCCTTCTGATACTGCTCTACTTTAGAGAAAGCCTGTCTTTGCCCTTGTTGTTGTTAGGTGCCGTCGAGTTGATTTTGACTCACGGTGACTCCATGTGACAGAGGAGAACAGCCCCATACGGTTCTCTAGGCTGTAATCTTTACGGGAGCAGATCTCTAGTTCTTTCTCCCACGGAGTCATTGAGTGGGTTCAAACTGCTGACCTTTTGGTTTAGTTGAGCGCTTAACCGTCGCACCACCAGGGCTCCTTGTCTTTGCCCTTACCTCACTTCTTTATTTTTTTTTTTTCCCACAGCACCAATCACTACCTGACATTAGAAAGTCTTTAGCACGGCCAGGCCGTGCCTCTGTGACCGCCTCTCCTCTCCCTTTCCCTCCATCTGTCCACCCCAGACACATCAGCTGTCCCTCTAACAGGCCGAGCACTATCCCCTCTCAAGGCCTTTGCATGGCTGTGCCCTCCATTGGGAAGGCTCGTCCCCTCAAGGCTATGAGAGACTCCCCCAGGGCTCTGCTGAATTGCCACCTCATCACAGAGGCCAGCAGTGGCCACTCGACTTCGACAGCAGTATACGGCACATAGTAGAGGTTCAGCAAACACTTGTTGCACGAATGAACTGTGGAAGAAAGGAACGAATGGATTCTGTGATTTTGCGGGGATGTTCTGAGCAGACAGACGACTTGTGCGGACATACCTCGGGCGCGTTCTCCCCATGCACACATCTGATGCCCTAGCGTCCTTCAACAGTGGCTAACTTTTTAAAGCATTGCTTTTTATTGTTGATTTCATTTTTGTCATTGATCTGTGACTTAGGAGACCCCATGTGTTACAGAGTAGAATTGCCCCGTAGGGTTTTCTTGGCTGTAAATCTTTATGGAAACAGAAGCCAGGCCTTTCTTCTACACTGCCTCTGTGTGGATTCAAACTGCCAGCCTTTTGGTTACCAGCCAAGTGCAAACCATTTGTGCCACCAGGGACCTCTTTGCACACATTTGAAGCGAGCCTTGAAGCAGATATCCCAGAGAAACATCCTCTAGTCTGCAGCCTCTCTAGTCCTGAGAGGCCCTGACTGAGAAAAATTATCTCTAGGATTAGTCTAGAAAAGAGGGAGGGGGTGTTTGGCTCTCCAGTTTGCCAAGGATGAGCACACAGAGATGCCTCATAGCTGCGCTGACTGGAAGGCATTGTTTGCAGGCAGGATGAGATAATTTGGGAAGATTTTCCTACTTGCTGTTCCCCACACTGTTCCCTGCCCTTTCCTGGGATGTCAGAGGCAGGTCAGGACCCCGGAGAACCAGGAGGCCATGCTGACATTCCCTGTAGGGCAGCTGAGTTTCCATCCCTCTACCTACGACTAGTTTCCCTGCCTGTCCCCACTCCCTCCATGTCAGGCCCCAGGCTTGTCACATGCTCTGATGCTAGTTTCCAGGTGCTCAGATTGGCCCTAGCCCCCTCAGGGCACCTGGGCTATCCAACAGCCCCTTGGCTCCCAAGTTCATGCCTCAGTCATTAGGGAGCATGCCATGTCATGGGGAGAAGGAAGCTGAACAGCACTTTGGGGGCCCCCATGCTCCCCTTCTTTCCTTCCTAGAGGTTCCAGCCAGGGCCTGGGCCTGCTCCTGTCACCTACCCCCTTCCCTTCTGGGGGGGGCCCACTCCACCTTGTGCCTGCCCCTCAGAGTCCTGGGGAACCCAGTAGCGGCCAAATCTCCACCCCACCCCCTCTACAGAGCCCTGAAGGGATATGTATCTGCGGCTGGGAACACAGAGAGTGGGGCACCCCGTGGGCCCGGGAGAAGCCCACAGCTACCAACAGCCCAGCTGTCGGCTGGTCCCAATCACTTTCCCTTGCCTCGCTCCAGTGCCCTGTCTGCCGGAGCTCTTATGGGGCTCAGTTCCCCCTCTGTCAAAGGGGACTGCTCATCGCTGCCCTGGTCCACCTCCTAGGGACAAAGGGCGCAAACGTCCCCTAGAGAGGACTAGGGGGCATTTGGGGCTCAGCTTTATCCTGACGCCTGAGGGCGCAGCACCAGCCTTTCCCACCCTCCTGGTCTCCAGGCCAGCCCTGTGCTCTGTGGGGGGAGCCAGGCAGGGCAGGGCGGGGAGGGCAGGATCGGTTCCCACGGCCTGGGGCGGCCACGTGCAGACAGGAGTGTGTGGTTTGGCCTCCCAGGCAGAAGAGCAGGAAATGCTTCAGGTGGGGGGGGGGTGCGGGTAGGATGGGGGTGTTTGGTTTGACCTTGTGGTGAGGTGGCTGGGAGAGAGGGTGGCAGAGTTACTGCCACTGCACCCCCGGGAGGCCAGGAAAAGGAGGAGGGTAGGCCAGCCAGAGGTCTGCCGGGCGACGGAGTGGGGGTGAGATTTTTCATTGTGTGCCTTTCTGTATTTTTAAATTCCTGAGCCATTTAAATGTAATACCTGCTAAAGAATTAAAGACACAAAATGTGGATTTTAGAAAATAAAAACATAAAATCATAGCTAGGAAAAAAAAAGAAAGGAAAAATCAAAACACACCCACCACAACAAAGCCCATCTCCCCACCGCCTCCTGCTTCAGCGCTCCTCCCCACCCCCAATCCGCAGTCTGCTCAACACCTACAGCAAACCTGTTAACACAAAGTCACACCAGTCTCACAACTGCCTCTGGCTCCTTCCTAACTAACGCAGAATAAAAACCAAAGTCTTCACCAGGGCCTCAGCCCCATTTCGTCTTTGGCCTCCTCTCGCACTGCCACCCCCTTGCTCACACCTATCCAGCCACACTGGCCTCAGATACAACAGGCCCACTTCTGCCTCAGGGCCTTTGCAGAAGCTGTTCCCATCTGGACCATGCTTCCCCCAGTTCTCAGTTCTCTGCTTGGCTTGCTTCTTGACCTACTTCAATCTTTGCTCAAATGTCATCTCCTCAATGGGGCCTTTCCTGACCTCTTTGTTTAAAATTGTACCTCTCTCTTCACTCCCTACACCCCTTCCCCAGTGTTTTTTCTCTATAGCAGTTACTACCATTTAACACACTCTATCATTTATTTGGAGCCCTGGTGGCACCATCGTTAAGAGCTCGGCTGCTAACCAAAAGGTTGGCAGTTTGAATCCACCAGACACTCCTTGGAAACTCTATGGAGCAGTTCTCCTCTGTCCTACAGGGTCACTATGAGTCAGAATCAACTCAATGGCAATGGGTAATGGATGATGCAGTGGTTAAGCACTTGGCTGCTAACCGAAAGGTCGGCCGTTCAAACCCACCAGCGGCTCCTCGGGGGAAAGATGTGGCAGTCTGCTTCCGAAAAGACAACAGCCTTGGAAACTCTACGGGACAGTTCTACTCTGTTCTAGGGTCTCTACGAGCTGGAATCAACTCGACTGCAACGGGTTTTTATAATTTATTTGGAGTCCCTGGGTGGTGCACACAAACAGTTAATTTGCTTGGCGGCTGCTAACTGAAAGGCTGGAGGTTCGAGTCCACCTAAAGGCGCCTAGGAAAAAAGCCCTGGCGATCTACTTCCAGAAGATCAGCCACTGGAAACCTAATGGAACACAGTTCTACTCTGACACACGAGGTCACTAGAAGTTGGAGTTGTCTCCACATCAACTGGTTTGGGTTATCACTGATTAATTTTGTGTTCACTGTTTGTCTCCCACTAGAATGTGAGCGCCATGTGGGCAGGGATTTTTGTCTGTTTTGTTCACTTCTGTCTCGCCAGTGCCCCGCACATAGTAGGTGCTCAATAAATATGGGTTAATTAATGACAAAACTGACGAGCATGTGCTATAAAAAGAGGTACACACCTGGGAAAAGATGGCAAAGGATCAATATCCTCAATGTACAAAGAGCGCTTCCAAATCAATAAGGAAGCAATAAACGGCCCAACAGACAGCGAAAGCAACAGAAAGAAAAATGTAAACGGCATCTCTTTTGTACCTATTAGACTGGCAACGTTGTAAAAGTCTTATGCCGATAAGAGGGAACCAGCACCCTCTCCCACTGCCGGAAGGGATTTAAATGGGTGCAGATTTGAAAAGGCAGGGCTCTGACATCTGGCCTTAAGCTGGTCCCATTTCACAGATGCAAAAAAAAAAAAAAAAAAAGGAGGCAATGGGCTCAGCTGGGGTCACACAGTGAGAGGAGATGCTGAGGCCAGGCTCAAACTCAGCCTCCACATGCCCTTCATGCCACATTCATCCACTCCCTGGGGTCCCTGACACTCTGTGCGATCAGGATCTGGTTCAGACCATGGAACGAGCCTGGGTGGCGCAAGTGGTTTACAGCAGTGCTGCAGAAGAAAGGCCTGGCAATCTGCTTCTGTAAAGATTACAGTCAAGAAAACTCTATGGCACCGTTCTACTCCGTAACACATGGGGTTGCCATGAGTCAAAACTGACTCAACAGCAGTGGGCTTGGTTTGGTTTTCAGACCATGGGGTTCATCACAGGAAGGACAGTAGGGGGCACCCTCGGCACCTTGGCCAACATGGCTTCTGGAATCAGATTCCTAGCTATGCAGTCTCAAGCAAGTGTCTTAGCCTCTTGGAGGCTCAGTTTCCTTATTTGGAAAATGGGGATCATAGGACTTGCCCCCTTAGACTTCTTTGAGAGTTAAGAGAGACAATGCATGCAGAAGTTGTGGTACAGAGCCTGGGACCTAGTGAGGACTCAGTAAATCGAAACAGGCTTGCATCTCCCCCCGCCCCCTCGTCCTCCCTCTCCTGCTCCCCACCACGTGGGGTGGAAACTCTGAGTCCATTCCTCTGCCCTACAGCTGTGTTCCAAAGTGCTGCTCTGCTCCACAGCTGTGTTCCAAAGTGCTGGTCGCTGACCTCTCAGGAGACAGGGCGGATCTTCCCCACCCCTGCAGGGCCCCCTAGGCCCTGGCTGCCAGCTGGCTTATGGCCCCATCGCAGGAGCGAACTGGCCGCCTGGGGAGTGGAAAAACCCCCTAGCCAGGTCAACGCTCTGCCCTCACTGGCTGTGTGACCTTGGGCCAGTCAGTCACCCTCTCTGGGCCTCCTTCCTGTTGCCCATCCAGGGCTGCAGTGAGGAGGGGGTGCACAGAGCAGTGTCAGAGAGCTCTGAGGGTTCCTCCTCCCATGCATGCTGATCACACTTGACAATTTTTAATGCATTTCCTTGCCCATCATCGGCTCTGTGCACATGCACTTCAGGGTGGTTTCAGTTCCATTTGGCAGATGGGGAAACTGAGGCCAGAGAGGCAACACTGTGTGTCCAAGGTGAATCTGGGCTTGTTTGAATCCAGCAGGGAGATCGGGAAGGTGGAGAGGAGATGGAGGGAAGGAAGACGGAGCTGCTGGGAGAGAAAGGAGAGGGCGGGCAAGAAGAAGCAGGAAACAGAGACAGGCGGACAGGTGGACACAGAGACAGGGAGACAGAGTCACAAAGAGATACAGAGAAACGGACAGAGATCAGAACACAGAGATACAAAAGGAGATGTGAAGAGACATAAGAACACTGAGAGACAGACCATGGGAAAGGCCACGTGCCCCGAGGGGCTAAGAGGGGATCTGGGGACCCGAGCAGGGGTTGGGGAGGCCTGGCTGTCTGGGTCCCCATGCCTTTCCCCTCACAGGCTGCACCTGGGCCTCAGTTGCCACAGCAGTGAGAAGCTTCAGCCTTGAGGAACTAGGGTCTACCATCCCCATCCCCTCTTTCCTCCCACCCCCCTCACCCAGCAACAGACTCCAGTGGGTCCTGCCCCACCCCCACACTGAGCCAGGGGTATTTTTAGCTGGGGTTCCTTGGAGATGAGGATTGGGGAGCCCTGATGCAGGCTTGTCTGGCTGGGGAGGGAGGCTCAGACAGGCCGGGTGAAAGTGGGCAGGGTCTGCATGGCTGAGGACAGATGAGACTAGTGTCTGGGCTCCGGCAGGGTGAGAAACAGCTCCCAGGAGGAAGGGAAGAGGGAGATGATGTAGATCAGGGGCACGTGGCTGGGGGAGCCCAGAGCTTTGGCAGATTAGAGGAGGACATGTTGAATGATCAGCACTCCCAAGGAGAAATCTTTCTTCTCCCCATAGCCCTCTTGAACTCAAGCATACTCTATAGCTCCTTATTGCTATCAGCAAGCCCAGGCTCCCCAGAGGAGCCCCCACAATCTGGCCCTGTACCCCTACTTGGGAAAAATCTTAATCCCCACTGTTCGACAAGCAAACCTCCATTCCTGGTGGTCTCCAGAATCTGCTGGGTCCGTTCTCACCTCCACCCCTTTGCACTTGCAGTACCCCTGCCTGGCATGCCCCTCCCTCGCTCACTGGCACTGCGCTCCAGCCCTCCTCACACCTCCAGCCCTTCCCTGAACATGCTGTGCCCTTGCCAGACCCCTTGAAGCTGCACATGCTGTTCCCTCTGCCTGGAACAGCATTTCTGCAGATCTGGCTACCTCCTCGTGGGGTCTTCCCTGACTGCCCCCCTCCCTACCGACCCTACCGCCCTGCCCAGCTGCCTCCACAGCAACCCACTCCCACCCCTGATCACGTACACTTACTCCATTACTTACTAAATATGTCTCCTCCATCAGACTGCTCACTCCCTGAGGACAGAGTACTCGTCTGTTTTGTGCACCTCTGTGAACACACCCCCACAGAACATATCTGGAGAATTAAGACCAGCCATCAAAGCTGAGTAATTCCCAGCCTGCTCTAGAGTAGGGGCTTTTAAAAAATTTGTCTGTGACTAAGGTTCATTTTACCTGACAACCCATTATACACAAGTGGAAATGACGTCAAAGGTTCCTGGAATAATTCTAATCTTTACTATGTAGGATGCATGCCGATATTTTCTATTCTATCCCATTCCATTCCATTCCAAGGAAATGCTGTTTATAACCTTCTGATTTCATAATCTGCTAAATCCTGTTGCCGCTGAGTCAATTCCGACTCATAGTGACCCTATAGGACAAGGTAGAACTGCCCCATAGGGTTTCCAAGGCTGTAATCTTTATGCAAGCAGACTGTCCTATCTTTCTCCCGAGGGGCGGTTAGTGGTTTGAAACGCCAACTCTTTGGTTAGCAGCCGAGCACTTAATCGCTGTGCCACTAGGGCTCCTATCATAATCCACTAGTGGGTCACAACTTGAAGCTTGAAAAAATATTGCCCCAGAGAGAAGGTTCTCAGATTCCCGCTGTGGAGGTCCCTGAAACTGCCCTGGTCCCTCCCACACCCACTCCAGCTTGGTGTCCAACCTTTCCTGTCATTCTGGGGCTCTCAGCCCCCTCTTTTAGGAACCAGGGCCAGGGTGCCATCTACAAGGAACCTCACCTGATACTCCAGCTTCCTGTGCTCACCAGATGGGTGAGTCCCTCTTTCATTTCCCTGGAAGCCTCCCCCAGCCCCCGCCAGGTCCGCCTGAGGCTGGGGTCGCATCTCCCCCTGTTCCATGGTGGCCCCTGAGGGAATGATCTGGAGAAGGGAAGGGTGAGGCAGGCAGGTGGGGTTGCTGCTGTCCTTTCCCTGGAAAATCCCAGCTCCCTTTGCCCCCCTCATACCACCCCTCCTCCCAGATCTGATGCTGGTTCACAAAAGTAGCCCTAATAATGGCCACTGCTGAGGTATTGAGACGTGGAGATGCTGTGTTCACACACACAGCAGCTCCACACAAAAGGGAGTCCTGCCCCCATTTCACAGATAAGAGACTGAGGCTCAGTGAAGGGAAGTGACTCGCCACAGATCACGCAGCTCAGTGGCGGCCGAGAGGAGCCGTGAGAATCTCAAAGGGACAGAAGGCAGCCAGGGCAGCTAGTTAGGGTTCCTTCCCCCCTACCAGGCCTCAGTTTCCCGTGGTGAAAGGAGAGGCCCGCATGTGGTAGCCTCAGAGACTTCATCTAGATCTGACCCTCGCTGGTCTCAGATCATCCTGGTCAAGCCCCCAGCCACACCACGGGATCCGAGCCAAGTTGCCCTCCTCCTGCTCTTCCTGCTCTTGGGCTCCACACCCACACCCAGCTGGTCTTTTCCCTTAGGGTCTGTCCCAGGCTCAAGCTCTTTGCTTCTCCCTCTCATTCCCACTCCTTCATGGCCTGCCCTCTGCTAAGACTGACCCAAGTCTGGACTCCAGGGCTCACTGGGGCCTGTGATGCCTTAACCCAGGGGTTTTCAAACTTGATACGGGCAGGATTCCCTTCCTAATGAAACCCTGCTAGGAAAGCCAATTGGCAAAAGAGATTCCCCAAAGGACTGCTCGGTTAAAACAGCCGAGAGGCTGGCCTGTTTGCTTGACCTCATGTCCTTATCCAACACTACCCCGGGTCACCGCAGGATTCTCTGGAGCCTAGTCTGAAAATAACAGTATTAACCCTCAGTAATGGTGACATAAAGAACCCTGGTGGCACAGTAGTTAAGTGTTTGGCTGCTAACCGAAGGGTTGGTGGTTCGAACCCACCAGCTCCTCCGAGGGAGAAAGATACGGCAATCTGCTTTCTTCCGTAAGGATTACAGCCTTGGAAACACTATGGGGCAGTTCTGCTCTGTCCTATAAGGTCGCTATGAGTTGGAATCGACTCAACAGTAGTGAGTTTGGTTTTTTTTTTTTAATGGTGACATTTCAGGAGGGGCCTATAGGAGAAATACTTTGGACAAGCGGCCAGTACTTGCTAGAGTCACCACATGAGATGGTGGGCACAGATTGGCAGACTGACTCAGAAGCCCTCTAAAAATTCTAAGATCCCACAGCCCAGACTCGGGAAGCCTACAGGTCTGGATGCCAATCCCTGCTTCCTCCCTGGTTGACTCTCCGAAGGCTCCCTACCTCTCCCACCCACCCCATCTGTAATATGGGGATGACAGGGTTGTTTGGAGGATTAAATGAGTTGATGTTCATAAAGAGTTTAGCAAGTAATAACTAACAAACAAACGGCAAATTTGTGCCATTGCTGTTATTTTTATGGCCCCACCACTTTTGAATTGTTACATTCTAGAGGTTATTTGCCCTCTTGCTGCTTCAGTTTCCTCCGCGGTGCAAACAATTAAAGGACTTGGTTGCTAACTGAAAAGTTGGAGGTTCGAGGCCACCCAGAGGCACCTTGGAAGAAAGGCTTGGTGATCTACTTCTGAAAAATTAGTCATTGAAAACCCTTTGGAGCATGGTTCTGCTCTGACAAACACGGGGTCGCCATGAGTTGGAATCAACTCCATGACAACTGGGAATGATGGTGGTACCTACCTCCCAGGGTCGTTGTGCATGGAGATAAATGAACGCGAACACGTTAGGGGGCTTAGTTAACGCTTGGTACAAAGTGAAGAAGACTCAGCAGACGTTATATTACTTATCACGATCATTATTGCCATTCTTCCATCCTGGCCCTAGTGGGCAGACACTCCTGGGCCCGGCCCCTGTCTGCAGGAGGCCCCCGTCCCCCATCCCCGGGGCCCGTCTTACCCTGGAGGGATAGAGGCGCGCGCGCTCACGCTGGTCGTGCGCTGGGGCCCAGGCCGGTTGAGGTTGTTCTGCCCGGCGGTGGGCGCGCTGCCGAGGGCGCTGGGGCTCCGCGGGGGCGCCCTGGGGGGCGGCGCGGGCTCAGTAGGGCCGACAGTGGGCGCGGCCCAGAGCGCTCCGCCGGCTAAGTTGGCGCTGGGGCGCACGGGGAGCGTGCCTGGAAGCCCTCCGGGTGGCGGATGCGGCGGGGCGCCGGGGGGCGCCTTGCGGCGCTGCGAGGCCAGGATGGCATTGGAGGCGGCACGCGTGCTGTTGACCAGCAGGCACTGCTGGCACGAGCAGGGCTGGCCTGAGCTGGCGCCCACGGGCCACGACTGCGACTTGGGGATGGAGCCGACGGTGAGCGGGTAGGCCAGGTCCAGGCGGCGGCGAAGGCGGCGGCGCCGGCGCGTCTGACGGTTCATCTGCGACATGCTGTTGAAGTAGATGAGGTAGCAGAAGCCGAGCGACGAGAGGTCAAGCCACGGGTGCTGCTTCTCGTAGGCGTTCTGGATGGTAATGCAGATGTCCATGTCGTAGGCTGTCCACGCTCCGCCGTCGTTCTCCCACTCCCACACGATGCCCTTGCCCGGCGCCGACGACGGGTCGTAGAAGTTGCGCCGCACGGGCCGCATGGTGCCTGTGGCCACAGAGGGAAAGGACGGGGCGGGGGGTGGGGGTCAGCTACAGACGCTCTCCAGATGGGGGAAGCAGGGAAGGAGCACAGGCCTGGAGAGGAGGGGAGGTTTAGAGGGGTCAGCATAGACCCGAGGGGAGGGGTCAATGCAGGTGGGGAGGGATGGGGGTAAGTACAGGCTAGGGTGAGGGTGAGGAGGAGGCAGGGATGGGGCCAATACAGGTTGGGGAGTGGGAGATTCCACAAAGCAGGTGTCAAACAGGGTGGGGGAGAACATCAACAAGGGAGCAGGGTAGTCAAGTCCCCCCCATTAATGTAATGGACATTGAGGGGAGCCCTGTGCTGGAGGAAGGCAGAGTGGGTGTGGGGTTGTTCAGACAGATGGGGGAGGTCCACAGAGGCCAAGACCATGCAGACAGGTGGCATGCAGCGCTTCCCTTCATTAGTTCATTCATTCATTCAATAATTCATTCATCAGTCTATCCATTCATTAGTTGAGTTTTATTAATTCCAGCACTAGTTCATTTATTCACTCAATAAGTCTTTCATGAGTTCATTCATTTATTCAGGCCTTAGTTCACACATTCATTTGTTCACGCTTTAGTCATTAATTCACATATTCATCAGTTCATTCATTTATTCATGGCTTAGTTCATGCATCCATGTATTCATTAGTCCATTCCTTCACGCCTGCAGTCATATATTACCCTTCCCATTCATACCTGCATTTATGCCTGCTCCCTTGTTAGCTTACTCCTTTATCCATTCATTCAATCCTTCCTGCATTCACAATCATCCCATTTAAAATTATGTACCCCCATATATTTCTCTTTCCTCCTCTCCTCCCCTGCTCTGTTTTCTCCTTCTGATGTACCTTATATTCTACCTCTTTATCTTGTTTCTTGTCTGTCTCCATCACTAAAACGTCACAGTCACAAGGGCAGGAACTTTGTTTTGTTCACTGCTATATCCCCAGAGCCTGCATATAGTAGATGCACAATAGATACTTGAATGAATGAATGAAGGAGTGCACACATTGATCCATTTGGGGTTCGGTTATTCTTATTCCTTCATTCCTTTTGTTCACCCTGCGTCGGTCCATTCCTTCGACCATTTCTGTATTTGTTTTTTCATGCATCTCTCGGTTCACCTGTTCCTTCCTTCAACAAACATTTGCTGCATGCCTGCTCTCTGGCAGGCTCCATGCTAAGTGCTCATTCATAACCCACAGAATAACCATGTGGTAACTGGCCAGGTAGGTATTAGTGCCCCTAGTTTAAAAGCGAGGGCTCTGAAGTTTTCCTCCCAACCACTGCTCTGTGTTTCCCAAAGCTCTAGGTGCTCCCTGAGAGCAGGGCTCCGCAGGAAGCTCTGGGTAACCAGATCAAGGTCCAGGCTGCAGGACTTCTCAGGGCCTTTAGCTGGCTCTGTGCACTGGGACCCGTGTGAAGAGATTCTTTTGCAGGGTTCCTTTGGCACACCTGCAGGACGGCTGCACCCTTGACTGCTCCTCAACTGTGGGCAAGTCCCTTATGTCTCCCTAGCCCTTGGTAGGCTCATCTAGAAAACAGTGGTGACTGGAAGGTTGTATCCCACAGGTCTGCAGCCAGACGGGTGGGGACCTTCACGGTCCTTCCCCAGGACTCCCCCTTGTTCAGGCTTCTCTCTCCTGATCACAAACTGACTATCCCTCATTTGTGTCCCTACCTAGGGTTCAAAGAGCTTTTCCTCTGCCCCCTCCTTTGTTGGGATCCCAGACACTGGGGAAATTGATGCATGGAGCTGTAGCTCCTGATATGAGAGAGGTGACAGGGAGGGGGTTGGTAGCCCAGCCTCAGGAAAGAAGGTCCTCTGGTGGCACAGTGGTTAAAGCACTCAGCTGCTAACCAAAAGTTGGCAGTTCAAACACACCAACTGCTCCACAGGAGAAAGATGTGGCAGTCTGCCTGTGTAAAGATTACAGCCTTGGGAACCCTATGGGTCAGTTCTGCTCTATCCTGTAGGGTTGCTGTGAGTCAGAATTGATTCAACAGGAATACCAAAAAAAAAAAAAAGAAAACCAAAAACCAAAAAACCAAACCCACTGCCATCGAGTCGATTCCGACTCATAGCGACCCTACAGGACTGAGTAGAACTGCCCCATAGAGTTTCCCAGGAGCACCTGGTGGATTTGAACGGCCGACCTTTTGGTTAGCAGCTGTAGCACTTAACCACTACACCGCCAGAGTTTCCTCAACAGCAATAGGTTTGGTTTTTTGGTTTGGGTTCTGTCTTAGTTATCTAGTGCTGCTATAACAGAAATGCCACAAGTGGATGGCTTTAACAAACAAATTTATTCTCTCACAGTCTAGGAGGCTAGAAGTCCGAATTCAGGGTGCCAGCTCCAGGGGAAGTCTTTCTTTCTCTGTTGGCTCTGGGGAAAGTTCCTTGTCATCCATTTTCCCCTGGTCTAGGAGCTTCTCAGCACAGGGATTTGGGGTCCAAAGGATGCACTCCCCTCCTGGCTCTTCATTCTTGGTGGTATGAGGTCCCCCTGTCTCTCTGCTCGCTTCTCTCTTTTATATCTCAAAAGAGATTGACTCAAGACACAACCTAATCTTGTAGATTGAGTTCGGACTCATTAAAATAACTGCCTCTAATCCTGCCTCATTAACATCATAGACTTAGGATTTACAACACATAGGAAAGTCACATCAGATGACAAAATGGTGGACAATTATACAATACTGGGAATCACGGCCTAGCCAAGTTGACACACATTTTTGGGGACACAATTCAATCCATAGCAGGCTCCAGCCAATCATATAAAAACTCCCCCAGGTCTCTGGATGGCCTCACTCAGTTGCCTGATCTATCACTTAAATTGAGTGTGTGGGTATTGATTTCTTCCTTGCTGATGGTGCTTCTTCCAGGGCAGACCTGAGAGGGGATTGTTGCTGTTGTGTGCCATGGAGTTGATTCTGACTCACAGAGACCCTATAGGACAGAGTAGAACTGCCCCATAGGGTTTCCGAAGCTGTAATGTTTACAGGAGCAGATCACCAGGTCTTTTCTCCCGCAGAACAGCTGGTGGGTTCCAACCGCCAACCTTTTGGTTAGCAGCCAAGTGCTTAGCCATTGTGCCACCAGGGTTCCAAGAGAGGATTAGTCAGAGAGAAAACCCTGGATCCTGCTCTGTTCCTAAGTGCTGGTCTTCCCCTCCCGGGGCCTCATTTTCCCCATCGGCAAAATGAGGGGTTGTGATAGATGACGGTCAGTTCTGGCCTGCTGAACTACCACCATTAGCCTCCAAAAGGTGCTACCCAGAAGGTGTAACCCACTAGATGGAAGGGAAGGGACGCCTTATTTAACAACCTCCGTGTGCCAAGTTCTGAGCTGAGCAGGGAGGGTTAGGGGTGGGAGGTATGGAGTAAAATGGTTGAAACAACTAAAGAGTCTCACAGGCCTTGTGCAAATCCCAGCTTCAAGCATAGCTTTAGTGTCCTCATCTGTAAAATGGGACTATTAAAACCCACCCCACAGGATTACTGTAGGACAAATAAAATAATGCATGTCAAAGGTGCTCAGTAGAGCACTTGGCATATAGTAAGTGCTCAACGAATGTTAGCTGGGATGGCTGTTATTGCTACATACGTTATTACCTACACTCACCCCCATCACCCAAGGCCTTGTTCATTTGGTGAACTCCTATTCATCCATCAAAACCCTCCATATGCCCACCTCTTCCAGGAAGGTGGTTCTGTTGCTATAGCTGGTACCTGCAGCTTTTTACTGCGTGTTTATCCTTGCACTGTAATCAAATTAGGTATTTGTTTTTGTTCTTAATCTCCCTCACTGGTCAGTGACTTTCTGGAGGAGAGGGCTGGATCAGATCCATGTCTATATTTCCAGCACCAGGCACAGAGCCTGGCCCAAAGGAGGCACCTGCAACTGAAGTGGACAACCTGCTTGGCACATGTCAGGGCTCAGAGGGAGTGGGAAAGAGGAGGGGCTGGTCTGATGCAGAAAGAGTGGAGTCGAGCAGATGCAGCCCCACCAGAAGGCCAAACCACACCCACACTGGGTCCCTGGGGTGGGGGATTCCAAGGCAAGTGAGGAGCTGGTTCCAGAGGTCAGTACTGGCCAGCTCTCCTGCAAAGGATTCTGGGAGCTCCTCCCACCAGGTCAGGGCCAGCCAGCCCAGGCGTCCCGCTCTCCAGGGCTCTATTTACCAGGTATCGATTTTCCTGCCTGTTTACTAGTAGTTATTAAAGGCTATGTCTCTGGAGTCCTTTTGAAATGAAATTGGAACCTGGAGAGCTGGAATAATTAGGGCAGCTGCCGCCCTCCCTGCTGGGCCCTGCACCCCACAGCGCCCGCTACTGCCCGCCTGCCCATCATCCACCACTCAGGCCCACGCTGGCTGAGGACCAGGCTGAGGGGGGCCGGCTGGTTCCCTGGTGACCTGGCTGGGCTGCGATCTCGAGATTTCCAGACGAGCGGCGGGAGGGCTCCTTCTCCTCCCCAGTGGCCTTGGCCTAGATTTTCGGCCAGAACAATGGGTCTTTAAGATGGGCCTGGAGGTTCTGCAGCCTGGGAGGCATGGCTGGCCTTTCTCTTCGACCTACCCTGCTGTGTGTCCTTGGGCAGGCCACTCCCCTTCGTGGCCTCCAGGATGCCCAGCTGCGCCGGCCACGAGGCTCTGAGTCCCCACGGCCATAGGGACCCGTGTCCAGCACGCATGCTTTTCTGGGTCTGTTTTTGTGTGTCTGCTTTTTTTTTGATCCCTCCTTCAGTTTCCTAAGAATGTTTAGTTGAAAAATTCCAGTCTTGTTCCAGCTGAGCTGAGGGGAAAGGGGCTTTGGGCCAAATGTCAGCTGCAAGGTTGAAGGGCCCCCTGAGATCAGGCACGGGGGCGGCAGGGTGGCTGTAAGCAGAGACGCTCCGTGCCTGGGGCAGAGACAGGGAGGGGGTGTAGGGACACAGAGGGGGAGCGAGAGAGGCAGAGAGAGACAGGCTGGGGCAGCGAGGGAGGTAAGAGGGACCGGGAGACAGAGATAAACACGGAGAGGCACACCCAGAGACAGAGAGAGACACACCTAGACAATAGAGAGACTGTCAGAGAGAGGCCAAGATCAAAATGGGAATTACTGAGCAGCCACACAAGGAGAAAGGCCCTGAGCCGGGGTCAGGGAGACAGAGTGGGTTTGAGAGCATGGAGAAATGAAAGACTGAGGGGTTGTGGAGGGTCAGAACAAGCAACCAAGACCAAGAAACAGAGAAGAACAGAGAGGAGAGACAAGGGGGGCAGAAAACAGCAACAGTGATAACTACAGAGCTAACACTTACTGAGCACCTACTATGTGCCAGATGCTGTGCTCAGCACTTTTCCTTGCACTAACTCATTCTATCCTTACATCGTTCCTTCCAGGGAGGTATTAAGATTATTCCCATTTTACATGTCAGGAAACTGAGGCCCAGAGAGGTGAAATCTTGAGAGGATGAGAGCAGAGGGCTGGAAATGATGCTCCATCATGGAAGGTCCAGGTTGGACTGGTTCCAAAGGGCTCAGCTCAGCCAGGTGATAGCCCAGTTTAGGATGCCTCCAGGGATGGGGAATTCACTACCTCAGCTTCATCCTCAGTTGTTTAGCTGTGAGAGGTTCCTGCCCTGAGCACGTGGCTCACATCTGAGCCCCTTGCCTGAAGGTGGGGTGTGGATGTGTCTCAGCCCCTCAGGAAGCTGACTCCATGGAGGACGGGAAGGGCCCTGAGCCCCCCTGCCTGCCCCTCAGCCTCCAAAGGGCTCTTCCCTGGGTTGAACTGGGGTCCTGAGGCCTGTCCTGACCCAAGGCCCAGCAGGGAACCCCTCCCTCTGGGGGTGGCTGCCTGGAGGGAAGTGAGCTCAGCTCAGGGGCCCCCAGACCATGACAGGAAGGGGAGCCCCGGGGGAGGCAGTCACAGGACATCCTGTCAGGTGGGGCAGTCCCGCTGCAGGTTGCGGCCTGGTCAGACCCCAAGGTGGGGGCCTGTGTGGGGTGGGGGTTTGCTGAGTGTGAACAGAGTACCCACTGGGCACCAGGCCCCAGAGAGGGACCTTAGCGAATTCTCCACCAGCTGGTGAAGTAGTAACAATTGCTCACACCAGGAGAACACACTTGTGTGGCCCAGATCCATGCTAACTCATTTAACCCCCACAACAACCCTCTGAGGTAGGAACGCTATCACCCCACTGTAGAGGAGAAGAAAGGAGCCCTGGTGGCACAACAGTGAAGCGCTCAGCTTCTAACCGAAAGACTGGCAATTCAAACATACCAGCAGCTCTGCGGAAGAAAGACCTGGTGATCTGCTTCCATAAAGATTACAGCCTAGGAAACCCGATGGGGCAGTTCTACCCCGTCACACAGGGTCGCTATGAGTTGGAATCGACTCGATGGCACGCGACAAGAGAGGTAAGGAGACGGAGAAACGGCAGTTTAGGAGCACACCCGGGGTTATCCACAGGAAGTGACGGAGCCAGAAGCTAAACCCAGGCCACCTGGCTCTACCTGCGCTTTTACTGCTCTCATCTACTCTCTTGAGCCTGTGTTCCAGAGGCGGCAACTGAGGCACAGAGGTCACGTAGCAGGTAAGTGACCAGGCTGCTCTGTCACCTTCTGGAATAGCCACCCTTTCCCTTCACCTCCACCCACCACCCCAGCTGATTATCTGAATGGCTGACCAACTCCCTCTAGCAACAACCACAACAGCAATAACAATAATGGCTCTGGTTTATCAAGTGCTTTCGCTGCATGCCAGCTAAGGGCTTACGCGCATCATTTTCCAGTCCTCACAACAGCCCTAGGGGTGTACATTATTATTAGCACCATTTGACAGATGGGGAAGCTGGGGCTCCTTGAGAGGACATGGAAGTCCCCCTGGGGGCAGTGGCAGGGCAGGGATTTGAACTGCAGCCTGTGGACCCAGAGTGCCTACCCCCTCCCATCCTGCAATCAATAATCCCACAGTGTTCTGTTTCCTTCCAAACCCTCCCCAGGGACTCGTCAAGCTAAGCTGCGGCCCATTAGCGGTTTCTGCACGTTTATAGTTGGCCCAGGCTCCCCAGGGTGTGCTGGCAGCTGGGCCAGGGCGGTGGGGAGGGGAGGGGAATGGAGGAGACGGCCCCCAGCCCTGCCCTGAGATGGTGGAGGGGCTGCATGACCCTCACGTAGGCTACCACCTTGGAATTGGCCTTGAAGGGCTCTTTCCCTGGAGAGGCTACCAAGAGCTGGAGGCTGGCTGTGCATGCCTGATGGTTAGCACGGGGAGCTGGGGGCTTCCCGGGCACCCAGAATCCCACACGCTTGCACTTTCAGACTCCCTGACACAGAAGTGATTGCTGAGAGTGGGAAATGGAGGGGTGGGAACAGAGGGCAGACAGTCCTCCACCAATTAGACTCCTCTGTGGCCTTGGGAAAGCAGCTTGACCCCTCCCAGTTGCTCTTTTCTCATCTGTGAAACGGACATAATAGCAACAATAGCAAACACTCACAGAGGGCCTACTGTGTGCCAGGCACTGTTCTAACAACTCTATGGAGCAGGCACCATTATCATTGTCTTTTACAAATACTGAGGCACAGAGAGGCGAAGTAGCTTGCTCAAAGTCACACAGCTATAAAGTGGCAAAGCCAGGATTGAACCCAGCCAGGATTTGAACTTCTCCCCACTTCTATGCCAACAACCTGGTCCAAGTCAGAACTGCTCACTTGGACTATGGCATAACCTCCTTCCTGGTGTCCCAGCCTCCACTTTTTGCTTCCTGTAACACATTCTTCACAAGGCAGCCGGAGGGATCTTCCATATACTCAAATCTGACCATGCCACTCTCCTGCTCAACACCCATCAATAATAGCTCCATAGTGCCCTTAGGAATCAATCTAAGCTCCTTAGCCCGGCCCTCAAGGCCCATCACAAGCTGTCTGCACATACTTTAGCCACATCAAGCTTCTAGTTGTTCTTGGAACACATCATGCATGGTTAAGCCTCTGTGTACTTGCACATGCTGTTCCTTGTGCCTGGAATGTCCTTCCACCCACCCCATCCCATCTTTCTCGCTGCAGAGTTCCTAGCCAATCTTTCTGGCTCCAGTTAGTGAACTTAACTGAAAGCTATACATGACTAGGCCAAGGCTGAAACTTGTGGTGGATTTGGTTTGGTTTTGGTCTATACACAGTATTTACATTTAAAAAAAAAAAAAGTGATTAACATTTAAAAATTGGGGGGTGGATTCCCATAAAAGTTCCTGTTTCAAAAATCTCACAATGTCCGAAGACGTGACCACAGGGATTCCCACCCCTCCGTGGCAGTGATTAGCAGGAGCTGTCTAGGCTGCCCTGTTCATGCCTTCGACAAATATTTATTGAGCGCCTACTGTGTAATAGGCACCTGAAAACAAGAGTCAAAACCTCAGTCCTCCCAGCTGCTTCACACATTTCTACCAGCTACTCAGGCCCTGGAAAGCATCTGAATTTGCAACCTCTTTGTAGATGGGGAAACTGAGTCCAAGAGAGAGGAAGGGATTTGGCTAAGATCACCTAGCAAATTAGAGACAGATCTTGAATGCAGGCCCCCTGACTCCCAATTCTACAGTACCAGGTGACCAACGCCTTAGCATGAATGGGCCAGTGGTCCCTGCAGGGAACCTGGGGGAGGGCCATGCTGACCCCCACCTGGGGAGGGTGAGCTGACACCTGCCTGGGGAGGGTGATGCTGACCCCCACCTGGGGAGGGTGAGCTGACACCTGCCTGGGGAGGGCCATGCTGACCCCCAGCTGGGGAGGGTGAGCTGACCCCCGCCGGGGCAGGGCCATGCTGACCCCGACCTGGGGAGTGTGACGCTGACCCCTGCCTGGGGGAGGGCCACGCTGACCCCCACCTGGTGGAGGGTGAGCCGACCCCCACCTGGAGAGGGAGAGCTGACCCCCGCCTGTGGAGGGCAAGCGGACCCCTGCCTGGGGAGGGCCAGCAGACCCCCACCTGTGGAGGGCAATGCTGACCCCCGCCTGGCTAAAGGCGATGCTGACGCCACCTGGGGAGGGCGAGCTGACCCCCACCTGGGCAAAGCCCATGTGGGCCCCTCCCCCCTGGGCGAGGGCTCCTTAATGGTGCAGTTTCAGGTAAACTCTAGCTTCCCCTGGTGTGCTTTGCTCAGAGTCAGAGGGAGAGGGGACAAAGGCCAGCCTGTCACCAGGAGAAAACGTGGCTGTGCTGCGCTGCGGCTGCTGGCAGGGCTGTCCTGGCCGCCAGCACTGCCTCCTTTGATTGCCTGGTCCTTTGTTCTGCACTTCAGGGCACTCAGATCCACGGCCTGCTGCCAGGCTCCCTCCTGCACCCCGTCACCGCCTGCCACTACTGCCAGGGCAGGTGGAGGCAGTGGCCTGGAGTGACTCCAGCGGCCCATTGGAGGTGCCCAGAGAGGGAGAAGCACTTCTCGAGGGTGGCAGAGCAAGACGTAGCCACACAGGACCCGGTGGGGACTCAGTCTCAGCCTGGTAGCTCCTGGAGTCCCTGGGTCAGGAACAGCACCATGACCTGGGAACCTACCCAGTGCCTGGCCTTCGGCATTACCCAGTCTTCCCCATCTGAACAGAAGCGTCTCGAGGGCAGGAGTCTGTGCCTACTGTGTTCACCTAGGACAGTGCCCAGCACATAGTAGGAGTTCATTAAATTCCTTTTGAATAAATGAACGCATTAATACTGCCCACAGGCCCATGAGATGGGCACTGTTGCTGGGCCCATATTACAGGTGAGGAGACTGAGACTCAGGGAGGTAGTGTGGTTTGCCTGAAGTCACACTTCACCTTTTCCCCAGGATTCCCAGTGAGGTGCTGGGAAGGGAACTGTGACCCTGGCCCTCACCAACAGGCTTCCCAAGGCAGCCAGTCCCGGGTTTCGGGACCCACATCCTCAGCTGATGTCTCCAGGGGCAGATGGAGGTTAGTAGGGGGGTGTCTGTGCCAACTGGGAGGCTGGGCAGGCTCTTGAGGGGCAACTGTCCCGGGGCCACCACTGGGTTGATGCCAGAACCGGGAAGGCCCAGGAAGACGGGGAGATGATGGGGAGGGGAAGGCCTGGGAGGCCCCTGGGGGCCCTTTGTACCTAAAGAACTGCACCTAGGGTGGGAGTAGGGGACCTGACTGCCCCCTCGCCTGAATGGGCACCTCCACCAAGACTAGTTCTGCCCTACCACCTCCCCTCTCACCTCCCCATCCTGGGCCCTCCTCATCATTCTCCCATCACCCCTCTATCACCTCCCATGATCACCCCTACACTTCCCGCTTCACTCTGTTTTCTCCTTCACACCTCCTCCGTTACACCCCCCATCTTGTCCCTTCCCCCACTGACCCCCGTCGCCTCCCATCCCTCCCCCCATCCTGCCCTCATCAACTCCCTGTCCCCTCCCCCACCGCAGCTCTCCTCACCCTCCATCACCTCTCCAATCGATTGCCTCCTCCATCACAGCTCCCGTCACCTCCCCCATCTCTAGGTCAGACTCCACAGCTCCCTTGGAAAGGCAGGAGGCTGGGTGTTGGGAGAGAGCAGGAAGGGACAGGGAGGTGAGAAGGAGGGAGGCAGTGATGTGGTGCTGTCCAAGGTGCTGGGGCCCGCCAGGGGCCTGGCACCAGGAGAGCCTGGCAGGCACCCTGCCCACCCAGCAGCGCACCTGGATCTGAACCTCTGCCCCTCCTCTTCCTAGTCTGGGCAGGTGGCTCGACGCCCCTCCCTTGAGCCTCACCTTTATTATGTACACTATGGGTTGTTGCCTGCTGGCTGGCCGCTGGAAGGAGGCCCAGACAGAGTAAGGAGGGCCTGGGTGGGCCCCTGCCTGCTTGACGGCCCCAGCTCTGGCCTCCCACATCTGTGATTAATGAGACTGATCCTGCAGTGTGGCTCTGGATCCCTGGGGTCTGGCTGCTAAAGGGCAGCAGCTGGCACCTGCCAGCCCCCGATGGGCCTGAGATGCCTCCCTTAATCCCTCCTCGCCTCTCCTCTCCCCAAATGCAGGTCTCCCAGGGCCTGTCACAGCTTCCACTGCCACCAAGCCCAAGGTGTCCTCAGCCTTTGTCCTCCAAGCTCGTCCAGCCTCCACGCCTTGGGTCACCCCGCTGCCTCCACCTGGAAATGCTCCTCCCTCCGTCTGCTTATCCAGTCTCTCAGGGGACCCCCTTTTCAGGAAGCCATCCCTCTCAGAGCCCCCAACCACACACTATCTACATCACCAGGCCAGAGGTAACTTTTACCTCTCCTACGAGGCATTTAAATCTTCTTCCTACTTGAAAATGAGTGCTTACTATGTGCTGAGTAATGTTCTCCATGCCTTTACCTACATGATCTCATTTAATCCTCACAACAACCCTCTCAGGCAGGGACTATTCTTATCCCCATTTTACAGATGAGGAAACTGAGGCTCAGAGTGGTTAAAGGGTTTGCCTGTGGCCACACAGCCAGCAAGGGACCAGAGCTACGTCTGTTGGCCTCCTGAGCCAGAGGGTTCACTTCTCATAACATGTATTTACCTCTGTCCCCAAGAGACTCTGAAATCGACTTTAGCAGGGGCCTTGTCCATCTCTCTGAGTCCCCAGGGCCCCGGTACTGAGCAGGCACCAATGACTGTCAAATAAATGTGATGATGGATTTACGGTATCAAAAGAGGTTCCTGGAGCCAGACAAGCAACGAGAGGCCCAAAGAATGAGTCTGTAAAGGTAGAAACGTAGGCGGTGTGACAGGTGGCTGTGGGGAGACTCCCACGTATGGATTAGCTGGACTTGTCACCACCCCAAGATGAACCCCTCCCCACCCCATATGTCAGGCACAGCCCAGCACCAGGGGCCTCCCAGCCAGTCTGGGAGAGGGCCCCCAGGGCATTTCCTGTAACCACGGAGCTGGGCCCTGGAGGACTCCTAGGGTGGCACTGGCTGTCCCTACCTTGGTAGAGACCCTGACAACAGGCCCCAGCAGAGCACGAAAGGGAGGAGGGGGAAGGGGACTCTCAGCCAGGGCATTGAATGTCACCTTGCTCTCCATCCCTGAGGCCTGTCTGGGCTCTGGGAGCCTGGGTTCTCGTTCTATCTCAGGACTGATTGGCTGTGTGACCTTGGCCAAGTCACTTGCCCTCTCTGGGCCTCAGTCTCTCCATCTGCACAGTGACCCGCCCTAGGAGTCTAAATTCTGGAGGTGCTTTCCCTGGGGATCACCAGGGCTGCTCCTCCCCTCTGGGTGGCCCCACCAGTCTCTAATAGCCTACGAGTGGACACCCCCTAAGGGCAGGGACCAGGGCTGATAGGCGC
Organism: Trichechus manatus latirostris; assembly: GCF_000243295.1. Classification (NCBI taxonomy): domain Eukaryota; kingdom Metazoa; phylum Chordata; class Mammalia; order Sirenia; family Trichechidae; genus Trichechus; species Trichechus manatus. The sequence continues at coordinate 12,347,567 of NW_004443997.1, forward strand.
CCAAGCTCAGGGACAGGATACAGGCTTGGCAGATGCTGAAACCAGCCACCACCTGTCACTCTAGCCCAACAGCTTGGGAGCACCAGACACAGCTGGCTACTAGCCTGTCCCCAGCCTGGCCTCCCCCAGCCTCAGCTGTTCCATCTGCAGAATGGGCAGAAGGCTGCCACAAGTCCTTCCAGCAGCAGAGGGAGAGGAGAACGGGAGAGACCAGGCAGAAAGATGCTTTTCCTGCCCCCAGCCCTGTGAGACTAGGGCGGAATCTGGGAATGCCGGGAGGTGGCTGAGTCAGGTGTCTGTCCAGCTGTGTGGACAGAAGGAAACTCGGGGTCTAGGGTGACGCCCTTGGAGGTGGAGGCTGCTGCCCCAATAGCAGGGGTTGGGAATGACCCCCCGAGAGGCTGTGGCCTCCCATAGGGGCAGAAAGCAATTCCCAAACCTTCCCTCTATGGTGGTGGGGGCCAGCCCCCTCACCGAAAGACCCTGATGGCTCCTAGGCCCAGCTCAGCCACCCACTCACTGCTGTGCCCGCCCGGTCAAGTCCCTTAGCCTTCACTTTCCCATCTGTGCAACTGTGAATTATCTGTAGTAGGGGCGGCTCAAGACAAAAGAAGATGAGGAAAGCTTTAGGGAGACAAAGCACGTGGCCCAGCCAGGATATCACCAATATCACAGCACAAATGCGTAGCTGAGAGAAGCCTACTTCTGGCTCTCCCCTCCAGCTCTCTGCCTGGGAGAGCACCATTAGTGCGCCTCGGCCACCATCACGTGGCCCAGGGGCACAGGGGTTCTCCATCCATGTAGGAGGGCTCCAGTTTCCATCCCAGGCCCTGGGCTTCTAACCTGCAGGCCTTCAAAGGGAAACTCACCCACTGCGGGGAGCAGTGAAAACGGCCCAGTGGGAGAGAGGCGAGGGGGCAACGGCTGTGCAAACAGTCACCCCCATGGGGCAGGGGGCCTCTCCCCTGTGGGCAGAGCCTGACACCTGGGCCTTCTTCCTGTGACTGCGTGAGAGGCATATAGATAGGGCATGTGTGTCAGCCAGTATATACACATGTGCATCTCAGTGCATGCCGCGAGGAGAGCGCCTCAGCACGTGTGTGCGTGTGTCTAGGCACACATCACGAGGCATGTATTGCAGTATATACATGTTGAGTGTGTCTTGGTAGATTAAGAACATGTTACAGCAGGGATTGGTGAATTACAACCTATGCGCCAAATCCATTCACTGCTTGTTTTTGTACAGCCCATGAGCTAAGAACGGTTGTTACATTTTTAAATGGTTGGGGAAAAAAATAAGAGTATTTCATGACACATAAAAATTATATGAAATTCAAATTTCAGTGTCCAAAACTCATTTTACTGGAACACAGCTACACTCATTTGTTATGTATTGTCTACAGTCACAGAGTAGCTGCAATAGACATGGTATGGCCTCAAGGCCTAAAATATTTACCATCTGGCCTTATGAGGGAGCCCTGGTGGCACAGTGGTTAAGAGCTACGGCCGCTAACCAAAAGGTCAGCAGCTCGAATCCACCAGCTGCTCCTTGGCAACCCTATGGGGCAGTTCTACTCTGTCCTATAGGGTCACTATGAGTCGGAATCGACTCAACAGCAACAGGTTTTGGCCCTATGAGAAAAACTCTGCTGGCTCTTGTATTAGACCACTAGCAAAACTGGTGGGACACACTCCAACCTCCCACAAAAATTAAAGTTCAGTTCAATTAACTTATCAAGAATTTTACAATTAGAAAATCTAGATAGATGCTGTGTTCATTTCAGCACATACATGCAAGTTTTGTGTTTTACAACTTTATATTGTTTTTTAAGTGTGTTAGGACCTCTAAAGGTCTGAATTCCACTCCACTCATTTACAATCTGCAGGGTTTAGCACATGCTGGGCATGTAGTGAGTGATTAGTCAATGCTTGGAGATAAAATAGGCTCAGTTCTCTCCATCAACCCAACACCCCTGCTAGTGAAACGATGCTCTCGCCCATTTCATAGATGTGAAAACTGAGACCTGGAGAGGTGAGGACACCTGCCCAAGGTCCAACAGCCAGTCAGTGGCAGAGGGGTGTCTGGAACTCAGGTCTCCCACCTCCTGATCCAGGCTCTCTCCTGGACCATTAACAATGAGGACAAGATGTCCTCTCTTAGGATATATATATATTTTTGCTCCCAGTTGGAACAGGGTGCGGGGGGGGGACAAATTATAACATATGCGGTGGGGAGGCATCTTGCCCCTCCCTCCAGGGGATTTCCAGGCATCCTAGGTCCCTGCCAGCCCTAATAGGTTTCCTTAACTGGGGGGGTCTTGGCAGGTGCCCAGGAGCCCAGTGAGGGATGAGTGTTTTTCCCTTTTCCGGCAAACAGGGGACAGGTGTGGAGTGAACCGCTCTGGGGGGGTGGGGGGAAGTGACCAAAGCTAAACTGGGGGATCCAGAGAGGTTGAACCATAAAAGGCTGCCACTGCTGAAGGGGGAAAGAAGAGAGTTTGGGAGTCTGGGGAGCCAGGAACCGCGGTGGGGGTGCTGCATATAGAAAAAAACCAAACCTGTCGCCATCAAGTCAATTCTGACTCAAAGTGACCCTACAGGACAGGGTAGAACTGCCCCATGGGATTTCCAAGGAGCGCCTGGTGGATTCGAACTGCTGACCTTTTGGTTAACAGCCGAACGCTTAACTACTATGCCACCAAGGGGCCCTGAAAGGGGGCGGCAATCAAAGGCAAAGTCACCAACTTGGCAGCCTCAGGAGGGGCTATCCCTGCTTCCAACAGTTTAACAGTTGCCACTGAGTTGATTCTGATTCATGGCAACCCATCTGTGTCAGAGTAGAACTGTGCTCCACAGGGTTTTCAATGGCTGATTTTTCGGAAGTGGGTTGCCAGGCCTTTCTTCTGAGGTGCCTCCGGGTGGACTCAAACCTCCAACATTTTGGTTAGCAGTTGAGCATGGTAACTGTTTGCACCACCTAGCGACTCATTTCCCCCTAAACCCAGGCCCTGAAACATCCCTACACCTCAGCATTAGCTGTGAACCTGCAGAATGCCAAACCTCTGAGCCAAGGAGAAAACCCACCTCCTTCTGCTATCAGGGAGTCCCTGAGGAGTACAAATGGTTATCACACTTGGCTGGTAGCAAAAGGTTAGAGGTTTGAGTCCACCCAGAAGTACCTCAGAAGAAAGGCCTGGCGACCTACTTCTGAACAATCGGCCATTGAAAACCCTATGGAGCACAGTTCTACTCTGATACACATGGGGTGGCCACAAGTCAGAGTAGACTTGATGGCCACTGGTTTTGGTCTGCTATCAGACTTCTGCCCTCCGCTAGAGAAGTGTCTGGAATAAGCCAGGGGGGATGAAGCAGGGGATGCCCAGGCCTCTCACTTCTCCATCAGGGCCTCAGAAGCTGCTCTGGGAGAAAGGATGGGCTCAAGCACTCAGCGGTGACTTCGCCTACTCCCAGGATGAAATTAAAAGTCTTCTGCACGGCTGTCCAGGCTGTATGTCTGGTCTCTGCTCTAACCGCATCTTGCACAATCTTCCCCTCGTTCTCTGCACTGCAACCACAATGGCCTTGAATACACTCTGAACCAGCCCACCTCAGGGCCTTTGCACAGGCTGTTTCCCCTGCCTGGAACACTACCCCCTCACTCTCATTCTTCTGATCTCTGTTCAAACATCACTTCCTCAGATTAGCCTTCCCTGACCACTCCAACCCAGGTTTGTTTCATGCTATCAGAGCTGCTGTAAGTCTTCTTTGAGGGCACTCTACAGCGGGTTATGTGTATGATTATGTGCCTGTCTCCCTGATACACTGGGACCTCCTTGGGGCCAAGGACTCTTGTCTGTCTTGCTCCCTGCTATGCCCCAGTGCTTAGCACAGGGCCTGTCACTGAGCAGAAGCTCAATAAATGATTGAAGGAATGCATGAATGATGGGTACCATCAGGGTCTGAAGTCAGTCCCCGGAGTTATGGAGACAAGGATGGACTGACATGCAACAGCAATAAACCATTGGTTATTCATTTACCTGTTTCCAGACCTGGTGACCACCTGTAGGTACCAAGCCACATTCTAGAGCAGTGCTGTCCAAAAGATTTTGCTGCAATGATGGAAATATTGCACTGTCCAATATGGTAGCCACGACACACATGTGGTTACTGAGCACTAGAAATGTGTCTAGTGGGACTGAAGAACCGAGTTTTTAGTTTCGTTTAATTTCAATTAACCTAAATTTCAGTAGCCACATGTGGTTAGTTGCTACCATAGTGGACAGTACAGCCCTAGACAGAAGAAAAGCCACAACCGTCCTACTGTCCCCGAGGCTGTTAATGCACTTCTTGGTCTTTGGGGTCACACACGCCCAGGCTTCTTTGGCAGCTTCATGAGGCAGGATCTCAGGAGTTCACCATTCTTTACTGCCAGCAAGCTTGTCACAGAGACTGGGCACCAACTACTCAGGAAGATCTCCACAGTGATGGCAAATCTTGAATAAAACTTCAGAATGAAAATGCTGAGAGTAGGACCTCATCTTTTTTTATCACCTGTCACCACCAACACTATCAACACCACCATAGTGTCCCTGATACACTCACCGACACCTCCAAGCAATGACCACATCAGCACTACCACCCACTCCACACAAGCACCAAAACTGCCACCAACACCATTCTCTCCATCATCACACCACCCCCAATCCTACACTCAATACAGTCACCAACACCACAACCCACCGACGCCGCAATCAACACAACCCCCAACACTGTCGCTACCACCCGATGCCACCGCTGACGCCACCATCCGTACCACCACTGACATCACTACTGATACAGCCATCGTCGTTCTCCATCACCATCACCACCATCACACCACCACGACCGCCACTGACATCATCACCAACACAACCACGACCAGCTCCTCTGTCATTACCACCCCACCACCTCCATCAAACCACTAATACCCCCCACCTGGACATCATTACCACCACCATCACAACCACCCCTACACCACCACCACTTGGAGCCAGTATAGGATACCAACTAAAAGCTTTGGCTCTGGAATTCAACTGCCTGGGTTTAAATCCCAGCTGAGTTTAACTCATTCAACTTCTGCAAGACTCAATTTTTCATCTGTAAAATGGGGCTAAGAATGATAATACAATAATAAGACCTAAACCTAAAGCCGTTGCTGTCAAGTCAATTCCAACTTATAGTGACTCTATAGGACAGAGTAGAACTGCCCCATAGTGTTTCCCAGGAGCGGCTGGTGGAGTCGAACTGCCAACCTTTTGGTTAGCAGCCAAGCTCTTAACCAGTGTGCCACCAGGGCTCCAATAAGACCTACTGCCTGCAACTGCTGAAAAAATCAAATAAGAAGATGCCTGTACACTGCTTAAACTACAGTAATTTAGTACTGCCTTCTAGGTTCTGTGCTTAGCGAGCACAGCTGTATTTAGTCCTCACACAGCTGCGAGAGATAGTGATCGCATCCACTCATTTTGCAGATGAGAAAATTGAGGCTCAGAGACATAACACACTGGCCCAGGCCCCACAGCTAATATAGAATGCTGGACTGGAATCTGAGTCTTAAACCGGACTAGGCTAGACTGTCCCCTTTTTTGGGGAGTGGCTGGGTCAGCAGATTGGCCTTTCTGCAGTTCCAGGCTCCATCCTCAGAGATGCTGGGGGGATTTCAGCACCCTACCGTGAAAGGTGGTGGTGTCTGTGTCTCCACCCAGCCCGGAGGGTGACGTGGGTGGGTAGAGGGTCTGCTCACCTGTGTCTTGGCGAAATTGGTGCATGGACTGCAGGTCGATGATGTAGGGCACCAGCTGAGCGTCCACCTGCCCCAGGACCACGGAGCCGCGGGCGTCCTCCTTGAGCACATTCTCAATGTGGTGGCACACTGTAGCCGTGTAGGGCCGCCAGCGGCTGTGCTCATTCAGCCACTCCCATACCACCACCCGGGCCACGTTCTGCGGCGGGAAGCCCAGCCCGTTCACGGGCACCATCACACCCTGGCCTGGCCGAGACATGGCCGCCGTGGCTTCAGGGGCCAGGTCCCCACTGTTGCTCAGCCCAGCTCCTCCTGGACCTGCGGACAGGCAGGGAACGTCCTCTCTCCCCAGGGGCACAGCAAGGGCTGTCTGGCCTCCTTTCTAAGTCCGGGTCCTCTCTGGGGCCTAGAGGCCTCAGGGAAGGAGTGTGGGGTGGTGTTCCAGGCTCCAAGGACCCACTTCCACTCAGAGCTGTCTCAGTTCAAGGGTGCTGCTCTGGAAAGCAAATGTCTTCCTTACAGTCGGGGTGGGGGGACGTTGTTCTAAATTCCTTGGTCCCGTCGGCTCAGGTAAGAGAGTGAGGCCGCCCTTACTCTAGATGCAGCCTCTTCTCTGCCGCTGTCTGCTCATTTTTCCAGCCGCTCAGGGCCTGTCACCCAGGAGGCCCCGGCCCCAGCCTGCTGCTCGCTGCTGTGGCGCCCAGCCAGCCCTCTGCGCTCCCAACTGCGTCCCAGACCCTGCGCTGGCTCCAGCGGGGCTGCTCGCCGTGCCTGGGTCCGCCCCCCGACGGCTCCTGCAGAAGGGGATGTCTCTGCACCCCTGTCCCCTCTCCACGGCGTCCTGGAAGGCCTGGGTGGCCGCAGAACGCACGGGGGTGGGGAGGCGCAGCGCACCCCCGGCCCACGGGCCTGGGTTGCAGCTCCCGACTTGGGCTGGGGGCCGAGGGGGGCGGGGGCCCGTGGGCACGCCCCACCCCACTCGTGCTCGAGACCTGCCGAGACAAGAAGGGGAGAGGGCCCTTTAAGAGGAGAGCGCAGCACCCCCTCCCCCCTTCCCGGGAGAACGCACGGCTGAGAACAATGGGGAACGGATGGGGGGACAGTGGGGGGGGGGCTTCAGGGGGTCGCCCTGCCCGCGTTTCCTTGGGCCAGGGGCGCGGTTTTCTGAGGTGCCCGCCGGCGGCGCCCCCTCCCCAGCTCCGCGCGCTCCCCTCCCCCGGGCCCCCGCCCAGCCCGGGGGTGCAGGGTGCGGCGATGGGCGGCGCTGCAGGCGCGGCCCAGGGCCCCTCGGGGGTCGCGACACGGAGGGGGTGACGCCGCGAGGTGCGGCGTCTGCTGCCTCCCGCTTTGAGGGTGACAGCTCCCTTCCCCAGCCCAGCCCTCCCCAAACGGCGCGGGCCCTACAGGAGCCGGGGGTGGGGTCCCCGCGCGCCCCACGCTCTCACCGCCTCTCCTCTGCTCAGCCTCCCTCTTGGCTGGCGCCTCAGCCCTGCTGCCTCCCGGGCTCCCCCCGAGCGGGAGGGAGCCGCGGTCCTGCCTCTGCGCCCTGGCCCTACCAGGCCCCGCTGCCGCCGCGCGCCGACAGACTGCCCCACCGACCGACGGACGCAGGAGCAGGCAGCCGGACGCCGGGATCCCGCGGGTGGAAGGTGGTGGCTGCCGCGCTCGGGGGAGGGGCAGGGGCGGGGGCGGAGGAGGAGGAAGGGGAGGAGACACATCGCGCCCCGAGCGCCGCTGTCGCTGACAGCTAGTCCCGGGGCCCTAAATCCTGGGCTAGGCCCACTGGGGCCCCAAGCCTGGCGCGCTGCAGAGTGGGGTGTAGATGGGTCACCTGCTAGAATCTTAGTCATCTGTGCATTTCTGTCACTTAGTCCGGGACTAGGCATACAGTAGGTGCTCAATAAATGCTTGAATAAATGAATAAGAGCCAGAGGCTGGCTAAAGAAAGATCTTAACGCCTTCTGGCATCGCTTCCTTTTTCCTCCCAGTATTCTAGGGGGCGGGAGGCGCTGGCAAGGCCCATTTCAGAGCCAAATGAGATCAGGGAATCTAAAGTGTACAGATGGGGAGGCGGAGGCCCAGAGAGGGTAAGAGACAGGCCCAGGGTCACACAGCAGCTTAGAGCAGTGCCCAGAGGTGAACCCACATTTAATTCTCTAACAGTACCGAGTTAGCAAGCCTGGGGCCCACTTCCCCAAAGCACCTACCTGACTGGGTAGTGGGATGGGGACAGCATGCTGCCTCTCAGCCAGGGGGGACGCAGGCAGGGAGGCAGAGGCCTTGGAAGAAAGTCTCCAAACTATTAGAAATAAGGTCCCAAAAGGCAGGCTCACTTCCATCTTGTTCACAGCTGTATCCTCCAGTGCCTGCAAACAATAGGTGCTCAATAAATGATAGGTGAGCATTGGCTAGATGGAAGGGGAGGGAGATGGTGGCAGCAGAGTTAATGGGATGGCCCGTCCCTCCCACCGCAGCTTGGCTGGATGCAGCTGAGGACACACATCAACTGGGAGGGGGTGGACCACCCGGGGCCTGTGGGTGTTTAGATTAGGGAAGATGAAGGATGCGTCCGGGAACTCCAGCCTGGGCGGCCGATGGGGATCAGCAGTCTGTTTGGGAGCCTGTCTGGAGCGGCCCACGCTCCCCTGCCTCCCCAGGGCAGATGGTGATAAACTAGAAGAGGTCAGGGGCAGGTTGCTCAGGGGCCCTTTCCCAGAACCCAAGTGCCTTGGCCAGCTGGAGTGGCCTCCCTTCCCCAGGCTCCTGCTCTGTGCTGCAGGACAGCCCAGTGCCTGATGGGCTTTTCCAGAATAGCACAGCGATTCTGCTTGCTTGTGCTTGCAGCAGACCACAGAGAGAGAGTCCGTCTGAGGGCAGGGCCAGGTCTGCTGTTATAACAGCCTCATGGTGCTCTGGAATTGTAGCCTAGGGCCCAGCGATGGCTTTCAGCAGATTCTCAAAGGAGGTTGGAACCCAAGAGGTTCAGAGTCGATGCTTGACAACCTTATGTTACAGAAGGGGACCTGGGGACCCCAAGGTGGGGGACAGACTGGCTCAAGATCATTAGGGATTTAGCAGCACATTGGAAAGACGAACCCAAGTCTCCTGACTTCCTGTCTAATGCTGTTCAAGGCCTGACTGAATGTCACCTCCTCCAGGAAGCCTTCCCTGAATTTACCCCATCTTCCTCTGTGCTTCTTTGCCCATACCTTGATCTGACACCCGTATCACAATTAGCCATTTAAATTAAACCTGCCCCTGCTAGGGTGAGACATCCATGAGATCAGGGGCTGTGTCTTACTCATCTTTATGTGATTTGGCTGGTGCTCATTACATAATGGTTATCATTTATTGAGTCTGTTATGTGCCAGGCACTTACATGTTGTTGTTAGTTGCTGTCGAGTCGGCTCCAACTCATGGCGACCCACGTACAACAGAATGAAACACTGCCCAATCCTGCACTGTCTCCATCATCGTTGAGTATGCTCAAGTCCATTGTTACAGCCACTGTGTATTTTGAGTGCCTTCCAATCTAAGGTGCTCAACTTCCAGCACTATATTGCCTTTGCTATGTTAATGAGGCAGGATTAGTGTAGGGTGTATCTTGAGTCAATCTCTTTTGAGATATAAAACAGATTAAACAAGTGAGCAGAGCAGAGATGGGGTAAGATAGATACCAAGACACACGGAGATCTCCAAGGAACCAAAAAGCAGAAGCTGAAGAGACAAAGACCTTCCTCCAGAGCCGAATGAGAGAGAAAACCTTCCCCTAGAGCCAGTGCTCTGAATTCGGACTTCTAGCCTCCTGTTTTTGTCGCTGTTAGGTGCCATCGAGTCGGTTCCGACTCACAGAGACCCTATGTATAACAGGAGGAAACCCTGCCCGGTCCTGCGCCATCCTTACAACTGTTGTTATGCTTGAGCCCAATGTTGCAGCCACTGTGTCAATCTATCTCGTTGAGGGTCTTCCTCTTTTTTGCTGAACCTCTACTTTACCAAGCATGATGTCCTTCTCCAGGGACTGGTCCGCTGAAACCTGCCCACCATGGGTGACCCTGCTAGTATTTGAAATATCAGTGGCATAGCTTCAAGCCTCACAGCAACATGTCAACCCCTACAGTATGACAAACTGACAGATAAGTGGTGGTCTAGCCTCCTAAATGATGAGAAAATCAATTTCTGTTTGTTAAAGCCACCCACTTGTGGTATTTCTGTTATAGCAGCACTAGATGACTATGACAGGGTGTCTGCGGAAGACGAGTGGTTTGCCCGGGTTCCCACAGGGAGTAAGTGGGATTTGAACCTCAAACCATCTCTCATGGCATCATGCTGTCTGTGTTTGCTGAGCGACTAACGAATGGCTTTCAGCTGAAGATCTGGTGCTAATGTGGCCCTTACTGGCCCCCGTCAACTGGACCAGTCAGCCAAGTGGTCTGTAGAACATCTTACAGTCCAAAGCCCTGGTCTGGGCATCCTGGGAGAAAGGAATTCCAAGGAAGTGGAAGATTTACTTGGTCTTTAAAGAGCCATAGTCCACTGGGAGGATGGCGCAGACATTAATGGAAAAACCAAGAGAACAAAAGCAATCAATCATGAACTCATTTTTCATTCTCCCATCCATCATCCATCCATCCACTCATCCATCTATGCACCATTAATCTATACATTCATTCATGTGAGTACTCTTCCTTCCTTCCTTCTTATTTCCTTCCTTCCCGCCGCCTTCCTTTCTTTTTTCTTATCCGTCTAACTATCCATCCATGTATACATACATACGTCCCAAAAGTACTGGAGCTCTCCTATGTGCCAGGCACGGGGCTGTGTGCTGAGATTCAGAGATAATCAAAGCGGTAGGTTCCTGCCCTTTGGGCTCTCCAAGTACAGTGGGAGAGTCAGACATGAATCAAAGAATCGCACAGAGTATGATTACAAACTTTTGCAAAAGCCTTGAAGAAAACCTTCAGGATAATAAGGGGCCCTATTAGACTATAAGACCGAAGAAGAATTGAGGCCTTTGAATGTTGGTGTTGGTGAAAAATATTGAACACATCATGGACTGCCAGAAGAACGAACACATCTGTCTTGGAAGAAGAACAACCGGAATGCTCCTTAAAAGCAAGGATGGTGAGACTGCGTCTCATGTACTTTGGACATGTTATCAGCAGGGACCAGTCCCTGGAGAAGGACATCAGGCTTGGTAGAGGGTCAATGAAAAAGAGGAAGACCCTCAATGAGATGGATTGACACAGTGGCTGCAACAATGGGGTCAAACATATTCATGATTGTGAGGATGGTGCAGGACCGGGCAGGGATGTGCAAAGGCCCTGAGGTAGGAAAGAGCTTGATGTGTTAGAGGAATAAAGAGGAGGCTGGAGTGGCCACTGAGAACTGAGCAGGAGTGAGTGTGGGGCAAGATGAGATGGGCAGGGCCACCATGCAGGGCTTTGTGAGTCCGAGTATAGGTTTGGGATTTTATCCTAAGAGCCATGGGGATTTACTGAAGGGGATTTGAAGTGTTTGAAAGAATCTGAAAGTAGCTAATCTTTATTGAGCATATACTATATGCTTGTCCCTAGGTGTTAAAAACTGTTAACGATCTTGGCTGCTAACGGAAAGGTTGGAGGTTCTAGTCCACCTAAAGGCACCTTGGAAGAAAGGCCTGGAGATCTACTTCTAAAAAATCAGCCAGTGAAAACCCTGTGGAGTACAGTTCTACTCTGAGACACATGGGATCACCATGAATCTCAATCAACTCAAGGCAACTGCTGTTTCATTTTGTTTTGTTTTTTTTTCCTTTATGCCCAGCCCTGACCTAGGTACAGTAGGGTCTGGAGGGGAAAGAGTGCCCTGGTGGTGCAAGTGGTTAAGCATTTGGCTGCTAACCAAAAGGTTGGCAGTTCGAATCCACCAGCCACTCCTTAGAAACTCTATGAGGCAGTTTTACTCTGTCCAATAGGGTCGCTACGAGTTGGAATCAACTTGACAGCAATGGGTTTGGTTTTTTGCCAGAGGGTTTGGAAGGGGAAGAGGAGATGTGAGGACTGGCCTTTGGGGACACAGAACAAGATGAGTGAACTTGAAGACCATCCCAGGGGTCTTGTACAATTGGGGTACATGCCCTGGGAGGCAGATGCCACCCCAGCCCCCAGCCCCGCAGAGAAAAGTGAGTTAAGTCCTTTCTGAGCTTCTCTCCAGCCCCCTGCATTCTGGTGCTCGGCCCAACTGTGACCTTCTCTTCAGCAGCTGAGAAAAAGCATTTACATGGAAAACAGGAAACTGCCCAAGAGAGAAGGGCTCTTTGGGTGTCTTGGGGGACTGAAACGGGGCCCCCGGAACTCAGAGCTTTCTGCTGAAAATGGGGGACCTCTTCCGGGGAGGGGTAGGGAGTGGCAAAAAGTCTTTGACTGCCAACTGAGAACAGTCATAGCCCACAGCTGGTCCTCGTCAGCTTGCAGGGTTTGCAGGCACAGCAGCAGCCAGTCAGGCCCCAGTGCTGGTGGCCGTGTGTCTGGTCACGGTCGCTGAGAGCAACATTTCTCCACCGCCAGGCCCAGGGCTGGGCCAGGCTGCTGTGGCAGAATCTTGTTGACCGCAGATTCCTGGGACTCATCCCTAAAATCTAGATGCAGTGGGACTCGAGTGGGGTCTAGGCATCTATGGGGGAGATGCCCCTGACTGCATGTGAGAATCCCCAGGGGGTGTTTCAAGAATACACATGCGCAAGCCCCACCCTCTGAAATTCTGGTGTCATTGGCTGAGGAGGTCGAGGCATCAATAGTATTTAGCCAATAGGTTCTTTCTCTGGATTTAGGGGATGGAGACGCAGAGAGGGTTGAATCAGTCCATCTCCAGTTAGTTGAAAGCACTCAGGGCCCCGTTTGGGCCATTCTCTTACGCATTCAATCAGAAAATGTTTATTGAGCACTTACTATGTGCCAGATACTGTTCTCAGCACTGGGGATACAGCAGTGAACAAAACAGACAAAAATCTCTGCCCTCCTGGTGCTGACATGCTAGTAGAGTGGGAAACAAATAAGTAAAATACGTAGTGTATCATAAAATGTACGTGCTGCAGAGAAAATTAAAAGCTTATTAGACATTGCTGGTGGGGATGTGAATTAGTGCAGCCATCTTGGAAACGAGTTTGGCTTTATCTCCTCAAGCTGAGCACATACGTGCCTATGACCCAGCAATTCTGCTCCAAAGTGTATCAGTATACACGCTGGAGAAATTCTTGTCCAACTATAACATGTACTCACATACAGGAATGTTCACAGTGACCAAAACTGGGAAACAACCCAAATGGCAGGGGAGCAGATGAATAAACTATGGTTTATTCCCACAGTGGAATATTACACAGCAGGCAAAATGAAAAAACTATAACCACACACAGGAGCCCTGGCGGGGCAGTGGTTAAGATCTCAGCTGCTAACCAAAAGGTTGGCAGTTCGAATCCACCACCTGCTCATTGGAAACCTTACAGGGCAGTTCTACTCTGTCCTATTGCATTGCTATGAGTCAGAATCGACTTGATGGCAACAGTTTTTTTCTTTTTTATAGTCACACACAGCATTATGGATGACTCTCTGAAATAGTCAATGAAAAATTTGCCATTATATAAACACGATACCCTTTTTATAAAGCTAAAGTCAATCAAAAAATTATATCTATGTATCTGCCTATGTATGTTTGTACATATGTATGTGTGTATCCATCTATCTATGGGTCCCGGTGGTGCAAACAGTTGACTTGCTAAGCTGCTAACTGAAAGATTGGTGGTTCGAGTCCACCCAGGGGATCCTGGGGAGAAAGGCCTGGTGATCTACTTCTGAAAAATCAGCCATTGAAAACCCTGTGGAGCACAGTTCTATTTGGACACACATGGGGTTGCCATTGAGTCCATTTTTTAAAATCTATCCGTATAAGCACACATAATGCACGCATATACATGCGCCAAACTAAACCAAACCCGATGCCGTGGAGTCAATTCCGACTCATAGCGACCCTATAGGACAGAGTAGAACTGCCCCATAGGGTTTCCAAGGAGTGCCTGGTGGATTCGAACTGCCGACCTTTTGTTTAGCAGCCGTAGCTCTTAACTACTACAACACCAGGGTTTCCATATACACGCACATGCATATGTAATAATAAACTGTATAAAAAGGATGTGAGGCAGGTGAGTCCTTATCACCTCTCCCTCCTTCCCCAGCTCCTGAACAATCTAGGAGGCTTGCGGGCAGCTAAGTGAAGTGGGGTGCCGGATCCTAGGAACCCCTGCGCCTCCAGCACAAAGGGAAGGGACTCAGAAAGAACGGGGCTTAGAATTCGAATGACGTGAGATGTGCCCAGAGCGCAGTGCAGCCCAGGGAGGGGAAGGGGGGTGGGTTACGCAGAGCTGATCCATCAGGGGATATGGGGTGGGGGAGCCCTAACTCTTCCAGACCCTGGTGCTTTTTTTTCCTCTAGAAGTCGCCCGCCTACTTCTAACAGGGACTGTAGAAATGACACGGGAGTGGGTGCATAGCGCCTCCTGGTGGCCTCTATTTTAGGCCATTGTTTCTTAAGAATGCCAGAGGGATAGCCAAGTAACTTACTCAATTTCCCAAAAATGAAATAAGGGAGGGAGTATTGCTTCAATAAAACATCACCACCATGACGCCTCTGACTGTACGCGATGCTGTATAACTTGCAGAGGACCTCATGAAGAGGGATAGTTTTGAGTACAGAAGGCTTATGACTATCTGCAGGAGCCCTGGTGGCGCAGTGGTTAAGCGCTCGGCTGCTAACTGAAAGGTCGGCGGTTTGAACCTACCAGCTGCTCTGCGGGAGAAAGATGTGGCAGTCTCCCTCCGTAAAGATTACAGCCTAGGAAACCCCATGGGGCAGTTCCACTCTGTCTGATAGTATCGTTATGAGTTGGAATCCACTTCATGGCAACAGAGTTTAACATACTGTCAAGGAGCCCTGGTGGCATAATGCTTAAGCTGCTAACTGAAAAGTCTGTGGTTCGAACCCACTCAGTGGCTCCGCAGAAGAAAGACCGGGCAACTTGCTCCCTTAAAGATTGTTGTTGTTAGGTGCCGTTGAGTTGGGTCTGGCTCACAGAGACCCTGTGTACAACAGAATGAAATACTGTGTGGTCCTATGCCATCCTCACAATCATTGTTATGCTTGAGCCCATTGTTGCAGCCACTGTGTCAGTCCATCTTGTTGACAGTCTTCCTCTTTTTCGCTGACCCTCTACTTTACCAAGCATGATGTCCTCCTCCAGGGACTGGTCTGTGCTGATAACATGTCCAAAGTATGCGAGACGTAGTCTTGCCATCCATGCTTTGAAGGAGCATTCTGGTTGTACTTCTTCCAAGATAGATTTGTTCATTCTTTTGGCAGTCCCTGGTATATTCAATATTGCTCGCCAACACCACAATTCAAAGGCATCAATTCTTCTTCGGTCTTCCTTATTCATCTTAAAGATTACAGCCTAGAAAACCCTATGGGGCAGTTCTACTCTGTCACATGGGGTCGCTATGAGTTGGAATCGACTCCATGGCAATGGGTTTTTATGACTACTCGAGATACTCCAGCCCTGGTCCCCAAGGAAGACCCAGGCATTTGCATCAGACAAACCAAGTTTGCACCCTGGCTTCATCTTCGTTTTTTAACTTTTTATTTTAAATTAATTTTAAACTTATAGAGAAATTGCTATGAGTACAATGAATTTTTGAATACCACTTACTCAGATTCCTAAAATGTTAATGTTTTGCCAGGTTTGCAGGCTCTCTCTCTTTACATACATATGCTTTTTTTTTTTCCTGAAATATTTTAGAGTAAGTTGCAGACATGATGCCCCTTTACCCCTAAGTACTTAGTGTGTATTTCCTAATAACAAGAGCAACAAAATATTTTACCTAACAACAGTATAAAATCAAAATCAGGAAATTGATAGAATATTATTATTTAATCTACAGACCTTACTGAGATTTTTCTGATAGTCCCAATCATGTCATCTATAGATAGCAAAAGAAAATCCAGAACCATACATAGCATTTAGGTATCCTAGACCATTCCTCCCAGCCAACCCACCAACTGAATGAGCCCATGACACGAGTGAGCCCAGTCAAGAACAGTAAAACTGCTCAGCTGACTCACAGATTTATAAGAAATTATAAATGGTTGTTGCCTTAAGTCACCTGGTTTGGAGTGGTTTTTTTTTTCCAAGTAGAAATAGAACTGATACAGCAGTTGCATCAATCAGGATGCTTTGGGCTGCAAGTAACAGAAAACCCAACTAAGAGTTGCTTATACCATAAGGCCACTTAATTTTTAACAAGGAGTTCTGGGGTCAGCAGCCCCAAGTAAGCCCAGCAGACCATTGAAGCCATCAAGGTTCTTCTGTCCTTCTGCTTTCCCACCCTTGACATGTTGATACGGCGACCTTTGTGTTACCTCAGGGTCACAAGATGGCTGCCAAAGCTCCAGAAATCACCACCTCAGACAACAGTTCCCAAAACAAGGGAGGAGAAAGAAGACAAAAAAGGTATTTTTCTTATTCACTTCTCTCTTAATAGGAAGACAGTCTTCCCAGATCCCTTAGCAGGCTTCCCGTTATGTTTTATTGGCCAGAGCTGGGTCACATGTCCACCTCTAGACCAATCACTGGCAAGGGGGAACAGAATGACAGAATTGGCTTAGACCAATCAAGACTCATCCCCTGGGGCTGGGTGGATTTGCGGAGTAAGAAAAAAGGGAGAAATGAATGCTGGATAGGTAGCCAACAGCGCTGGCATGTAATTGGTTCCAGTTAAATATTTGAGAGTGAACCAATTGGTGACTGAAAGGTGGCAGAGTCCCATAAAGGAAGGCAAGCATGTAGATGGTTGGTTTGGATCTCCTTAGTAGGATTAGCTTTCATGGCGGACTTGTTCATGCCCTTGATGGTTAACAGGCTAGCTAAATGACTCCACCTGGCCAGGTAGGCAGGATGCCCAGCTATCGAGGAGGAAGTAGACATTATGAGCTGTTGTTCTTCCCAGCGGGGCAGATTATCCAACAGGCAAGGTAAGCACGGTGCTTACCTTGCTTACCAGATTATCTGTAGTGAACAATTTCACATTTTTCACCACATCAGAGACTGCTTCTAGGTATGGTTGGCATCTGTCTCTCTCCCAACCCCACAGCACCTTCCTACAGAATCTAAACCTCTTTTCAAATTTACAATCCCTGACAGGGATGGATTACCCAGTAAGCACAGGTAAGCCCGGGCTTACTTGTGCTTACTTACTAATCTGTAGTCCACAATTTCACATGGGTTTCACCACATCTTTGATGTGGGGTAGCGGGGAACAGGTGAAATTGTACACTACAGATTAGTAAGTAAGCACAAGTAAGCCTGTGTTTACCTTGTTTACTGGGTAATCCAACCCTGCTTCCCAGTGTGACAATCTGGGATCTAGATGAGCCGCTGACACCTGGCCAGCCATCTGCTGTCCACCTAGGAGCTGAGTCTGCAAAGGGAGGCCTGAAGGGAACATACCAGGAGAGTTCCTCCAGCTATAGAGCCGGGTGGAGGGAGAGAGGGAGGAAGAGGGGGCCTTGACTCCAAAGCTGATACCCAGAGAAAGATCAGGGATACCCTGAGATGGACTCAAAAGTTGAATTCTCATTCATTGGACCCTTTTTAAGCTTCTTTACATGTATTATATTAAGTCCCCCCTAGAAGTTTGCCCAATTCATAACACCCTCCATGAAGTTAGTTAGTTCTTTATCTTATTGTATTAAAAGCTTAACATTCCATCTTAAGAATCCAGACTTGCTGGACCTGCTGAGGCTGGAAGAGTCCCCGAGACTACGGCCCTGAGTTGCTCTCCAAACCTTGAATTGAAGCTGTCCCCTGAAGTCATCTTTAAACTAAGTGTCATGGATTAAATTGTGTCCCCCAAAAATATCTGTCAACTTGGCTGGGCCATGATTCCCAGTACCGTATGATTGTGTACCATTCTGTAATCTGATGTGATTTTCTTATGTGGTGTAAACTCTATCACTATGATGCAATAAGATGGATTACCAGCAGTTATACTGATGAGGTCTACAAGATTAGACAGTGTCTTAAGCCAATCTCTTTTGAGATATAAAAGAGAGAAGCAAGCAGAGACACATGGGAACCTCATACCATTGAGAAAGCAGTGCTGGGAGCAGAGTGTGTCCCTTGGACCTGAGGTTCCTGCGCAGAGAAGCAGAGAAGCTCCCAGACCAAGGAAAAATTGATGACATGGACCTTCCTCCAGAGCTGACCGAGAAAACGTTCCCCTGGAGCTGACACCCTGAATTTGGACTTGTAGCCTACTGGACTGTGAGAGAACATTAAAGCCATCCACTTGTGGTATTTCTATTATAGCAGCACTAAGATGGCTAAGACGTTATGTAACAATTTAGCCCAAAGAGTAAAGATT